>NC_136261.1:177204753-177547253 GCF_964187855.1 Myxine glutinosa
TTTCAAAATATTGATATAATGACAAAAAATATGTTAAATTTAGTGAAAAAGTGGTCGAAATCGCTTCGAGTTCAGAATTCACATTGTACATTTTTGTCAATATTTCAAAAATGAAAACTCCCAGAGTAACATTTGACCCCTCAACATCTTCGCAAGGAACCACTGCATTGGAATATATCATTACTTTGTAATATGGTGGTTGTTTGGGGCACATATTTTGGCAAAGTTCAAAATATGTTCAACCATACCCCCTAATTTTGATATTTTGGAACGAAACATAGCTTTTGAACATTTTAGGTTTATTCGTCTACTACTTTTGGTATCTCAGTGTAATTTTTGGTATTAGCTAGTATCCTAAAGTAGGTTTGTAACATCAGCTACATTATATTTCACAATGCATGCAAACTTGCTCCACACTCTAGGTTTATCATGATCTCTCGAACAAATACGATCTCGATCTCGATCTCGGCACTCTGTGGTCCTTAAAAACATATTTATTCCAATTTTAGCAAATATCACATTTTTTGGCGAAGCGAAGCAGGCGTATAATAATATTTCGGGTGATAACACAGAGATGGCCGAGAGTTATACACTGCTATCACTTTTTTTTCATATCTAGGGACATATATCTTGCTAAAAATCACAATGAGCCTTACTCCATCTGTATGGTACCAACCGGTCAATTTGGGGGGTCTAGCTCATAGCCTATATTGCACATTAGCCAAAATTTTTTTTTAACAAAAACAAAAGTTAAATTACGACTGGGATTACGGACAGTATAATTACAGTTCAGTACTTCGTGTAAACCCCACGAGCATTCAGGAGAGCACGTACACGTTGAGGCATGCTGTTCACGAGATTTGCCAAGGTTTGGACCGGAATCGCTTGCCATGCAGTGACAATAGTCTGCTGCAATTCACGCACAGAGGCAGGCTGCTGGTCCAAGTTGTCGATTTGACGCGTTAATTCTGCCCACAAGTTCTCTATCGGATTCATATCCGGGGACATGGCAGGCCACTCCATATGCTCTACACCACGGTCAGCAAGAAAGTGTTGGATCATGCGAGCACGATGAGGCCGTGCATTGTCATCTTGGAAGACAAAGTTTCCTCAAAAGGCTGCACAAACAAATGGAACTAATGTTTCTTCCAGAATGGTCCTGTGCTTGAACTGGTTCAGGTTTCCATTCAGAACAACCAGGTCAGTTTTGCCCCCTGCATGAAAAGCAGCCCAAACGGTCACCCCACCACCTCCAGCTTGGACTCTTGGCACTATACAATCTTCGTTGTAGGCTTCATGCACTTGTCTGCGCACTCAGACACTGCCATATTGACGATAGACCAGAAATCTAGATTTGTCACTGAAGATCACGTGATTCCAGTGTCCTGGCTGCCATTGGCGGTGCTCTCTGGCCCACTGCAATCGGCGCTGGCGGTGTTGTCTGGTCAGGCGTGGCTTTCTCAGGGGACGCCTGGCACGATAGCCTGCTTTAACCAGTCGTTGGTTGACTAGCCTTCTGGATACAGGCACATTTGTCAGTTGCTGCCACTCAGCCCTAAGCCGATTAGCTGACTTGGTACGGCCATTGCGGACTAACCGGTGCAGCTGGCGATCATCCCTCCGTGTGGTTCTGTGGGGACTTCCTGACCTCGGTATTCGAGTAAGGACACCCCTCTGAGCATTTCGTTTCAGGATCTTTGACACCTGACCTTGAGTGATGCCATACTGCCGAGCAATAGCACGCTGTTTCATGCCGGAATTTCGTAAAGCCACCACTAAATGACAAACAGCATTGTCGAGTTGACGGACCATCTCCAGGGGAAGCGGCAATAACTTTTGTAGACGTGCAGCAGTTGCTTTCCACTAATACAGAACGCAACAACCCTTATATACCCGATTGTGAAGCCAATCGTCAAATGTACCTGTCCATACATTTTGTCACGCCACTTGTGATATAATCCTGTTATTGACTTCTTGCTGCGACAGACAATCAGTGATATTGTTCTTTTAAGAAAGAAATCACCGAAGCATAAAAGAAACTCACCAGATTGATATACCGAGTTCAGAAAGTAAACCCAAGTCAAGAAAAAAAAAATATTCCATATTAAATGCCAAGTCTGTATATATATATATATATACACATGAGTACAACACATACTTGAATGAGTCAGCGCACTTACTTAAAAAGTAAGTTTTTGGCCCATCTCTCAATGGTGAAGAATCACTTTAATAATTTAAAAAATCTAACCATCTCATTCCGATCCTCTCCATCTTTAAATGGTAAATTATTTACTTTTAACGGTGTGTGTGTGTGTGTGTGTGTGTGTTTGTGTGTGTGTGTGTGTGTGTGTGTGTGTGTGTGTGTGTGTGTGTGTGTGTGTGTATACTGTACGTATATTGTCTACCCTGTAGTGAAGGCCTTAGGGTGACAGATGACCAAACGAGCTTTAACTCCAAAGCGTATACCCAACTATGGCGGTACCTTGTGCATGCACGGAGGGTAGTGGAGGGCAGCGAGGTCCTTACCTGTACGGACGGACGCGGCATGGGGGTTATCCGATCCCCACAACAAATAGACGTACAAGACAGGTCAATCAACCATACAACAATTAAAATGCAACAAATAATGGTTTATTGAAAATAAACGCAATACAACAAGCATTCTGAGTATTGCGCTGCAATACATGTCCCCTACCGGCAGTCTGTCGTCCGGAAACACTGTTGGGGAAATTACCAAGGGTTATTTATCCATAGGTTCTGAATCGTTCCCAATCGCTAATTACCTCAGGACGGGCTCACCTGTGATTCGCACTCGGGATTTCGATTTATACACCTTGCAGACAGGTCAGCAGAAGCACGAGAAAATAAGTTGTTGATAAAGAACCTTTCGAGTCGCTAAATATCAGTTATTTATTATATTTTCCGGTTCACGATCAATATATAATCGATGTGTATATATATGTTGCTCGGCTTGGCTCTGCCCCTCCGGAAAGTGTGCGCTGTGTCACGCTGTTGAGGTTCGCGAGACGAGGCTGAGGGCGCGCGGTGCGGCTTGAGGAGAACTCGAGAATAAACAAGAGATATCCATTTTAAAAAATATTTTCGTTTAATTAACGATATCTGCCAAACCACGTGCCCTATCGCAAATTCCAAAAGGATATTTTAGTAGACTGACATGCTCAACGGATCTGTGAAGTTTCCCCTCGATTGGATCAAAAATGAGGGAGGGGCTCGGTTTTAAAGGTTCATGCTTAAAAACGTCATAACTCTGAAACCATGTGATGCATGACGTCATGCACGCTGACGTTTTTGTTCGTCATGGGTATGCGTCTCTGCCTGCAAAGTTTGGCCTCGATCTGTTCAGCCGTCGCAGAGAAAAAGGGTTTTTTGTGTTTTCACAAAAAACAATATGGCGGCCGAACCACGTGACCTGTGACGTCATAATTACCATTGAAATATTCTACAGACCGAGTCCCTCCTTTGGTGAAAATTTTATCTCAATCGGTCCTATTATTGCAGAGAAAATCTTTTTTAAAGGAAATTAAAACTTAAAATAGCACTGATTTAAGGATCATCAGAATTATCAGAATTCCCAAAGTTCAAAGTGCCTTAACTTTGTCAAAAATGATCGAAACGTCGTGAAGTTCGGACTTGACCTGTACCTTATCATGAGGAAACCATGTGCCAAGTTTGAAATCATTAGCATTAAGCGTTTAGAAAAGAAGTCAGGAAAACTGTTCTTTGCGTGACGGATTGACGGACGGAGGGACGGCGTGCAAACCTATAGTCCCCTCCGGTGTACACTGGTAGGGGACTAATAAAAAGGTAACACTAAATTCCTAAATTGAGGGACCCTCTACTCAGACTCAATTACATGACACAGGGGGATGACGAAAGCAAAAAATAAATGCGTAGTCTGGTGCGTTGCTGATACTCTGCCTGCTGTCCTTGACCGGTCCCTGAACCACCTTGCGGGAACTGCACAAGATGGCGCAGAGTCACGCCCGTAGCCAGCCGGTCCGCGTGAGGCAGCCGAATCCCTCCTCCTTTGAGCATCCCGCTCTCCCAAAGCTTTGTCCCACGCTCCCAAAGCTCCACTCCATTGGCAGCCTTTGCTGCTCTAACAGCCTCCACTCTTCTGGGGAGGCTTTCCACTAGATGTTGTAACATTGCTGCAGGGATTTGCTTCCATTCAGCAACAAGAGCATTAGTGAGCTCAGGCACTGATGTTGGGTGATGAGGCCTGGCTCGCAGTCAGTGTTCCAATTCATCCCAAAGGTGTTCGATGGGGTTGAGGTCAGGGCTCTGTGCAGGCCAGTCAAGTTCTTCCACACCGATCTTGACAAACCATTTCTGCATGGACTTCGCTTTGTGCATGGGGGCATTGTCATGTTGAAACAGGAAAGGGCCTTCCCCAAACTGTTGCCACAAAGTTGGAAGCACACAATCGCCTAAAATGGTATTGTATAATGTAGCGTTAAGATTTCCTTTCACTTGAACTAAGTGGCCTAGCTGAACCATGAAAAACAGCCCCAGACCATTATTCCTTTCCACCAAACTTTACAGTTGGTACTATGCATTTGTGCAGGTAGCGTTCGCCTGGCATCCACCAAACCCAGATTAGTCCGTCGGACTGCCAGATGGTGAAGCATAATTCATCACTCCAGAGAACGTGTTTCAACTGCTCCAGAGTCCAATGGCGGTGAGCTTTACACCACTCCAGCTGACGCTTGGCATTGCGCATTGTGATTTTAGGCATGTATGCGGCTGCTCGGCCATGGATACCCATTTCATGAAGCTCCCGACGAACAGATGTTGTGCTGACGTTGCTTCCAGGGGAAGTTTGGAACTCGGTAGTGAGTGTTGCATCCGAGGACAGACGATTTTTACGCGCTACATATACTAGCGGTTCACGATCGTCTCTGCCTCCATTCTTATTGCTTATGACAGTAACAGGAAGTTTTTTTCATATTCCAGTTCACATGATATCCATCCACTTCGGCACTCGGCGGTCCCGTTCTGTGAGCCTGTGTGGCCTACCACTTCACGGCTTAGCTGTTGTTGCTCCTAGACATTTCCACTTCACAATAACAGCACTTACAGTTGACCGGGGCAGCTCTAGCAGGGAAGAAATTTGACGAACTGACTTGTTGGAAAGGTGGCATCCTCTGACGGTGCCACGTTGAAAGTCACTGAGCTCTTCAGTACGGCCCATTCTACTGCCAATGTTTGTCTATGGAGATTGCATGACTGTGTGCTTGATTATATTTGCCTGTCAGCAATAGGGGTGGCTGAAACAGCCGAATTTACTCATTAGAAGGGGTGTCCGCATACTTTTGGCCATGTAGTGTATCATATTTACAAGATACATGCAATGAAGTGCCACCACTTATGCTGGAGACCCTTTGTTTGCTCAGCAATGGCATCTGCCTTTTACCTTCATCATCGCTGATGGCCATTGCTGCAACTACACCACATTGGTGACATACTGTATTACACATAAAACAAGACACCATTAACATAGTCTCCTCGGTCATGGTCCACACATGAAAAATGGCGAACAAATTCGTTTGTGTATAAACAATGTTTTTTACCCTCGCCAGTGGAGAGGGTATTGCATTTGAGTCTGTTTGCCTGTTTGTTTGTGTGTGTGTTTGTCCGCACAATATAAATATGCTTTGCTCTGCAACCGTTGGTCCGATTGACAGGGAATTTTCACCATAGGTACAGCTCCTCCTGTATAATTTTTAATGATAGTTATGACGTCATATCTCACCTGGTACGGGCGCCATCTTGGAAAAACCAAAAACAATTTTACCTCTATATCTCCGAAAGCTCTGCATCGAAAGAATTGAGACATGGCTCATTGTAAAGAACTCTCCATGTGGAATAACATATGTTAATGATGATGTCATAGGTGCCTCCACTATGAAGTCATAATTCGACAAGTACAAAACGTCATCCGATCAAGATGAAATGTATTGAGCGTTATCTTGGGATAAATTGATAAAGAAAAAAAAACGACGTCATCAGTCATCGGTCATTCCTGTTTCAACAATCATATTTGTTTTAACACAAAAGCCTTAAAAACCACTAAAACACATTCGGGCGAGGGTCTGCAATCTCTGATTGCTCTTTCTTGTTGTTTTATTGTATTTGATTAAATTTTTAATCAACATCTTTAAATGCAACTTTTGATTAACCAATATCGTTTGATTATGTGGCATGGAATCTGAGTTTATGCCTCATATAAGTTTCACCACAGGGTAAGACATTCAGAACAACTTGAACGGCACTCGGTAGAGTGCATACCTCCGCCAGGTTGAACAGTTTACGTTTCGTATGCCACTGATAGGTTGGATCTGGATTCGGACCTGAACCAAAATCTAATCTGCTTCTTCTTGTCACCTGACCAACTCATCCACCAAGTTTTGGCTTAATCCATTCACATCCGTTTGAAATATCATGCTTTATATCGTTTTTGGCCCCATCTCTCAATTGTGAAGAATCACTTAAAAATTGAAAACAATCTTATATCTGGATCCGGATCCAGATCTTCATCAAAACCTAATAAATTTGTCCTTGTCACGCACCAATCCTCTCCGCCATATTTTGTCCAAATCCGTCCATAATGTTTTGAGATATTCTGCTCACAGATAGATATACAGACAGGGGTGAAAAAATAACTTCCATCCACCTTTGTTGTAATAATACCTGTGTTGGCAGTAATAATAATTTGTCCTTATGCCCCTACCCACACATTTTGTGTTCTCCAGATCCCATAAATAGAGCAGCTCTCATTGGAGGACTTGTGGGAGGTATTGGAGGATTCCTGCTCTTGCTCCTGCTGGCAATTGCATTGTTCATCTGCTACCGTCATAAAAAGAAGGTTGACAAATTAAACAACAAACCAAATGGTTAGTAAGTGAGGAATCGTCAGTATTTTTTAGCACGTGTTGAGGTCCGGTGTCATTGGGTTTTGTGGAATTATGTATATGATTGTGGGACAATGTGAGATATATTCAGTGCTCGTGATTTCATTCTTAACATGCATTTTACTAAGATGTGTGAAGCGTGAGCTGTAATGCTGTACGAGGTATAATACTTTGGATGTGTGCTTTGTCTTTTAAATTTGCTCTGTATTTCCAGAAACAGCTACAACAGGAATCATCAATGCAAGGTGAGCCCTCATCCATCATCCATAGGTTCAACTTATTCACGCAGAGTGTGTTCCAAGATGAAACAACATGATTTTACACTTGTAGTTGTAACGAACGATGGATGACACAAGCGTAAACCATCTATTGTTGTTGCTTATAAAAATAGAAGTTTTAATGCTTATTTAGAGGACCAGGGCTTTATATCCAGTTGTGAGCCATGGATACACCCCGGTAAGCTAGGGATACACATACACTGCTGTAATCCACATAATTATAGATTATAAATGTCTATATTGAGGAAGTATGAAAGTGACTGGTTGAGAAGAGTGATGGAAATTAATGTAGAAGGAAGTAGAGGACGGGGAAGACCGAGAAAGACTTGGCTAAAGGTGGTGGAAGAAGAAATGCAGGCAAGGGGGTTAACAAGGAGAGATGCAGAAAATAGGGCAAAATGGAGAAGATTGTCATGGGGACCGCAAGGCTAACCCCCGCTCCAGCAGGGAAAATGGCCTTAAAATGCCTGTTGTTGTATAAATAAGTCTATAATAACATTTGGATACCAAAAGGTACAATCAATATTCTTATTGCTTATGAGAGTAACAGGAAGTTTTTGTCATATTCCAGTTCACATGATATTTCCAAACACAGAGTGACAGAGCCTTTCTTGGTGAGATTGTTATGTCAAAGTGAATGGTTACTTGGAAGTGCTACAGATATTCTTTTTTGTGGAATTGCAGCAACATCTTCATTTTTCGATGAGATGCCAATGGTTTCAACAACATTTATGAAGCCCACCCACCACATACTGTATAATAACCTGGATTCCTCTCCATTCCTGACTCATTGGAAGGGTCATCTAGTTCCATTTCCTTGCACGCTTTGAAAAGGCATCCTCTGGATATTGACAAACCCGGTCCTTGATCTATGTGACTTCCTGTTTATGTGGGTTCCCGAAGGAGTAAGTTTACCAAGTTGTCTCCCAGGCCTATCAATGACTTGAAAACAACGATCCGAGATTGCACACACCGAAGACCAGTCATATTAGCCAAACGAATTTGGGAAAAGTTCTATACAACTTATATGTGTCCTTAACCATTATATGTATAACTATTAACAGCTAATTATATGTATAACTATGAATTATATGTATGTATGTATAACTATTAATTATATGTAGAACTTGTAGTTATCTATCTATAATTCCAGTAATCTCTGTCTGTACGTTTGTACGTTTGTCTGTCTGTGACCGCTGTTTCTCGACAACCACGGGTCCGATATACTTTTCACTTGCCAGGTATATTGCTGGGGACCCGAGGATGTGCCTTTTCAAGGTTTCATATTAATCGGACAATTACTTACCGAGCTATGTCCAAAAAACGATTCAACCAATCAGAGAGCAGCGAACGATCGCGTGTGCCGGCGTTGCGAATGGACCAAACCATTCCATGTAAATAGAGGGGGGGGGGTTCTGTGGTCGTTGCGAATGGACGAAACCATTTCATGTAAATAGAGGGGGGGGATTGTCACTGTACTCGCAAGCCGTTCGCCGTTCGCTTTGGCGTTGCGAATGGACCAAACCATTTCATGTAAATAGAGGGGGGGGATATAATTTTAGATAGATATATAGTACGGGCATATATATAGTACGGGCATGCCCTAGTATGTATAACTTAACTAACTTATATGTATAAAATGTGCTGGCCTTAACCGGAATGGTGCTTAGCGGTTAGGGTGTCGGCTTGGGATCCTAGGATCCTGGGTTTGAATCCCGGTCGATCACTGAATTAACACCAGGGGGGTTAACACCAGGGTTGAGTCAGCCAGTCATCCTTCTGAGGTCTGGAAATTGAGTACCAGTTCACTGTTAATTCCCTGTGTGTCGCAAGAGGCGACTGACAGGGTTGGTGGCAGGAATAGCATCCGGCGTAAAACATTGCTTCAAAAAGGGAACCACGGTGCCCGAAAAAGGCCAACCCCCGCTCTGCGGGGAAAAATGGCCTAAAGGTGGTTTTTTAAAAACCGGAATGGTAGTCGGTCATATTGAACATATCATTGCATGATACAAAACATTCGACTTCGTTTATTTAACGTGTCGATAGTCAAAATGAATAAATTGCATTGTGAAGACATTTGGTTGTTTGGTCATATAACAATCTTTGAAATGTTGAGTCAACATAGCTAACCAAATGAGATTTACATTTAAAGATGAATGATAATAGTGTTTTTTACATGATTTTTCCTTTCTAACTCCCTGCTTCCCCTTCCCATCACGTGATGGTGCTTATAAATCTGCTGTGGAAAGTCCAAACAAGGATACAAAATCGAGCTCTCCGGCAGCTGAAAGTGAGCATTTATTCATTACTTTACTGCAACAGTAATTACTCTTAACAACAATTCGAGTTGGCCTTTTTATTATTTCCACCCGAGCACAGAACTTGTGATGCGTTGAATTCCAGGTTCAAATCCCATACACTGTGCTGATTTGTCCACCTCGTAATCCATTGTGTGGTATATCCGGATATGGATGTCTAGTGTCCTTTACAGGTGCAAAAAAGCAAGTTAAAAGAATAAAGGAAAAAGAGCAACCCAAATTGGTAGTTGTATTGAATCAGGAAGTGTGGCAGCAACTCCCTGTGCATCCACAATTGTATTAGTATTCCAGCAAGGATATGGTGTTTTCCCCTTGGATCAAACGGATTTGTCTACACTACTACCTAAGTTGAAAAAGGGTACCCAAGTTGAAAAATTGCATGTTAACATAAACAAGTACAAAAAGTTTTAATTAAAACAAAAGCCGCGTCGATGTTACACAATGCCTAGATGCAGCTGTGCCTATAACGTCGATGTTATAGGCACAGGACATTCCTATTGATTCGATTACTTGATGTTATTTTTGTGCAAAGTGAAAATATATCTCGGCAATTTCCCGTGTGTGGCGACGAATTTTTAATATATCTCGGCATTTTCCCGTCTGTTATTTCAGGCGGTGTATGACTGACCATGCCGCGATTTTAAAAAAATATATCTCGGCAATTTCCCATGTGTGGCGACACGTGAACGAAGCTATGCTCCTCTCTCCACATTATTGTGACGACGTATAAATTAAATATTTCATCGTGACGATTGTCATCAAATGGACGAATTTTTAATATATCTCGGCATTTTCCCGTCTGTTATTTCAGGCGGTGTATGACTGACCATGCCGCGATTTAAAAAAAAAATATCTCGGCAATTTCCCGTGTGTGGCGTCACGTGAACGAAGCTATGCTCCTCTCTCCACATTATTGTGACGACGTATAAATTAAATATTTCATCGTGACGATTGTCATCAAATGGACGAATTTTTAATATATCTCGGCATTTTCCCGTCTGTTATTTCGGGCGGTGTATGACTGACCATGCTGCGATTTAAACAAAATATATATATATCTCGGCATTTTCCCGTCTGTTATTTCGGGCGGTGTATGACTGACCATGCCGCGATTTTAAAAAAATATATCTCAATGGACTTGAAGTTACAGGCCTTTGAGAATTCATTTCGTTCTATAAAAGGCAACTTTCATCGGATTTTCTTCCCGTTTTTTTTCAACTGAGTCTAAAACTATGTTAGCGACTGTGAAAAATGAAATGATATATCGAATTTGATTTGAAATAAAACTGTGTGAGAGAGGAAGACACCACGGGCCTACAAAACAGGCCTCAAAGCTATGCGAGTTAATAAAATGGTGGATATTTGTTTATATGAAGGCTCTCCCAGAATGGGTGGAGCTATGGTTCCCAGAATAGGTGGAGCTTTGAAGTTTTGTCTTCTCTGCAAGAACAAGAACAAGAAGAACAACAACAACAGCAGAGGGCACTCTATGACCAGCGTCTGCGACGCGGCTAAAAATAGGGGCAATACCCCAGGCCACTCACCTGGTCGAAAAAATAGGGGCAATACCCCAGGCCACTCACCTGGTCGAATAACGCAGGATACTACACTGACTAAAGGTATATAAAGCAGTATCATGGTATTTAAACCAATTCCAATGGTTGCAGGAGACAAGAGAGCATGTAAAATCATGCTAAGGTAATCATAAGACTTTAAAAAACAAACAAACAAACAAACAAACAAACAAAAAACTATTTTGGAGGAAACCTACCCCCCCCCCCCCTTCCTCCCTGTAGACTCCCATCGACCCCGATTTTCCTAATGACGTGAACAAACCTTGGTACGTCACGGGTGATGAAGGTTGTGTTCAAGTTTCATTGAAATTGTGTGTGTAGTTTGCATCCTGCAAATACTTGCGGGTGGAGTGGGGTGGTGATATCCCATCCCACACCACTTCTCCCAATCCCACCCCACCCACAGTTCCTCGTCTTTTTACCTTTTACAGCGCATTTTGAAGGAAAGAAAAATCTCGGCTTTCACGACTCATTTGGTGATGAAAACTCACTTGACTCAGGTAGAAAACTGAAATGAAAAAATACTGGTTTCTTTCTTTGCATTGTTGACTTTTTCACTTTTGATATTTTTGATATTTATTTTATTTCAATTATTTTGAAATTTGATGTTTCACTTTTGATATTTCAAGACTTTTGATTTCTAATAAAATGTACAACCCCCCCTAAGCTGCTTTATGATTGGCTGTTCCCCCTGATTTTTTTTCGTTCCTCCTGATTCGTTCCTCCATCTATTCATTTTTGTTAAAAAGCTTTTTATATTTTTGTTTGCAATTTCTGACCATTATACACGACTATTTCAGGCAATTCTCAGTCCAACTTCTAGGATAATTCTAAAAGCCGTGGGTGAATGCATCCAAGTCCTGTGGATGGCTGCTCCGCAATATAATATCCAGTTAGCATAATGCTGCGATGACAGATTTTTATCATCCCACAATATGTGGTACGTTGATTATTACTGGACAGGATAAATGATTGAATGAATGAATGAATGATCGTTTTAAGGCCATTTCCCCCGCTAGAGCGGGGGTTAGCCTTGCGGGTCCCATGACAATCATGGTTCCCTGTTTGAGGCAATGTTTTTATGGCCGGATGCCTTTCCTGACGCCAACCCTTGGTCATGCTCTTACGATGCGCAGGGATACGGTGTACCTATTCTAAATCGGGGTACACACCGGGATCATTCATCCCAGCAAGCTGGTACTCAATTTGCCGACCTCGGAAGGATGACAGGCTGAGTCAACCCCCCTGGCCTGAATTCAGCAATCGACCGGGATTGGGACCCAGGATCTAGGATCCCAAGCCGGCACCCTAACCGCTAAGCCAACACCAGGCTAACAGGATAAATGATTAACAAGTAATATTTCAGGCTTGTACAATAAGAAGATTCCTAAGTTGTTCATGAGCTCTTCACTCATGAGAATTTGACTACCTTTCTGCTTTTACCTCTGTGACAAATAAATGAACCAACAAAATACTCTTTTCGGGGAAGATCCAAACACATCAATCCTCCATCTTTAACATTCATTTGACACTTGTATTTCAAAAGTTATAAAAGAGGATGGTTCAAGGTTCATTGACACTTTTTGTTCTTTGATGAGGAAGATAAGGAATGACAAAACGCTGAAGATTTGTGGATTGGTAGTGGCATTCCCCGTGCCAAGAAACTGCTTCAGCAGCACTGATGCTCTGTGACATAGTATGTTATATCAGAATGACCAGAACAATAGATGACAAGACCTGAAAATGTGAATCCAAAATGACGAAATTCCTCTTTTTTTTAAGTGGTCTAATTTTTATGGAGGAGTTTGTGCACATACAACATTCAGGTTTTTAAGTCAAAGATACCGAGGTAATAAATAACTGTTTCCTTTTTGTGTGTTCTTCAAATTATTTGAGGCATACGGGTGAAAAAGTCAAGTTCACCACCCATAAGCAAGAACCTATGAGGAGTGGCATAGGCCTTACTGTGACGTCATCGTAAGAATGCAATTCAGCGACAACATGCATGTTTACATGCCACTCTTAGGAATGGCTAACCTGATTTCTTCATGACTCAGAAAAGGAATTTGATGCTCTATTTTCAAAAACAAAGATTTATCCTATTCTGGGGATGATGATCATGTGAACCGGAAATAGATAGTGGGGATTCATACTTCCCTTTTCTTTTTTTTTTTTTTTTGTATACAAGATCGAGGCTCGTGAAAGAGCGAGATGGTGGTGAACAGCTGTTTTAAAGACCTGGAGGGAGGAGTGGGATTGAAGAGAGTGAGGGAGTTTGTTGCAGAGGTGGGAGAAAAGAGGAATGAAGGAGTGAAGGTGAGCAGAGAGTCTTGATTTTGGCAGTTTAACCATAAGAGGGTTGCTGGCAGATCTTGTGCGACCTCTAGGAATATTAGGGGGACAGAGCACAGAGAGAGCTGGGGGAGCAAGGCCGGAGAGGAGTCGGTAGAAGACAGAAAGACCACCAACCTGCCTGCGGTGAGTGAGTGAAAGGCCCTCGAAGTTAGCTTCATCGCAGGAGATTCCAATGATTCTTCCCTTCATTACAAATACAGGCACAGGGACATTACCGGGGTTTCCGTATGAACATTTGTAACAGGCATTTTATTGTGAAGGGCTCAATGGCTAACCCCCGCTCTAGCAGGGAAAATGGCCTTAAAATGCATGTTGTTGTTGTTGTTGCTCAATGTGCTGAAAAATTGGATAAACTTTATCAAGTTCACTTTACTTTTCAATCTTCTCGACCAAAAGTGCTGATTATCCTCAAATCACCACCATAACTTACCTTTCTGTAACCAATAGTATTTTCGGAGTGTGCTGAAATAGTGATGCATTATACAGATTTGTCTTTTCTTCCCAGCCATAGCAACATCAACCATTCCAAGCGATCGTCTAAGCCTTCAATCACAGACGCTCGCAAACTACAAACAAAACTACCCAATTGGTAAGTGACATTTTCACTCACTCCTCCTTCTTCATTCCGTCTTTTCACTTGATCTTAACCAACAACAAACAAACAACAGGCATTTTAAGGCCATTTTCCCTGCTGGAGCAGGGATTAGCCTTGCCGGCCCCATGACAATCTTCTCCATTTTGCCCTATTTTCTGCATCTCCCCTTGTTAACCCCCTTGCCCACATTTCTTCTTCCACCGTCTTCAGCCAAATCTTTCTTGGTCTTCCCCGTCCTCTACTTCCTTCTACATTTATTTCCATCACTCTTCTCAACCAGTCACTTTCATCCTTCCTCAGCACATGAATAAACCATCTCAACCTGTTTCTCTTCACAGCATCCATCACAGGCTCTATTCCCATCATCTTTCACAAGTCATCATTTGTCTTCCTCTCTCCCAACGATACTCCGCACATCCACCCAACCATTCGCATTTCCACCCTTTCCAGCCCTCGTTGCGGCTCTACATTCATTACCCATGTCTCGCTCCCATAAATCATAACACTTCTCACACATGCAGCATACACCTTTCCCTTCAGCTTTCCTCGTCAGCATGCCACTCAGTTCCCAAAACTTCTTCCATGCACATCTCACTCCAGCAACCGTTGCGGAGTCTGATCCATCTTCTCCATTCAG
The DNA here is from genome assembly GCF_964187855.1 of Myxine glutinosa. Lineage (NCBI taxonomy): Eukaryota > Metazoa > Chordata > Myxini > Myxiniformes > Myxinidae > Myxine > Myxine glutinosa. The sequence continues at coordinate 177,219,446 of NC_136261.1, forward strand.
CATATCTCCTAGGTAGCAAAATGTGTTCGCACCTTCCAGCTTCACTCCGTCTCCAAGATCCATCTCAACATTTCCTCCATCTGCAGCTCCCTCTGTGCACACCTTACATTTGAATGTAGGTGCCACACTGGTTAATGACCCTCTCAGACCACTATATTTTTGATGAACCCACTCAGCGCACATTGTACATTGAATGGAGTTCACTCCGACACCCTTCCTGCACACAGCACACGGCCACTTCCCAGTTCTTTCCACCTTCCCAGTTCTACCACTTGCCATCACCTTCGTTTTTCAGATATTCACCTTCAGACCTTTTGTCTCCATACATTCCTTCCACTTGTTCATCTTCTCCTTCAGTCCATCCATGCTTTCCGCAATCAACACCAGATAATCTGCATACAACAACTCCCATGGTAAACCCTCCTTTACGTTCCGAGCCAGCACCTCCATCACATCTACAAATAGTAGTGGTCTTAGTATCGACCCCTGATGCACTCCCACCTTCACCTCAAACTCACCACTGTTTCCGTCCTTCATCCTTACAGCTGTGCACGCTCTCTCATACATTGCCATTACTACTCTGATCAACCATTCCTCCACACCTAACTTCCTCAATACCCATGTCACTACTTCGCGTGGAATCCTATCAAATGCTTTCTCCAGATCAACAAACCCAAGAAACAACTTCTTCCTCTTCTCCATGTACTTCTCCTGCAACTGCCTTACAATAAAAAGTGCGTCTGTCGTTCCTCTTGCTGGCAAAAATCCAAACTGCATTTCGTCGATCTTCACTTTCTTCCTTATCCTCTTCTCCAACACCCTTTCCAATACCTTCATTCCATGCTCCAATAACTTTATCACTCAATACGAGCCACAGTCCAGAGGGTCACCTTTCCTCTTGTATAGAGGGACGAGGGTACTCGGTTCCCAATCCACTGGAATGCGGCCTTCTTTCACCAAAAGATTACAGATCTCTGTCATTCTCTTCACACCCCAACTTCCCGCTGCCTTCAACATATCTCCCACAACTCCTGTCGGCCCTCCTGCTTTTCTACTCTTCATTGCTTTTATCGCTTCCTCAACATCCTTCTCAGTTATCTTCTGTGCCGGTCCTAAAACTGGGTTACTCTCTATGTTGCCATCCCATTCATTCTCTGCATTCACCAGCATTTCCATATATCGCTTCCAACTTCCTTAAATTCCATTTGGGTCCACAACGATTTGTCCCACTTCATCCTTCAAGCAACTCACCCCCATCACATCACACCTCTCTTTTGCTATCTGCTTTGCAATCCTGAATACCGCTCTCTGACCCTCTTCCGAATCCAAGCGTTCTCCGAACATTTTCCTCCATGCCTCCTGCGCCTTTGCTACCTCTTTCTTTGCAGCATTCTTGGCTGCCTTATAACTTTCATGATCTGCCTTTTCTGCCGTCATGCCCTTCGCCTTCTGCCACTCCTTGAACTTCTTCCTCTTCTCATCAATCCTCTTTCCAACTTCATCATCCCACCACCATGTTTCCAAGTGCCTCAGTGGTCCTTTTGTCCATCCACATACCTCACCAACGACTCCCAACAGACTATCTTTCATTGACATCCAACCACTTTCAAGCTAAACCACATCATCCTCTACCACACCCAGCCTCTCTTTTAATGCCTCCCTCGCTGTCGCCTCTTTCAACCTCCACACCTTCATTCTCGCTTGGTACTTCACCCGCCGAGCTCTCCTCGCACCTTTCACCCTTATGTCGCAGACAACCAACTGGTGCTCTGAAACAGCCTCCTCCCCCTGGATCACCTTGGTGTCCCGGAGGTGCCCCCTATCTCGCCTACGCACCATCAGGTAGTCAATGGTTGTCGTCGACCCACCTGACGTGTATGTAACAAGCTTATTACCCTCTTTCTGGAACTGAGTATTACAAATCAACAAACCAGCTCCATCAGCAAACTCCAAAATCCTTTCACCTTCTCCATTTCTCACACCATATCCGTAACCCCCATGAACTCCCTCCAAACCATCTGTACTCCTTCCCACATGTCCATTTTGGTCTCCTCCTACCACAACAACTTCCTCATCTTTCACATTTTCCATCAACTTCTCTATCGCACACTTGTCCTTCTCTTCATCGCTCCGACCGACCTGCGGAGCATATCCCGAGATGACGTTCACCAAGAGCTTTCCAATAATCATTCTCAGCATCATCAACCTTTCACTCACTGTAGTCACACTCATCACACTGTCTACAAACTCCTCAGAAAACAGGATACCAACACCATGCACGCCTTCCGGGCACCCTTGCCATACAAACTTGTATTTCTGTCCATGCCTACCCTTCACCATTCTCACACCACTTCCCTTCCATCTCGTCTCTTGCACACAACATATGTCCACTCTTCTTCTGACCAATACTTACACCACTTCTCCTGATCTCCCTGTCATTGTCCCTCCATTCCATGTCCCAAACCTCAGAAACCGATCTCCACGTTGGGCATCAAACGATTCGTCGTCATAAATGGAGTGATTTCCACCCTTGCTTCCGATCGGGTTCCCCACCTTGATTTTTGATGAGAGGGAGTGGGGTCACCCACGGGGTACTTCGGGCTGTACTTTGCCCATTTGTAATTGTAATTGTCATTGTTCCTTTTTTGAGGCAATGTTTTATGGCCGGATGCCCTTCCTGACGCCAACACTTTATTCGCCTCTTACGACACGCAGGGATACGGTGTACCTATTCTAAACCGGGGTACACACCAAGAGAGCATCAAATGTTAAGTTTGTTGAAGTCAAGAGCACCCGGAGGACCCAAGGCAGAGATCCTGTGAAGGGGGCCACACTGCTCAGCTCTTAGGATTATAGAGGGGTCAATATATGGTTGAACCCCCAAAAAATTGATACAAAAGGTTTTTCAATGGAGTCTGGTACCATTGGGCATGCTAAATAACATACTAAAAATCTATTAACATCTGACTTCCGGAAAGGGGTCATTTTCAAGATGGCGTCCAAGATGGCCGCCGGGAGCTTAAAATGGCCATATCTCAATTATTATTCAACCTAGAAAGGTGGTTTTGGTGTCTAACCCTGGGTTTTAGGGCCCAAGGAATCCAATTGAATCAATAAAATTACCATCAGTTAATTATTTATTGACAAGTCCAAGATGGCATCCCAAGGTGACATCCTGATTCACTAAAATGGCTCTGTCGAATAGTAGTCAACCTAGAGAGATATTTTCAGTGTGTATACCTAGGTTTAAGGCACCCAGGAAATCATCAAAATTACTTAAATAAGCACAAAGTAATCAGGTAATCCAGTAAGCCAGGTTTACCAGCCCATTAGGCATTTGTTGTCTTATACAGTTAGTTGCTATTCATCGTCATCCTATAAACTGGAGAGCTATCATTGCAGGAGGTTATGAGTTATGAGCTCAGTCCTTTCCCTCCTGCCCTCTTTGAAGCCAGAAACGTCTTCCGAAAGGCTGATAAGCCACAACTAGCTCACGCGATCTATGATCATGCAAGTGATGCCATCCTAGATTCTGTACCAGAAACGGAGATCCACGTCCTTGATGGAGGTTCACTCCTTCACAGAATACCATGGAAGAGTGGAGAAAGCAATGGTGAAATAGCGCAGACGTATGCTGACTTCACCATCCAGTATTATGGTTCAGCTACGACCATTGTCTTTGATGTCTATGAGGAAGGGCCGACCATTAAAAACAACACGCATCAGAGAAGAGGACACAATATTCATCCCATTGTCAGCTTCACTGCTGTCCTGTCAAGAGATATCAATAAACAGAGACTGATCGGGATGATAAGTGATGAACTGAGAGAAAGGTATTGCACTGTGGTCAATGCACCTGGAGATGCTGATGTAGATATAGTAAAGGCTGCAGTGGAGGCATCTCTTCTAACACACCACTACACTGATTGGAGAAGATACTGATCTCCTTGTCTTACTCCTTTACTATGCGCAGGGAGACAGTAAGAGCCTTTATTTCAGATCAGACAAGTCCAAAGCTGATGGCAGTTTTAAAGTGTATGACATCAACCGTCTAAAAGAAATCCTCGGACATGACATGTGTTCTCAGTTGATATTCATCCATGTCATGACTGGTTGTGACACGACTTCTCGGATTTTTGGTGTTGGCAAAAAGACTGCTTTCCAGAAGCTTGTAAAAGGAGACCCTGTCCTTCGGTCTTGTGCCAACACATTCACCATCCCAAACCAGACCACAGAGGTGATCGATGACCTTGGATGCCGAGTAATGGCTATCCTCTTTGGTGGCAAGTGCAAAAATTCCCTTGCAACAATGCGATATAACACCTTCAGCAAGAAGGTTGTCTCTGCTTCGTCTTTTGTAACACCCGAACGTCTGCCCCCAACTGAATCTGCTACCAAACTTCACTGTCGTAGAGCGTACTACCAGATCATGGTGTGGATGGGAAAAGAAGAGGGTATGGATGCCATGAAATGGGGGTGGAGCCTGCAGGATAATCAGTTTGTCCCACTTATGTCAAGAATGAACGCTGCTCCAGACAGTCTCTTGAAGGTCATTCATTGTAACTGCTCCACTGCCTGCAAGACACTCCGCTGCTCTTGTAGACGATATGGACTACCATGTAGCATGTACTACTGCCTGTGGACCGTGCCAACTTGAAGAATGTAACAATCCACATAACAAGTTTCTTCCAGAGGAGTCAGAGGATGACGATGAATAGCGACTAACTGTATAAGACAACAAATGCCTAATGGGCTGGAAACCTGGCTTACTGGATTACCTGATTACTTTGTGCTTATTTAAGTAATTTTGATGATTTCCTGGGTGCCTTAAACCTGGGTATGCACACTGAAAAAATCTCTCTAGGTTGATTACTATCCGACAGAGCCATTTTAGTGGATCAGGATGTCACCTTGGGATGCCATCTTGGACTTGTCAATAAATAATTAACTGATGGTAATTTTATTGATTCAATTGGATTCCTTGGGCCCTAAAACCTAGGGTTAGACACCAAAACCACCTTTCTAGGTTGAATAATAATTGAGATATTGCCATTTTAAGCTCCCGGCGGCCATCTTGGACGCCATCTTGAAAATGACCCCTTTCCGGAAGTCAGATGTTACTAGATTTTTAGTATGTTATTTAGCATGCCCAATGGTACCAGAATCCATTGAAAAACCTTTTGTATCAATTTCTTTGTGGTTAGGTGAGTTTTTTTCGTATATTGACCCTACTTATGCAAGAGCACAAAGCGAACATTTGAGGGCCAGTCCCAAAATTGATAGAACACCAGTACTCGGAGCAGTGGGTAAATTGGTTATTTAGAATCATGATAGAGGGGGGTTAAAATAATGTTTCGAAAATGCTTGGTCAGAATGGAGATGCTTCTCTTTCGCACCATTTTGATGTCTGCAGCTGCTGGAGAGAACAGGAGTAGGGCCATTGAGTTTTGTGAGGACCCTTTGAGTCAAAAATTGTTTGTGCAGGCGAAGGCACACCACGATCGGACTAGTCTGCCAAGCCAAGCCAAGTCAGACCACGCCACCTCAGGCTGTAGGCGCTGGTTTTGGCAGTGTCCATTCTGCTAAAAAAAAAAAACCTCTTCTGCATTTATTCTGTCTTTACCCTTCATTATCATAAACATCTCCGAGATACCCTTGCAATCACCTTTCTGCATTTCCCTTGTGCATTTTTTTTCTTCTTCTCATGTGTTCATCTTTGCAGGTAATACTGGTGAACCTGAGCCCGTCGGATTGTTTGCTTGCTCTTTCATAGATACCAAACACTATAATATGATTTTTTTTTTTTACATTCATAGTACAGATGTCATTTCACTCCTGATTCCCAACATCTCACAATGTTTTTCTGCTTCACTGTTGTTTCAGGACAAGCTTACTTGGATGATAGCACCTGGGTAAGTGCAAGAACATTAATATCATGCATATTTGTACCACCTGATAGAATAACATCTCTAAGAAGTTTTATTTTTAACCTCTCATTCATTTCTGCAGAGTGACAGTGACAATGAAGCATCCATTAATAATGATCCTGGAGGAGATATGAAAATCCGGACAATCACCCTGGTGTGAAGCTTAATAATCCAGGAAAAATGAATTAAGGGAAAAGTGACCATCTCTTCCCACATACCTACAACTCTATTTTTTCTTTTCTACTTCTTTATCTATAGTCTGTTCATTCTCTCTTGAATTAAGAACACATCTTTGGGTTGTTGGTCAAAAACATTCTGTCTTTTCTTCACTGTTATTCTCATGATATTCTCTGATAATTCATGGAACAATTCTGAGATGATACTTGTGACTGTACGAGTATGTAAAAAATGTTGTCAAACAATGTTTGATATGTAGCATCATTGTGTGCCTTGGGATAATTATTTATTAAAGTTGCAAAATCTATAACAAAACTACATTTTGAACAGCATCATTGTATTATATGTGGGAGTATGTGTAGCTACATTTTACGAGGATAAAAACTACAATGTTTTAACCTTCAGGGTCAGATTATAAATATGAGTTAAATTGATAACGTTAAAGGCAGGCCATATTTTGAAAGCAGGCCATATTGAAACATTGACTTTGAAAAAACTTTTTTTTAAACTTGAAAAAAACTTAAACTTCCTGAAACCTAAAAACTACAATGTTTAAACTTTCAGGGACAGATTCTAAATATGTGTTAAATTTATAACTTTTGAAAGCAGGCCATATTGAAAAACAGTTCATGATAGATCAAGTTATTCATTCGAGTTTAGAACTACTTTTCATCTGATGGATATTTCACCTTAATCATAACTATAATTTTCTTCCCCATGCTAATACATTCATACTGTACATCCAGTTTGTAGAATGAAGAACATTTAGATATCACATAATATTTGACAAGTTTAAGAATTATTTCCCCCCCCCCCCCCTCCCTCCCAATGGTTCTTGGTGCCAAAATTTTACAGTTGAATTATGTAATCAGTGTACATAATGGTTTTTTTTATTCTTCGCTTATTTAAATTGACATCACTTTCAAATAAATGCTACTTTGCCTTCAAAATATGTCACATTTCAGTGAAACACATTTTCTATTTCCTACATCATTTTAATGCTAGGACTTGTGTCACTCGTCATTCTGGATAGCTTTGAAATAAAGCCTCACTCTTGGTAAGAGTGGTGTTTAGGCCTATCGATCATGAATCCATTGAACCATTAATTACATTGTATTGTACAAGCATAGGAGCAATACCCCTGGCGTTCCCCTGGTACAATAAACAGTATACTGCACTGACTAAAGGTATTGTCGTGTCCGTGCCGATAAACACCGGCTTCGGACGAATGACCGATCGAGCTTACCTCCGAGGCATTCAGTGGAATTATGGCGGTGTTATTTATACACGTGAGGAAGTAGTGCAGGGTAGCCAAGCTTACCTGGACAGACGGGCACGAAGGGGGTTTCCCGAACCACCAACAAATAAACGGGACAGGACAAGGAATTAAAATTCAACAATTAACGGGTTTAATTAAAGAATTGCCAGGGAACAATAAATCTGCAGTACTAAAATTCCTATTTGGGGTGCCCCACACGGACTCATGAAACAGACACAGAAAGAGATAAATGAATGAAAGTAATAAAAGGTGTGTGTGGTGGGTTTGCCTGCACTCCGCGGTCTCCTCAAGCGGTCCCCAACCCCACCGGCTGCCACACGGGTCCCTGAGTTCTTGCGCGGGACAACGGGCCTTGTTGAGCAGCTGCGTTCACTCCAGCCACCGACGTGCAGCCCTCAGGCCCTCGCTCCTTTCTTGCTCCTCCTTCTACAAAGCACCGCAGTCTCTCCGGTGCACACGGCACGGCACCCAGCCGTCACAAAGCCACGAACCAAGAGCGTCAGAGTCCATGAGCAAAAGAGAGAGAAAATGCCAATGTGTCCACCTGCAATCAACGGCAGGACCAAGAGCGAGGAAGAGAAGAGGAGCACGACTGTGACCGCCTTTTTCAGCTGGGGAAACAAAAGAGATGCGTCTGCTCATCATGAAAACCCAGCGCAAGAGAGAGAGATGGCGGCCGCTTTGCCTTTTTCCTCCTGGCCCAGAATGTTCTATGATGACGTCACACATGCGTGCCAATCAGCGAGTGCCATCACAGCAGTCCATCACCCTGACCAATCATCACCCTCTCGGGGCGGGGCCCCACGGCCCTGCTTGCTTGGTGTTGCGATGACTCGGCTGGTGGCGTCAGTGGTACTTGAATGTCCTGGTTCCGGTTACTTTATTTAGTGTTTATTTCGTATTGGTGCGGAGTGCACGGCTGGTGTGGTGTGTGTCATAAGGAACAAAGGAAGAATCACAGAGGTCATTTACATACAGGGGATTTACCCTTAATCCCTAAGCTACATAACACAAGAGCCACCCTCCCTATGGCCACACGTCACACTTAATCCAAACACACAGACCTGACAAGTTACAGGAAGGTTTCTACATGGCATACGAAGCACACTACCCTATACAATCCTACCTGGCCCTAAGGTATTTCATTGCCTACCCCCCACAAATGTAACATAGCCCCTCCCCCTCCCCCCCCCCCCCCCCCTTGGAACTGTAGCTCCTGCAAGGTTCACTGCAGGCGTTACCATTTCAGCCTTAACACTTAGCGACTCACACTTAATTAACCTACGAAATAAATTAGGAGGGGCTGTGGGAAGCGAACCGTAGCTAACTTACCTGGTCTCTTTACCGTTCTACACCCCTTAAGCAACAATTTAATTATTTACAAAACTTGGTTCCTCGCTCCTAACTCCTGGGGTGGGTAGAAAAGGTCAGCAAAACACAAAGTCTACCTTAACCACGAAAACATTTGTACAACCCTGGGTCCCTCTAAAGACCACGTCCCCCAGTGAATGCCACAATACCCAACTTTACCTGCAGAGCCATCCCAATGTACCCAAATTTATGCGGGCCCTGTCCTGGTGTTACAGGTGAGTGGCATGGTTCAGTGGATCCTCCCCCATTCATTCACACAAACCCCAATAATCACTGTTGGCCATAAAGATGGAACAAAATATTTTTGACATGATTCCACAGTTTCTTTGGTATTTGACAGTCTACGTGTAAACAAAAGTGTCATTGAGTGATTACATAACGTTTCCCCATTACACAGGTGATATGATAACATTGAAAAAATGTGTATTACGTAATAATTTTTTTTGTTAGGGACTATAAAAGCCCATGCATGTGATATTCTGTCCCTTTCCCTGATTCAACACTGTGTTAAACGAGGCTGTTTTTTTTTCGAGTTCCTTGTACCGTTTGCAAGAAAAATCGGTGGAGACGTTCCCTGGGCTATGCCTGGTCCAACGGAACCAGCAATACGCGAGAGAGTGGTAGCACTGCGGCAGGAGGGCTACAAACAGAGTGATATCGCAGATGTCGTCGGGATATCACAGAGTACAGTCTGTAAGATCCTGAAACGTCAACGTGAGGCTGGGAATGTGCGGCCGCGGAAACCTCCAGGACGTCCAAGATTAACCACGAGACGAGATTATCGCCAACTGTTGAATCTCTGCCGCAGAAACCGGAAAATGCCGACGAGTCGTCTTCATCACTTGTGGAGGAGACATCATGGGATCCACGTTTCCCGGTCAACCGTTAATCGGAGATTGCTCCAACATGGTTACCGAGCACGACGCTTGACTAAATGTCCACGCCTGGCTGTTCGCCACAGAGTTGCTCGTCTTCGCTGGGCTAGGGAGCACAGAAGGCTTCATCCTGGACACTGGCGACATGTTGTCTTCACGGACGAGAGCCGCTACATCCTTGACCGTACAGATGGGAGACAACGAGTTCATCGATTACCCGGGGAGAACCTTCGTGATGACTGCATCCACGAGACGACTCAAGGTGGTGGCGGCTCAGTGATGATATGGGCCGGCATCCATTATGGAGGGAAATCGCCACTGGTGGTTCCGGACGGAAACGTCAACGCCGTCGTGTACCGGGATATCTTGGAGTACCACTGCCTTCCACATGCAAGACGAGTGTATGGACACAATTTCCGACTGCAGGACGACAACGCTAGACCGCACAGGGCCGCTGCAGTAAGGGAATTCCTTGAGGCAGAGGGCGTGGAGCAGTTGCCATGGCCAGCTTGCTCGCCGGATATGAACCCCATAGAGCATGCATGGGATGCCCTAGGCCGAGCCATCAACGACAGAGATGTTATTCCTCAAACTTTGCAGGAGTTGGCCGACGCTCTGAGGGAAGAATGGGATGCTATGCCTGTTGACGTCGTCAACAAGCTAGTGGACAGCATGCCACGACGTCTGCACGCCCTGATTCGTGCCAGGGGTTGACATACCCGCTATTAGTGACTGAGTAACAACAAGGACTCTACTGTGATGCAAATTGATCCATGAAATCACCCCAAAAAATGTTATCTGGAAAACTGACAGAGATTAAAAAGAAATGTGTCATGATCCTTAATTTACTGTCTATTGTCGTCATTGTCGTTTTACGCTCAAGGCACCAACCGATTAGGACTGATAATTAATAAAAATCACTGTCAAATGTGCGTAAGAGACAGAATAATAAAGAAAAGTGGTTATATGCACCATAAATGCCAATGGTAATTTAGATTAAAATAATGATGCTATGAAAATTTGTTGAAAAAAATATATTCCATCTTTATGGCCAACAGTGTATAATCTAAAACTTTTTTCAACCCCCCTGCAAGACCATGGCTTAGGTGTCATTACACACACGTGTGATCCTCAACTAGGCAGCGGGAGGTACCGTACAAGCAAGATGGTGGGGGCACTTCAGGCTAGGTGCCCGCAGTCCCAAAAGCAACTGCCCGACTTGCGACTTCTTCACCCCCCTTCACAATTCTCGTCCTTAAGGCTGGATGAGAAGCGTCCTAAAGGATATTCAGGCCAACCCTCTGCATTCGGGACTCGTGGATATAGGAGAGAGAGGGCAGGTAAGTTCCAATGATTTTGGAGGCTGCACGTATGACTTTGTCCAGCTCCTTTTTTTCCTGGGCCGTGATACTGCTGAACCAAACAGTTATTGAGAAGGTAAGTGTGGATTCAATGACTCAATGACAGCGCGATAAAACTGGAGCATGCCCTCAGTTGACACCCTGAACTTCCTGAGTTGCCTCAGAATGAATAGTCTCTGGTGGGCCCTTTTTATGATAGAGATGGTGTTATCCTCCCACTTCAGAGAGGGGGAGATGGTGGTGCCGAGAAACTTAAAGTTGCACCCCTTCTCCACCACCTAGCCGTTGATGACCAGAGATGAAAGCTCCATCCCGTCCCTCCTGAAGTCCACAACCATCTCTTTGGTTTTTGTGATGGACAGCTGTAGATTGTTGTTGTGACACCAGTTGACCATGAGGGAGATTTTGGCATGGTAGGCTGATTCATCACCAGAGGAGATGAGGCCCACAACTGTCATGCCATCTGCTAACTTGAACATTTTGACAGAGTCCTGATGAAAGATGCAGTCATTTGTATACATAAGAGTACAGGAGAGGAGACAGCACACATCCTTGAGGTGCTCCTGTGCTAATACTTAGGGGTTTAGAGTATCTGTTATTGATTTTAACCACCTGAGTTCTATTCTGTAAGAAGTCAAGGACCCAGAGGGCCAGATATTGATTAACATCTAGGTTGAGGAGGCAGTCGAACAATCTAGAAGGCAGAATACAGTTGAAAGCAGAGCTGCAATCAACAAACAGAACACGTGCATATGTAGCAGGAGCCTCAAGGTGTTGTAGGATGTTATGTAGGCAAAGGGAGACAGCATCATCAACAGACCTACCAGCTCTGTATGCGTACTGGTGGGGGTCCAATACAACATTAAGCAGGTGGTTACATATCAGCCGATCAAATACCTTCATAATGGCAGAGGTCAGTGCAACAGGCCTATAATTATTGAAACAGCACACATTGGATTTCTTAGGTACAGGGATTAGCACTGCAGATTTGAAACATACAGGAACCTTACAGAGCCTCAGAGACCAATTGAAAATGTCAGTTAAGACAGGCGCCAGTTCGTTAGCACACTCTTTCAGGATGGCTGTTGATACTAGATCAGGGCCAGCTGCTTTCCTGCAGTTCTGTTTATGCAGCAGGGCTCTGACTGTGTGTTCCTGTATCACAAAGGGAGGGTCCAGGTGGTCCACTGCTGAAAGTTCCCACTGGGGGGCGGGTGCAGGTACATCAAAGCGGCAATAAAAATCATTAAGGCTGTCAGCAAGACTCATGTCATTGCTGGGAGCTACGGACCTCGGTTTGTAGTCCGTGATCTCCTGTGGCCACACTCCTCTGCTGTCCTTAGCATGGAGATTTTTTTTGCTTGATTACCTTTATTTTTGTTCTTGATAACATTTTTGTTGTTTGATTACCTTTCTTTTTGTTAGTGATTTTTTTGTTGCTTGATTACCTTTTTTTGTTATTGATTTTATTTTTGTTGCTTGATTACCTTTCTTTTTGTTAGTGATTTATTTATGCTTGATTACCTTTTTTTGTTGTTGATTTTATTTTTGTTGCTTGATTACCTTTCTTTTTGTTAGTGATTTATTTATGCTTGATTACCTTTTTTTGTTATTGATTTTATTTTTGTTGCTTGATTACCTTTCTTTTTGTTAGTGATTTATTTATGCTTGATTACCTTTTTTTGTTATTGATTTTCTTTTTGTTGCTTGATTACCTTTCTTTTTGTTATTACCCTCGCAGAGGAGAGGGTATTGCATTTGAGTCCGTTTGTCTGTTTGTCTGTTTGTTTGTCCGCTCAGAATAAATATGATTTTCTCTGCAAACATTGGTCCGATTGACAGGAAATTTTCACCATAGGTGCAACTCCACCTGTGTAATTTTTTAATGATAATTATGACGTCATAGGTTACGTGGTTCGGCCGCCATCTTGGAAAAATCAAAAAAAATTGCACCTCTATATCTCAGAAAGCGCTGAATAGAAAAAATTGAGACATGGCTCATTGTAAAGAACTCTCCATGTGGAATAAAATATGTTAATGATGATGTCATAGGTGCCTCCATTATGACGTCATAATTCGACAAGTACAAAACTTCATCCGATCAAGATGAAATTTCTTGAGCATAATCTTCTATAGATATATAAAAGAAAGTTTTTGTTTGTTTGTTTGTTTGTCTGCACTCTGCACGCGCTAATCTCCTGAACGGTGAAAGAAAGGAGGAAGCCTCTGAAACAAAAAATGTCGGGACGGGCCCCGGGAAGATTATAGGCTAGGTGGCGAGGCCGGTCGAGGCCCCTTCGGCCGGGCTGGGCCAATTTCGCAATTAATAATAATAATAATGCATTTATTTTATATAGCGCTTTTCAGGAAGCCCAAAGAAGCTTTGACAGAGTGCAAAACATAATGCACAGCAAAACATAAAAACAATTGCAAAAAACAAGAATCAATAGGGAAATATTTAAAGCAAAAAGGAGGGAGAAGGAGAAGAGATAGTCAGGGGTTAAATGCTGTGGGTTAAATGTTGAATGCAGTGTTGAACAGGTGGGTCTTGAGTGATGTTTTGAATGTGGTGAGTGAGGAGTCTCTGATGGTGTGAGGTAGTGAGTTCCAGAGGGTGGGAGCAGCGATGGAGAAGGCCCTGTCACCCCAGGATCTGAATTTGGTCTGCATTGGGGGGGGGGGGGGTCAGGAGGTTGGTACCAGCAGAGCGGAGGTTGCGGGTGGGAGTGTGTCTGGAGAGGAGGTCAGGAAGGTAGGATGGGGCCAGGTTATCGAGGGCTTTGTAGGTCAAGAGGAGGATTTTGTACTGGATTCTCTGGGGGATGGGGAGCCAGTGAAGCTTGTAAAGGACGGGGGTGATGTGGTCACGGGTCCGGGAATGGGTGAGTAGACGGGCAGCGGAGTTCTGAATGTATTGGAGTTTATTGGTGATTGTTGAGGATGAACCAAAGAGGAGGCTATTGCAGTAGTCCGGACGGGAGGTGATGAAGGCGTGGATGAGGGTTTCTGCAGCCATGGAGGAGAGGGACGGACGGAGACGGGCGATGTTTTTCAGGTGAAAGCAGACTGTCTTTGTGACCTGTTTAGTGTATTTGTCGAAGGAGAGGGTTTGGTCAAAGATGATGCCAAGATTCCGGATGTGAGGGGAGGTGGACACTGGGATACCGTCGATGTTGAGGGCAAAGTTATGGGTGGATTTTATGAGCGTTTTTGGGCCAATGATGATTATTTCAGATTTATCACAGTTAAGTTTGAGGAAGTTGATTTGAAGCCAGGATTTTATTTCAGTGATGCAGTTTGTCAGGATAGAGTGGGTGGCGGTGGAGATGGACTTGGTGGAGATGAAAAGCTGGATGTCATCAGTGAAGCAGTGGAATTGGAGACCATGACTGCGGATTAAGTGACCGAGGGGGGACAGGTAAAGGATGAAGAGGAGTGGGCCAAGAACTGAACCTTGGGGGACACCTTGGGGGAGGGGAGCAGTGGGGGATTTGCAGTTATTGACGGAGATGAACTGGCGTCTGTCAGAGAGGTATGATTTAATCCAAGAGAGGGCAGTGCCAGTAACGTTAAAGGTGGTTTCAAGTCGGGTGAGGAGGATGGTGTGATCGATGGTGTCAAAGGCGGCGCTGAGGTCGAGGAGGATGAGAATGTTGAGGTTGCCAGCGTCAGAGGAGAGGAGAAGGTCGTTGGTGATTTTGAGGAGAGCAGTTTCAGTACTGTGGTTGGAGCGGAATCCGGATTGGAATGTTTCATACAGGTTATTGGCAGAGAGGTGATGTTTGAGTTGAGTGGCTACAGCGCGTTCCAAAACTTTCGACAGAAAGGGTAGGTTGGAGATGGGTCTGAAGTTGTTTAGGGTGTCAGAGTTTAGTCCAGGTTTTTTCAGAATGGGGGTAACAGCGGCAATTTTGAGGGATGGTGGGACGATGCCTGTAGACAGGGAGGAGTTTATTGTTGCAATGATAAGTGGAGACAGAGCAGGAAGGGAGGCCTTGACAAAGCTGGAGGGGATGGGGTCAAGAGTGCAGGTGGCAGTTTTCATTCCTATGAGGAGTTCAGAGAGGTCAGTAGGGGAGACTGGGGAGAATTGAGACAGGGGATGGCAGGATAAGGGGGGGCAGGTGGTTTGAGGGGGAGCGGGTGCGGCGGTGGTCAAGCTGTTGTAGATGTTTTCAATTTTGCGTTGGAAGAATGAAAGGAAGGAGATGCAGTTGTCTACTGTGAATGACTGGGTGGTGGTGTTCAGGGGGCTGAGGAGTTTGTTTATTGTAGAGAAGAGTGCTTTTGGGTTTCCGGAGCCAGAGTGGATAATTTGAGAGTAGTAGGCGGAGCGGGCGCGGGAGAGGGCATCTTTGTAGTGTTGTAGGTGGTCCTTGTAGGCTTGGGAGTGAACTGTGAGACCTGTTTTATTGCGGAGTCTTTCAAGTTGGCGAGCACGAGTTTTCATCAGGCGGAGTTCAGGGGTAAACCAGGGAGCAGAATGGGTGAAAGAAACTGTTTTGGTTTTTATAGGCGCAAGTTGGTCAAGGCAGGAGGAGAGAGTGTGGTTGTAGTAGTCAGTGAGGTCAGAAGGGGTGTGGAGGTCAACGAAGGGAGAAGTGGACATTTTTTCAGAGAGGGTGGATGAGAATGAGGTGGGTGAAAGAGCGTTTAGCTTACGGAAGTTGATAGTGCGATAATGCCTTGGTGCTGGGGTGGGGATGTTGATGGTCATAGTGATGGCTAAGTGGTCAGAGAGGGTGAGGTCGGAGCCAGAGAGATGGTGCAAAATTAATCCAGTAGAGCAGACAAGGTCCAGAATGTGACCACGGTTATGGGTAGGAAAGTTGACAGTTGAGTGAGGTTAAAGCAGGTGAGTAAATCAGTGAAGTCAGTGGTTATCGTGGAGTCAGTGGAGTCCATGTGGATATTGAAATCACCGAGGAGGAGGATTGAGGGGGAGAGGGAACATAGCTGGGTCAGAAAGTAGGAGAAGTCAGACAGGAATGATGGGTGTGGTTTGGGAGGGCGGTAGACGACAGCCATGACTGACTGTGTGTGATCAGAGAGTTTAAAAGCCAGGTGTTCAAAGGATGGAGCAGATGCGATGGAGATGAGGCTGTTTCTGATGTCTTGTCGGTGTATAACGGCAATTCCACCACCTCGGCCCTCCGAGCGTGGTTTATTGATGTAAGAATATCCATTTGGTGTGGTGAGGTTGAGTGCGAAGTAGTCCAGAGGTTGTTGCCAGGTTTCGGTGAGACAGAGAAAGTCCAGTTGATTTTCCAGGATGTAGTCGTTCAGGATGAGGCATTTGTTGTTGAGGGACCGGGTATTGAACAGGGTGAGCTTGATGTTGTTTTGTACGGCGGGGATGAACCCAGGTGATTTGGCCAGGGTTCGCAGACAGGAGGTGCGATTGCGTGCGTTGCTGTGACCAGGTGCGCTGGGACGATGAGTGGGAGTGCGTTGAGCCGACCAGAGGACGGGGATGGAGTGACCTGATTGTAAATAAACAAACTTACGACCGGAGCCACGGTGAATGTACCTGGGTCGTCGGAGGAGTCCATTTGATTTGATTGCAGAGATGCATGATGGGGTGGCGCGGGTATTAAGCAGAAGAAGCCTTGCGGCGGAGTACCGCAGAGCCATGCCAGGCAGGAGCGAAGGGACGAGTATGAGGCCAAGGTTGAGGAGGTGAAACAATGGTCACAATCCACGGGAGCGGGCCCGAGGAAAGAGCGAAGGAGCCAGGCAGGTGAAGCCAGGAGCAGAGCCGGGACCGAGCAGAGGGCAGACAGGAGCGAAGAGATGAGCACGAGGCCAAGGTTGAGGAGGCAAAGCGGCAAATGCAGCGGCAAACGACCGCTGCCGCTAATCAAGATCACGGCGGCAAACCGTCACCACCGCCGCTGCAAACAATGGCCCAACCCACGGGAAACAGCGAAGGAGCTGGGCAGGCGGAGCTAGGAGCAGAGTCGGGACCATGCAGAGGGCAGACTCAATGGCCAAAACCCGCCACGACCACCAGCAAAGCATGCTACGGACAATGGCCCAGTCGGAGAAGCGGCGAGCAAGCGACGCCAGCGTCCTCTCCGGACCGGACCGGAAGCTGGCTCTTTAATTGCGAGAGCACCCACAATTAAAAGCTGAACTGAATTATAGTAGTCAATCTTCTACGGCCGTGGGTAAAAGCTTAATTATAGTCGTAAATTCATTCAAAAAGAACTAAAAATGTCAGGATGGGCCCCGGGGAGGTTATAGGCTTGGTGGCGAGGCCGGTCGAGGCCGCTTCGGCCGGGCTGGGCCCATTTCACAATTAAAAGCTGAGCTGAATTTATAGTAGTTAATCTTCTACGGCCGCGAGTAAAAGCTGAATTATAGTTGTAAATTCATTCAAAAAGAACTAAAAATGTCGGGAAGGGCCCCGGGAAGGTTATAGGCTAGGTGGCGACGTCGGTCGAAGCCGCTTCGGCCGGGCTGGGCCCATTTCACAATTAAAAGCTGAGCTGAATTATAGTAGTCAATCTTCTACGGCCGCGAGTAAAAGCAGAATTATAGTTGTAAATTCATTCAAAAAGAACTAAAAATGTCGGGAAGGGCCCCGTGAAGGTTATAGGCTAGGTGGCGACGTCGGTCGAGGCCGCTTCGGCCGGGCTGGGCCCATTTCACAATTAAAAGCTGAGCTGAATTATAGTAGTCAAACTTCTACGGCCGCGAGTAAAAGCTGAATTATAGTTGTAAATTCATTCAAAAAGAACTAAAAATGTCGGGAAGGGCCCCGGGAAGGTTATAGGCTAGGTGGCGACGTCGGTCGAGGCCGCTTCGGCCGGGCTGGGCCCATTTCACAATTAAAAGCCAAGCTAAATTATAGTAGTCAATCTTCTACGGCCGCGAGTAAAAGCAGAATTATAGTTGTAAATTCATTCAAAAAGAACTAAAAATGTCGGGAAGGGCCCCGGGAAGGTTATAGGCTAGGTGGCGACGTCGGTCGAGGCCGCTTCGGCCGGGCTGGGCCCATTTCACAATTAAAAGCCAAGCTAAATTATAGTAGTCAATCTTCTACGGCCGCGAGTAAAAGCAGAATTATAGTCGTAAATTCATTCAAAAAGAACTAAAAATGTCAGGAAGGGCCCCGGGAAGGTTATAGGCTAGGTGGCGACGTCGGTCGAGGCCGCTTCGGCCGGGCTGGGCCCATTTCACAATTAAAAGCTGAGCTGAATTATAGTAGTCAATCTTCTACGGCCGCGAGTAAAAGCAGAATTATAGTTGTAAATTCATTCAAAAAGAACTAAAAATGTTGGGACGGACCCCGGGAAGGTTATAGGCTAGGTGACGAGGCCGCTTCGGCCGGGCTGGGCCCATTTCACAATTAAAAGCTGAGCTGAATTATAGTAGTCAATCTTCTACGGCTGCGAGTAAAAGCTGAATTATAGTTGTAAATTCATTCAAAAAGAACTAAAAATGTCGGGAAGGGCCCCGGGAAGGTTATAGGCTAGGTGGCGACGTCGGTCGAGGCCGCTTCGGCCGGGCTGGGCCCATTTCACAATTAAAAGCTGAGCTGAATTATAGTAGTCAATCTTCTACGGCCACGAGTAAAAGCAGAATTATAGTCGTAAATTCATTCAAAAAGAACTAAAAATGTCGGGGAGGGCTCCGGGAAGGTTATAGGCTAGGTGGCGACGTCGGTCGAGGCCGCTTCGGCCGGGCTGGGCCCATTTCACAATTAAAAGCTGAGCTGAATTATAGTAGTCAATCTTCTACGGCCGCGAGTAAAAGCAGAATTATAGTTGTAAATTCATTCAAAAAGAACCCGGGCAACGCCGGGTGCATTCGGCTCGTCTCGGAATAAATGAGTTTAGGGAAAAAAATAATGATGACGTCATCGGTCACGTGGTTCGCCCGCCATATTTGTTTTAACACAAAAGCCTTAAAAGCTACTGAAAATACATCCTGGCGAGGGTTTGCAATCTCTGATTGCTCTTTTTCTTGATTTTATTTTTGTTGCTTGATAACCTTCATTTTTGTTCTTGATTTTATTTTTGTGATTCATATTATTTTTGTTGCTTGTTTTCTGATTTGTTAATTGTTTCATTGATTCTTGTTTTTGATTTCTGATTTTTGGCGTATTTCCTTGGTTTGACGATTGTTTTGACGATTGTTTTGCCCTTTTGTTTCTGGTTTTCTTGATTTATGGATGGATGTGCCTATTTAACTTGTTTTTGTAATTGAAAAAAAAAAGGCTTCGGCTATCAAACTCACCGAGGTTCGAACCACCAACCTCTCAGACTTGGGAGTGAACGCTTGTTTACCTTTATTTTTTACACCACCGAATTTGTTTAAATACTATTTAAAATAGTGTACATCGCCAAATATCTTTGGATTACTTTAATCGACAATACAGTAAAGTGAAACAATCCTTTCTGGAACATGACAGGCTATGTATGTAAGACCCGCTCGATCACAACCAATGCCAAAAAGGTGAAAGGTCAAACGACAGTGACCAAGCAATGATGTGAGGACTTCCGTTTTCCTCCATACGTCACGAGGAGGCGCACGTGATGTACTTTCCGGAAGAGGTTTTGAACTTTGTGTTGAAGGAGACCATATCGACCTTGTTCGGAAAAAGATCGTTTCTGGCCAGAGTACAGAAGTATGAAAATTCTGTGGTGAAAGTGCGTCACTGTCCGGATTCGAGCTCGGTCGCTCAGCGAGAGCACCCGCTATTTGGGTTTTCAACGAAATCGCGAGGGAATCCAGCTTCGTGACGTCACCTTGCCCATAATACTTTGTTTATCCATGACGTGTCGGTGTAGTTATCTGCGTATCAGTGCGTATCTTATGGCCACAAGAAAGGGTGATAATCTATTAATATAGCAGACAACGTGGTTGTGCTTTTAAGAAGCAGGAAGTGATTCCCGCGTGACCAGGACGGTTTCATCCGGTGAACCTGAACGGCAAACATGGGGGAGAGTGGACGCTATTTGCCACGGGTGTTGGTCGAGGATTTGGTGGCGGCCACGTACAAGGGAGAGACCCACTACGGCGTAGTAAGCGACGTCTACGGAGAAGGTAGCAGTGATGAGAGCTCGAGTTCGGCTTACGAAGACGGCAGCAGCGGCGGTGGAGGGAATCGCAGAGGGAGCCAGGCGGCGTCGGCAGCTGCATGCCGGACTACGAGGAGACGCAACACCAAGGTGCTCAAGCGCGGTTACGTGCGGGTGCAGTGGTATCCAAAAGGAAACCGACAAGACGTGAAGGAAAGCAAGGTGAATGAGCACCCATGGCAATGGCAGCGGTCACTGAAACGGTTGACGTTGATGATAACAATCGCAGCACAGAAGGATACTGAGTGCTGGTGTAGTATCGATCGTTGGGAGGTGTGTGTGTGTGTGTGTGTGTGTGTGTGTGTGTGTGTGTGTGTGTGTGTGTGTGTGTGTGTGTGTGTGTGTGAAAGAAAGAGAGGGATAGAATTGTAAGGAACAGAAATGAAAAAACGAGATTGTGTGTGTGTGTCAGTGCGTATGTGTCAGTGCGTATGTGTCAGTGCGTATGTGTCAGTGCGTATGTGTCAGTGCGTATGTGTCAGTGCGTATGTGTCAGTGCGTATGTGTCAGTGCGTATGTGTCAGTGCGTATATGTCAGTGCGTATATGTCAGTGCACATGTGTCAGTGCACATGTATCAGTGTGTGTGTGCATGTGTATCGTTGGTTGTTATCCTCCATTTTCGGGTTTCTGGAGGTGGACGGAGTCCTCCCAGGACCCAAAGTATCCACCTCTGCTTCAGTAAGGGATCACGGTTCATGGACCAAACTGTTCAAGTTTTTCAGAGTTTTGTTCCAAGCTCTCTTTTCAGGATTGTCCCCGAACCCCGGATTGCCTCCAGTTGTAGTTCATTTGTGGTAATATTCCTGGGGATTGTTTTCAAAATCTCAGTGAGGTTCTTCTTCATCATTCCTGTTGCTCCAATTATCACTGGTACAATTTCGACGCTCTTCAGCTTCCCAGATCTCCTGACCTCATTTTTGAGGTCTTGGTATTTGGTCATTTTCTTGATTTCTGTATTGTTTAGGCCAAAATCGCTGGGTACTGATATCTCAATCATCAATGCTGTCTTTTCCTTTTTGTTCCTGAGTACAATGTCCGGACATAATGCTTTGTTTTCTATGTTCACACTCGATGGAATCATCAGGTCGTACGTGAGCGTGACGTCCTCATTTGCAATGATTGCCCTTGGTTCGTGTTTCCATGAGTTTTCTGGTACTGGGATGTTTAAATGTTTGCAGATTCGCCAATGAATCACTTTGCATACTTTGTTGTGCCGTTGTGTGTAAAGTTGTTCTGATAATAGTTATTTGCATCCCGAGAGCAGGTGACTAGTACTCTCTGTTTCTGTCTTTCTTACAGAATCTACGCTTGTCCATCTGGCTTAGTCCCACCATCTTTTCAAATCCATTGGTGTAGAGTCTTTGATCTTGGGCATTTATTACGATTCATTCACCGTCTTAGTTGAGCTGACCTCTTCTTAGCCATTCCAATTAGCCTTCTTTGTCTAGCCCCACTCTGTCCTATTATTTTTTGTATTTTCTTGCTCTTTTTTTCATTCTCCCAGTCGTTGGTGTATATTTCTTAATATTTACCTCCACCACCTAAGGTGGATGGAGGTTATGTTTCACCCCTGTCTGTCTGTTTGTCTGTCTGACTGTGAACATGATATCTCAAAAGGTTGTGGATGGATTCGGATGAAAATTGACAGCGAGGTCGTGTGTGTGACAAGGACTAATAAATTCGATTTTGGTGAAGATCTGAATATGGATTCGGATACGATAATTATTTAATTTTAAAAGTGATTCTTCACCATTGAGAGATGGGGTGAAAAACAATATATAACATGATATTTAAACAAGACCAAAAGTCCAACAGCGGCATAGCCGGGCTTGTAAAATATTATAAACCACAAATGCATATGATTAGTTTTTGAAACAGTCGTTAATGCTGTTTATAACATTAAACAAATAAATTTGGAAGAATCCCGACATCCGTGAGGTAGGTTTTACTTACAGAACTGAGGGTAGATCTACTGTCATCTATATACCCCACAATGGTTGAGGTAACAACATGCAATCAAAAAACCGAGGCTAATTCCTTACTTCCACGGTTGTTAGTACCGTACACCGCGTATCATTGATTCATGAACCATACACCGCTTCAATACATTACCTTTGTATTCACGACATTGGGATTAAAGTGTTATGGTTATATTTACGATATTATTATTATTACTATTACGAAAACGATACTACTGAAATGATACACTACTGTATGAAAACGATACTACTGAAACGATACTGTATTTAGAAACCTGGGCTTAATTTGTCCGAAGCGGCCCGAAGGTGAGGCATAAAGCCTAAGGCCTATATGTACCGTTTTGTTGGAAGAGCCGCAACGCCGATGCTTTCGATATTTGATGATCATTTTAACAATTGGTTTGTTTATGTTTCACACTGAATGAAAAACGTAGAGGTAGAGCTTGGCCATTGTGATATATGACAGGTTCGACAATATGTTCGGCCTGAATGAAATTGGAATCGAAATGCCGGAGTGTGGAGAGTCAGCTGCCGTACCGCCGTAATGACATCAGACGTAATCACATCACCCTGTCATGTGACCAGATCCTCAGCTTTGATTGGTATATGTTTGAGGGCACATACATACATACATACATACGGACGGACAAACACTGTTCTAGATGGCTTTGTCCTATGGGCTACGCCGTAAAAAGTTATGGACAAGCTATGACTAAACTTGGTGGACGAGTTGGATAGGTGACAAGAACAAGCCAATTAGATATTGGTTCAGGCCCGAATCCAGATCCGGCCTATCATTGGGATACAAAACGTAAACTGTTCAGCCTGGTGGAGGTATGCGCTCTACCAAGTGCCTTTCTAGTTCTTCTTATATATTTCTTTTGTCTTTTTTTGCAATTGTCGGGGCTGTATTTGATGCTGTTTCATTTTCCTGTGCGACTTCTTCTATTCGCGCATGTTTTTGTAAATTATTTGCAAGGTGAGTTCAGGATACTTTTTCAGGTTTATTGTGTTAATGTTTGTTTACAAATTGCATCTGATAGTCTGTTGAGCACTTCACATACTGAGCTAGTCCTACACTAATCACTCTGTGCACCTGGTTGAGTTCCATCAGGCCGCTCCCTCTCTCTCGTCTTGGCAGGTACGTTCTCGGAATGCACTGGTTTTTGTAAAACATTTTGTGGATGGTAAGGAGTTTTCTTGTTTTGATGTCTAACTTGTTGATTTCTGATTGGGGCCAGTTTATTATTCCGCAGCTATATTGGAATACTGGTACTGCAAGCTGGTTTATGGGTTTGCTTTTGTTTCTTGGGGAGAGGTATGTTTTCAGGATCAGCTTTGTTCTATGTAGGTATTCTTTGGCGATTGTTTTGCATATTTGTTTGTGACATATTTTGTGACCCTCTTCTACTCTGAGGTATTTGTATGATGCTTCATTTTCTAATTGCTTTATTGTTGTTTCAAGGTCAAATTTTAAGTTGTCTGCTTTTGTTGGTTTACCTTTTACCAATGTGCACTTGGCGCACTTGTCTTGCCCAAATTCCATTTGAATGTCCTCAGAAACCGTTTTACTAGTTTTAGTTGTTCTGTCAATTTTTCATCATTTGGTGCGAAAAGCTTTAAATCATCCATGTATAGTAGATGTGTCACCTTTCCAATTTCTTTGGATGTTCGTCTAGTGGCTGTTAGGGTGCATCCCTGTCCTTGTTACCTCCACCATCAAAGGTGGATAGAGGATGTTTTCACCCCAGTCTGTCTGTCAGTTTGTGAACAAAATATCTCAAAAAGTTGTGGACGGATTCGGACGAAATTTGGCAGAGATGTAGCATATGTGACACGGACGAAATTATTATATTTTGGTGAAGATCCGGATTCGGATCCGGCTACTAGAAGTTTTTAAAAGTGATTCTTCACCATTGGGAGATAGAGCCAAATACGATACATAGCAGGATATCTCAAACAGTTATGGATGGATTTGAACGAAACTTGTTGGACAAGTTGTGTGTGTGTGACAAGGAAGAACCGATTCAATTTTGGTGAAGATCCGGATCCGGATCCTGCGAGTAGAGTTTTTTAAGTGATTCTTCACCGTTGAGTGATACGGCCAACCAGACGGAGGTATGATCTCTACTGAGTGTTGTTCTAGTTCATTGTTCATCTTACTTTGTTGATGTGCGTTGTCATGCCGTATCTTCACATCTGATATTTCGATATTTCCTCCTGAGTTCTGGAATATCAATTTGGTATTGCAGAGTGCCATTGCTTTCTCATTCAGTTTGATTATTTGAGGTGTGTGTGTGTGTTTCAGTGCATGTATGTGTTTCAGTACATCTGTGTGTGTGTGTGTGTGTGTGTGTGTGTGTGTGTGTGTGTGTGTGTGTGTGTGTGTGTGTGTGTGTGTGTGTGTGTTTTTTTTATGTGTGTGTGCGCGTATGTCGGTTGGTGGTTTCTTTTCTTGCATCAGTCGTTGGTCACATGTCCAGACCAACTGTCTTTTGCACCAAATTAACTGGAATCCAAAGATGCCTTTCAATCAGGACCTTAAAATAATCCTAGAACAACATTACATTCCTGAAAGCCTATCTGGTGAGTATTATTACGCCCAGTCTGTCTCCATGGCACACAAAAATGAGAGCCTGCTTGGAATAACAAACTCCAGGAAGGTCCAACACAAACTCCTGTGGCAGACCGTTGAGTATATCATGAAGACTTTAACCTGCCCTGCAAAGAGTGGTGCAAATGTAACCCGATACGGGCATCTCATGGAACATGTGCACAAAAACGTTTTCAGTTGAAGATGAGGCAAGCACCCGAGTGTGATGGTGAATACCAAGTTCAAACCATGACCTCTGTTATAACTGAATGCCCCATTTGTCGCTGACATTTACAGGCTCATGCCTGATGCGGTTATTTGACCTTCGATTCTCAATATAAACCCATAAAAAGGTTGCCAATCCATTGGCAAGTGAAAGAAGAGGTTGTTCGTCTCTGAAGAAAGAAGTCCAAACTGATCTTTTTGGAATAATTCCTGTTTTGTGCTCTGGCGATGGTTTCTAACCAGTTTGGGAGTGGTGCTACATTGGAAATCGCTGAAGCTTTTAATGAGTTTTTCTCAGTTGACATTTTACAGATTTTAGTTGTAGTTGAGGCTTAAAACTTTTCCAGTCCATTCCTATTTATCGAGTCCACAGATTCGGTAATATATTGTTGAGTTGGATACAGTCATAGTCACTGAGCAAACCCCATGATCACATGCGAAGACAGCCATCGTTCATTGCACTATCTGTTAAATGTCTTACTTCCCCATACCATGCCATTGGCACTCTTCCCTCGATGGTTTCTGGTTTACAGTTAGTACACCGTTACCTCACGTCATTCTTCATTTATACCCCCGATCCTTTCAACCCCATCAACCCACCCCTCTAAAGAGCACATCTCCATTTCCTTCCTTCCTTTTCTCTCCTTTTGCTGTTTGTCCATTTTCTTGTTTGTTGCATATTCTGTTTTATTGGTGCATTCATCCCCTTCCTCTTCCATGGGCCTTGGGTTTGTACATACAAACATAAGTAATTGTGATGTATTCTCACTGTGTCCACAGCTCAAGCTTGTTGACCGCTCCGTTATACCCCGAGACATGGTGCATTACACTGCGTCAGGGACGGTATGTTTGCCGCAGTTGACACAGAATGGTTTGTTCACCCACATGTCGGGATTCATTTTTGAGTGTACTGTAGTGGTTAGTGGTTACCCTATTCACATGTCGCGGTTACCTTATTCACTTGTCGCGGTTAACTTATCCGCATGTGACGGTTACCATTACGATGGGTTTGGTCTAACCCACGCACACGGGCTTTTGGTTGTGTCGTCGTGACGCACACGCGGCTGTTGGAGCCACGCCCTCCGAAGAGGGTTCTTGGTTTTATATAAGCCGTTACGACTTCCGTTCGCTAGCAGTTGCTGGAGATTTCTGTACAATAAACAACCTTTTGTACCCAACGAAATGGCCTCTTCTTATCGTCTTCGGCAACCGCTAAAGTACAATCTTTTTTTGTATACGAGGTGTGTTCAAAAAGTATCCGACCTTTGTTCATAAAAAATACTCGTATCCAGATACAACAAACTTATACTAATGTCCTTCAAAGTAGTCCCCTTGGGCTGCCACACACTTCTCCCAACGGTTCTGCCACTGTCGGAAGCAGCGCTGGAACGCCTCTTTTGGGATGGCGCGCAGCTGGTCCGTCGCATTCCGCATGATGTCTTCTCTGGACTGAAATCTGGTCCCTTTCAGGGGCATTTTCAGCTTGGAAAAAAGCCAGAAGTCACACGGAGCCATGTCGGGAGAGTAGGGAGCCTGACGAAGCACAGGTGTGTTGTGTTTGGCCAAGAAACTCTGTATCAAATGTGAAGAATGGGCGGGTGCGTTATCGTGATGGAGCTGCCAATTGCCCGCTGCCCACAGGTCTGGCCGTTTGCATCGCACAGCGTCACGAAGGCGACGCAGAACCTCTTGGTAATACTCCTTGGTGATGGTTGTGCCGTGTGACATGATGACATGGCTCCGTGTGACTTCTCGCTTTTCTCCAAGCTGAAAATGCCCCTGAAAGGGACCAGATTTCAGTCCAGAGAAGACATCATGCGGAATGCGACGGACCAGCTGCGCACCATCCCAAAAGAGGCGTTCCAGCGCTGCTTCCGACAGTGGCAGAACCATTGGGAGAAGTGTGTGGCAGCCCAAGGGGACTACTTTGAAGGACATTAGTATAAGTTTGTTGTATCTGGATACGAGTATTTTTTATGAACAAAGGTCGGATACTTTTTGAACACACCTCGTATGTGATCGAGGCTCATGGAATGGAAGGGGATGCACCAGAATGGAAGGGAACAAAATGGAAAAGGGGGAAACACCACTAACAGAGTAGAGGTGAGAGTGACATCAAGGTGAGGGGGAGAAGGACACCTGTGGGTGAAGAATCTGCACACAAGCTGAGTGAAGCACAGCAAGAAGAGGAAGAGGAAAGTGTGGATGAAGCAAAAAAGGAACAAACCAACCGGCAACTAACAAATGAAAAGGGCTGAGGGGAGAGGGGAAAAATCGCAATAACCTGGAAAGGGGGAGCGCTTGGGCATGGGGTCATTTGGAGTAGAAGGGATCATGAGTATGGATGGGGATGACCTGATGTAGTGGTGAATATCTGTCTTGAAGCCCTGGAGAGAAGAATGGGAATGAACAGACTGGGGAAGTTGGTTCCACTGGTGAGAGAAAAGAGGAACAAATGAGTGGAGGTGAGCATTGAGCCTGGAATTTGATAGTTTAACAAGAAGAGGGTTACTGGCAGACCATGTATGCACCTTGCAGAAACCTGGGAGGGACAGGACAGAACCAAGAAAGGGCATACAAAAGTCATGATACGAAAGCAACAGGTCTAGACACTCAACGTTGTCAGGGGTGAACGTAATGATTTTGAAGGCCTTTCTTTTCATGGCATCAAGAAGGGCAAGGTGTGAGGCAGGGGCACCAGCCCAAAGGGGACAGCGGTACTCCATCAAGCTGTGAATGGAGGACATATTTTCAAAACTATTGGGGATGGGGAGGGTTGGGGGGAGGGAAATTGAGAAAAAGAAGAGTAGGAATTGTTATTTGTGATGAGAGGGAAGAAAAGTGAAAATTGATTGCAAGGAAATAGGTGATATACGAGAGGAAAGAAAAATGGCATGTGTTGTTTAAACATTTGTGATTAGTAAGGGCATTTTATGAGATATTTCACAAATCTGTTAACTAAATTGTTACCAAAACATTTCTTCACCAATATGTTTGTAAAGGTGTGTAATAACGTGTTAAAATGTTGAAGTTCAACTCCCGTGGGAAACCCAGAAAAAAAGCTGTTGAATTCGGGTACCGAAAAATTATTTTCGAGAATTTTTATTTTTTAAATCGGCCCTTAAGTAACTTATGAGGGGTCAAATAAGGGTTTTTCATGATTCTGAGTTGATTGTTAACATTTATATTTTCACTTTTACATTTACACACAAAGTAGCTTTTATTTCACATACATATATAATACTCAAGAGATATTTCTCATTCACAATGTCAGAAGTTTCAACAGTCATTGTCTATGTCTTCTTCAGACTCAACAACATCATGACTGCAGTTTCTGCATGTAATGCCATTACAGACTCCACAGGCCGAGATGCACGTGACCCCATTCTGCAGCTGCATCGCCGGTTGCTGCAATCTCCATGACAATTACAGCTCGTGAACTGCAATAGCTCCTCAGGAGCCGTGGGGTCCAGTGTTGGAACTGGCTCATACCCATGCACACCTATTGTCCATCCATAGTCACTGGGGTTCAGAGACATGCTCTGTAGAAGGATCCAGTCCCGGGTCTACAGGTAGGCACGGAGTGAATGTTGTGCAGCTGCACCCTCTGTTGGAGGTAAGATAAGACTTCAGCAGGTGAAAACCACCCAACCTTGGAATGACGGGTAGATTTGCCTGCTTTATTATATTCACAGCCTTCAGCCAAATCGGAAGATCAAAGGTCACTATAGCGACCCCAGCGCACCGTATGCACTCTTTCAGAGTGGTGAAGATGGTGTTGAGGTCATTAGGGTCTCCTTCAATAACTGGGAGGAACTCGATCTGTGTGCTCTGCTTTGCATCATTAGCATGGATTCTCTTCATCCAGCCATTCCAGTTGGAGTGTGGGAACTCAGGATCGTTGGCTTTGATCACCCACCTCGCTGCCCAGAGTGTGTCACCTGGAGTGAGGAGTGGCTGATCATGAGCCAGGGAGGAGGAAAGCTCAGCGAGGGGGAGAAACATGATCGCGTTCGTTCCTATCTGTTTCCTGTTCGTAAATGGAATAATCTTTACTTCAGTTCCTCTCAGGATCTTAGCTTTGTCGAGTGCCTTCAACTTCACCCGGGGGAAAGCTGCTGTTGTCTGTGGATCTGGCAAAGGTGGTGCCGGAGAGGTGACTTTGATCCAACCCATTGAGTGAAAGGGAGTGTTTCCGTGAATAGAGACAATGTTTAAATCTATATTGTCTCCAACAAACTGAGTGACTGCATTGTTTGTTTCCCCAACCTCCATAAAGACCACCTGATCATTACTTGACAATTCACTTTCACTGGCTGGCACTTTGGCTGTCATCACTGATTGATCCTCAAGCGCAGCATCAACCGCAACCTCATCATTGATCTGTTCATCGGTTTCCTCCACAATGGTGTCAAGAGTGCCAGAAGTATCTGGAACATCATCTCCACTCCTACTATTAAGGAAGCAGTATTTGTAGTTTTGTGTCTCCGTGTAAGACTCAGTGTATCCCAGCCGGTGGAACTTGTTGAGCATCCATTTTGACCCAAATCTATGATCAAGTTGTATGGCAAGCCCCATTTGGTGTGGCAATACTCCAGACCGAGGTCGACAGGCCTTAATAAAATTCTGCCCCCAAACGGCAACTCTTTCGTCTGTCTTGACAATCGGTCTCAAGAACATCTGAAGGCTTGCAGGAACAAGTGTCAGCTGACTATCGATGTCAGTCATACTGTGTGTGGTGGGGTATGACTTTGGACCTAAATCAATCAAGGCAATATCATTGGATATGAACTTGAGTGCCGTCTTTATGATCTGAGTCTTCTCATCTCCATGGTCAAGATTAGCATGATGCACTCGCAGAATATTGTCGGTGCCATCTTTGAGACAGAGTACATCTGCCCTTCTTTCCTGTGTTGTGAAATACAAGGTGTCTTCGTATTTCTCTAGAAGTTTTATCTTTAGCCAATGCTTTGAATAAGAAAGGCTCTTCTCTGGTGACTGATCAAACTCCTGCAGCTTTTCATGGACTTGGTCCATGTTCATTACCCCATGCTCTAATTCTGAGTCTAACCATTCGCAGAATTCAATAAAAACTGCCTCTCGCTCCTCATCAATACTCCTCTGTCCTCTCTTCCTTTTTCCTTCCTCATCAGTCTTGGACAAACTGTCACCTCTCGCAAACATAAGTTTGCATCGCAAATGGTACAGTGTTTCTTCTGCTACCAAGTCGTTGATCCCTTCCAGGCGTCCAGTGACTTCAGTGCCCCAGTCATCCCCGCGACTCCGTGCTGTCTTCAGCAAGCTTGCCTTCAGTGTATCTGCAGTCAAATTATCTGGCACTCTGTATTTCTTTCTAGCTTGTGCTGGATTATTTTTGTAGAGCTGGGCTGGTTGGTTGCAAAGAATGCATACATCCTTATACAGGAGGTCAACTGACTGTGATCTTCTAGAACTGCAGCCAGTTGATGAACTGAACTCACAAGTAGTGCGTCTTCTCTTCAACTTTGATGACTCTTTCTCTGCCTTTGATGCTTGAGCTGACTTCTTGGTGGTTGCAACAAAGTTGTTGTACAGATCATTTTTACACTTCTGGTGGTACCTCAGTTTTCCTTCCTTTTGAGCCTCCTTCATACGTTCCACAACAGTAACATTTTCGACAGTTTCTGCTTGTTTCAATAAAGTTGAGTATCCCTTTGGAGTTGCCTGTATGAGCCTTTCAGCTGGTGTATCCGAGCGTGCACAGATGAAGCAATTGAGCACAGGTGGAGTAACGTCTTCATCCATATTGCTAGACTCCATGTCCTGCAAAGTAGAAAATGAGATATATTTAGAAATTATTTTTCCACAAAGGAGTGTCTGTGGTGAAATATAAATGTTAACAATCAACTCAGAATCATGAAAAACCCTTATTTGACCCCTCATAAGTTACTTAAGGGCCGATTAAAAAAATAAAAATTCTCGAAAATAATTTTTCGGTACCCGAATTCAACAGCTTTTTTTCTGGGTTTCCCACGGGAGTTGAACTTCAACATTTTAACACATGTTATTACACACCTTTACAAACATATTGGTGAAGAAATTTTTTGGTAACAATTTAGTTAACAGATTTTCATATGTTTCCCTTACTAATGGTATTAATGTGCTCCATGTTTTTGCATTATATATCGTGTATATACATAAAACATGTGATCACTTATAGATCATCTCGGCCTTTCTCTTGAATAATACAACCTTGTGAAAAAATGTATCATAATGAAGGCCTGTTGTATTTTTGGTTGTGATATTTGTTCTTTCTATCGGTTTCCACGGAGTGCAGGATGGTCAGTGCGGCACGGTTTTGAACGTCAATGTGTACTGCACCCTTGCGCTCTTGGGAACGTCTGATCTTCTCTTCCCTGTGAACAGCAAAGACCTTGAAGCCGTAACAGTGAGCAACAAGCCCTCATCCTCCTAAGTCTGTGTTCCCCAACCTTTTTGTCCACAACACAAAATTTGAAATCACATTTGCCTCGAGACCCAAATGGTACTGGAACCTGCTGGGTAATTCGTTAATGACGTTGCATCATTAAGTAGAACGGCACTCGGTAGAGCGCACACCTCTGCCAAACCGAACAGTTTACGTTTTGTATCCCACTGATAGGCCAGATCTGTATTCGGACCTGAACCAACGTCTAATCGGCTTGTTCTTGTCATCTAACCAACTCGTTCCCTAAGTTTTGTCATAAGTCATCCACAATGTTTTGAAATATTTGGCACCATCACTCAACAGTGAAGAATCACTTTATAAAAATTTTAAATTCTTGTATCTGTATCCGTATTTGGATCTTCACAAAAATGAAATAGATTCGTCCTTGTCACACACCCAACTTGTCGACAAAGTTTCGTACGAATCGATCCATAACTTTTTGAGATATCGTGCCATTTGTTGTTTTTTTGCCCTATCTCTCAATGGTGAAGAATCACTTAAATGATTCGATCCAGATCCGGATCTTCACCAAAATTTAATAATTTCGTCTGTGTCACATACCCAACCTCTCCAACTAAATTAGGTCCGAATCCGTCCGCAACTTTTTGAGATATCCTGTTCACAAACAAACAGACAAACAAACAGACAGACAGACAGGGGTGAAAACGTAACCTCTATCCACCTTCGTTGGCGGTAACAATAACTGAGCTTTTATCAAGCAGTGGAATTTCTACCATCACATGACAGCAAAACATAAAAAAGCAAACTTTAAATGTGAACGATTCAAATTTCAAAAACTGCTAATTATAAGATCTGATAATTTTTGGATTATTACCCTGCGCTCGTGAAGTGAAAAGCGGGGTTGAGCAATCGAGTGCCGTACGTGTGCCGTGTCTGCATTTTTAAAATTCATTTTCTCGACAACCGTTGGTCCGATTGACACGAAATTTTACCACATGAGCGCCTCAGCCTGTAGAAACGTTTTATTCATAATTATGACGTCATAGGTCACGTGGTACAGACGCCATCTTGGAAAAACGTTACACCTCTATATCTCCCAAACCGCTCGATGGAAAAAATGGAAACATGGCACATTGTCAAGTACTCCTCATGGGAAATAAGACATGTTGATGATGATGTCATCGGTGCCTTAATTATGACGTCATAATTCGACAAGTACAATGCTTGATCTGATCAGTATGAAAAAAAAAAATTCCTCTACAACTGTTAGTCTGATTGGCACGAATTTTTCAGAATATGAGCGGCTCCTCCTGTGGAATTTTTTAAATGATAATTATGACGTCATAGGGCATGTGGTACAGGCGCCATCTTGGAAAAATCAAAAAAAGTTACACCTCTATATCTCCGAAACTGCTCCATGGGAAAAAATTAAAACATGGCTCATTGTCAAGTACTCCGCTTGGGGAATAAGACATGTTAATGATGATGTCATCGGCACCTTAATTATGACGTCATAATTCGACAAGTACAACGCTTGATTTGATCAGTATGAATTTTTTTCACTGCAATTCCTGGACCGATTGACACGAAATTTTCACCATAGGAGGGCCTCCTCCTGTAGAATATTTTAATGGTTATTATGATGTCATAGGTCACGTGGCACAGGCGCCATCTTGGAAAAACCAAAAAACGTTGCACCTCCATATCTTCAAAACCGCCGTATGGAAAAACCTGAAACGTTGCTCATTGTAAACTAGATGGTATTCATGGAATACTTACCCTGCACAGTCAACTTAGTGTGAGCCAACTCTTCTGTTTTTGAACATTTCTTTTTTTTTTTGATCCAATGTGGCTGCCAGACCACATGAGCGATGCCATCATAAATTTATATTCTCTTATATAATTGTTGCATAGATCATGCTCAATAAATTTCAAACTGATCAGACTAAGCGTTGTCCCTGTCGAATTATGACGTCATAATGAAGGCACCAATGACATCATCATTAACATATCTTATTCCACATGGGGAGTAGTTGACAATGAGCCAGGTCTCAATTTTTTCCATGGAGTTGTTTCAGAGATATAGAGGTGTGAAGTTTATCCAAGATGGCGCCTGTACCACATGACCTATGACGTCATAATAGTCATTACTAGTACCCGACTGCAAAGCCGCAATAAGCCGGCGAAGCCAAAGCCTCTTGCCACTATTTTACCCATCACGATGGCATCAGTGGGTTAGGTAGTTGGTAGTAGGTAGGTGTAGTAGGTACCGTACCTGGTAAGACTTGGTACAAGAGAAGAGCAGACAGTCCTCCCCAATACCTACATACAATAAATGTCACAAGAAGCTTAAGGAAGTAACTATACGATGTGCTAGCTCAGGGCCTATTTTATGAAATTTTAACTGGGCTTAATATACGTTTTCACAGTATGAGTGTAGTCTTCTAACTTCAGTCGCTGTCAGGACTGGTTCTCTCCGGGCACTGCGGCTTCCTCCACCAGAAGAAGTTAGCTTGCAGTAAGATCAGTGCCGACAGATCAGACGATAGCGCCGTTTCAACGGCAATGTGTGACTGTCGTTAATCAAACCGTGTCGATGGTGCTGATTGGCTGACCTAAGCTGATCGCTGATTGGTCAGCTCACAAAATTTCGCAAATTCAGACCTAAAATGACACCATTTGCATTCTGGATTAGATTAAAATTGATAAAATTTACTTCTTGATTAATTCGGTGAATTCCGTCTCAACTTCGGATATTTCCGGCAGTGAAAAACTATCCCCTATGGCCACGAGATTTCTAAAAAATAATTCTTCGTCAATTTTAGAATATTTGACGCCGTTTTCAGCCTCCGAAACGCGTAATAAGCTTTTTTGAAGTATTTTTTCAAATGCTCGAATCTCATTGGTTCCGGTGTTTGGTGACGATTTTCGTTGAAGATAACGAGGTTGGTCTTAAAGTATTTTAATTACAAATTAGAGGTGCATAAGATTGTGAATCAAACAAAGATGGGTGAAACAAACTCCTATGGAACTTTTTCAAATTTGTTATGCATACTTCCGCATCCGCAAGATGGCGGCCTCCATTGAGCGATTTGGTGCGTCAAAGCTTCGAAATTCTCAAGCCAAGGGATCCAGCATAATCTGTTTTTTCAACATAATACGTACGCGTTCATTGACAACACCGGCTTCGCCGGCTAAAACATTCTACAGGGGGAGCCACTCATATTCTGAAAATGTTGTGCCAATCAGACTAACAGTTGCAGAGGCACACATACAGCACACGTACAGCACACGGCACAAGTGTGCAACCGAATGCTTAACCCCACTTTTCACTTTGCGAGCGCAGGGTAATAACTCCATATGGGGAAGAGGTGTTGTTAATGATGACGACATTGGTGCCATAAGTATGACGTCATAATTCGACAAGGACAACGCTTCGTCTGATCAGTTTGAAATTTATTGAGCATGATCTATGCAACAATTATATTGGAGGATATAAATTGATGACATCATCGCTCACGTGGTCTGGCAGCCATATTGGATCAAAAAAAAAAGAAACGTTCAAAAACAAAAGAGTTGGCTCATACCAAGTTGACTGCGCAGGGTAAGTATTCCATGAATACCATCTAGTTAGTTTTGCAGCCTTTGATGAAAAAGATTGCCCCATTAAAAGTAAATAATTTCACTTGTTAAATTTTGCATCGCAGTAATATCTGTGATGCAGCCTCCTACTGCTTTGGCTGGGCCATGATTGGCTGTTTAATATCACATGCTGGTGCTTCGTGTTTGTGCTCATTTTACAACAATTTACATTGAACCTGTGTCATCTTTCTTTTCCTGACATAGTTTATGCAACATGGGCCTAGCTAATGTTTTTTTGCTTTGTCCTTGTCTAACAGCCGTTTGTGTACGGGGACTATGTGGTGCTTGATTGCTGGCTGGGCCGAGTGTTCGAAGTGAAGACTCAACTTGCTCTTCAGCTATCAAATGGGGCTCAGTAAGAATTGTCTTGTCCTGTGACCTAAGGAATAGTGATTGGTCTCGATGGTAAATGTCAGAATTAGTCAAACAAGCTACACGGACACAAACTGTGGTCTATATCTTGAATGTAATTACGGCTTTTCACAATTTGCCTCGAGTCGAATGTCTTATTGATGTCATTCGTTTTGAAATGGAATTTAATTGTCATAAATTCTCAGTTTGCGGTCCTTAATCTTTTAAAATTACGTTGTGACATTATTGTCTTTAATATTCCCCTGACATTGTCTTGCAGTTAATAATGCTGTAAGGCCTTTTCCCGCAGTCCTAAAAAGCTTACAATTCATGCATTTTGTGAGTCTGCTTGGTGCCGTTAATCCGAGCATTTAGACGTGGTTGCCTGTAGCTGAGCTAGCACCTTTTACAGTGCTACGCTAATATCCTCTTTCTCATACGGCAGTGTATTTTGCATGAGTAGTAATGGCATTAGTAGAAAATGAACAAAATGCTGTAAGCCGTTTGAATTTTGAGCACAGCAAGAGGGAATTTATGGGATTGGAACGTGAAATGTGCTTGTGCGCTTGCTCGACCACATCACATACATTTTGAATGAGCATCTTGTTGATTTAAGAAAAAGAAAGGCATTGTAAAGTTTTATTGGGTATGATGTTCTATTCCTTTAGGTGCTACATGGATGCAGACGATGCTTGCAGGTTACAGGATGTGAATCCTCATTGCAGTGACTCGGTAAGAGAGCATTTAGTCAAATATTTATTTTATTTGCTGTTCACATTTTTCACTTCTTTTACTTATTTGTTTCTCAGTTTCTTAGTTTTGTATTCCACTGATAGGCCGGATCTGCATCCAGACCTCAACAACAATCTAATCGGCTTGGTCTTGTCACCTACCCAACTCATTCATCAAGTTTTGCCATAATCCGTCCACAAATATTTGTGATATTGTGCTGTACAATGCAGTATATCATTTTGGAGCCCCATCTCTCAATGGTGAAGAATCACTTTAATAATTCTCCTTTGTTGATCCGGATCTTCACCAAATTGTAATCAATTCATCCTTGTCACGCACCCAACGTGTCCCCAAAATTTAATCCAAATCCGCCAATAGTTTTGAGATGTCCTGCTCACAGACAAACAGGAGTGAAAACATAATGTCTCTTCAACTTCGGGGGCAGGGGTAATGACGTTGGAAAAATGCTGAAGTTACCTACAGTATGTTTGAAGCGATGCTGTGTCGCAGGAACCAATAAGACTGGGCAAGTGAAAGTTTCCCAATGTAAAATAAATAGCACCGCAAAGTGGGCGTAACCCCTCAGCCCATGCATGGTGGAAACCAATTTCAAGATGGCTGCCATGGCGGCCACATTGAAAATCGCAGCGTGCCCATTTTCGAAAGGAACCTTCCTCTACTCAACCACAACACACACTGCAAAAATGAATTTAATCGGACAAGCGATTCTGCTCGAAATTGACGGAAACCAATTTCAAGATGGCTGCCGTGGCGGCCATATTGAAAATCCCAGCGCGCCCATTTTCTAAAGGAACCTTCCTCTACTCAACCCCAACACACACTGCGAAAATGGATTTAATCGGACAAGACGTTCTCCTTGAAATTGACGGAAACCAAAAGTTCACGGACGCCCGGACGACGCCCATGACGACAATACCCCTTAGCCCAATTTGGGCTGAGGGGTGAAAACTCACCCTCAGAAACAGCACGCAGATAACCATGGAGCGTGACAATATTAATGCTGCTGCTGCTTTTTCTTTTTCCTCATCACCACTTGTATGCTATTAATCAATGCAACATGTTGAAAATTAAATATTAACATTCAATCTCCTTTTTTTGTGCATTCTGAAGAACAACCTTTAAAATGTAAATGTAAATGTAAATTAAACTTTATTTTACAAAATAAAATTCTATAATTAACAAAAAAATTTAGATTAAAATATGAATGATATAGATTGCAGCAGATCTAACTGTTTTATTTTTCAGGAGTTTATTCCATTTTCACTTGTTTATGATATTCACAGTGCCTTCAGAAAGTAATCACACCCCTTTACTTTTTCACATTTTGTTGTGTTACAGCCTAAATTAAAAATGGCTTAAATTGAGATTTTTTTTGTCACTGATCAACACATAATAACCCATGTCAGTGGAATTTTTTTTGAGAAATCTTTGCGAAATAATTAAAAATTAAATACAGAAATATCTAATTTACATAAGTATTCAACCCCCTGAGTCAATACTTCATAGAAGCGCTTTTGGCAGCGATTACAGCTTCGAGTCTTCTTGTGTATGTCTGTATCAGCTTTGTACATCTGGATTTGGGGAGTTTCTCCCATGCTTCCTTGCAGCTTTGCTCAAGCTCTGTCAAGTTGGATGGGGAGTGTTGCTGAACAGCAATCTTCAGGTCTTTCCACAGATTCTCAATCGGATTCAAGTCTTAGCTTTGGCTGGGCCACTCAAAGACTTTGACGTTTTTCCCTGAAGCCATTCAAGTGTTGCTTTGGCTGTATGCTTGTGGACATTGTCCCATTGGAATGTAAATCTTCACCACAGTCTAAGTTCTCTTGCACTCTGGAGCAGGTTCTCCTCAAGGATTTATCTTTATTTGGCTCCATTCGTTGTTTCCTCTATCTTTACAAGTCTCCGATTGCCTGCCGCTGAAAATCATTCCCATAGCATGATGCTGCCACCACCATGCTTCACAGTGGGGATAGTGTTAGATGGATGATTAGCTGTGCTCGGTTTCCGCCACAGATATCGCTTTGTAGTCAGTCCAAAGAGTTCAATTTTCATCATCAACCACAGAATATTTTGCCTCATGCTCTCAGTCTTTCACTGCCTTTTTGCAAACCCCAGGCATGCTGTCATGTGCCTTTTTCTCAGGAGTGGCTTCCATGGGGCCACTCTCCCATAAAGCCTAGATTGTGAAGGGCTGTGAAGACTGTTGTCCTTCCAGCACGTTCTCCCATCTCCGCCGAGGAACTGTGTAGTTCTGTCAGAGTGGTCATTGGGTTATTGGCCACTTCCCTGACCCTTCTTGCCCGGTTGCTCAGTTTGGTCGGACAGCCAGCCCTAGGAAGAGTCTGGGTAGTTCTATTTTCTTTCCATTTCTTAATGATGGAGCTCACTGTGCTCTTGGGAACTTTCAACACTCTAGAAATTGTTTTATACCGTTCCCCAGATCTTCTATTCAATGGACAGATCCTTGGACTTCATGGTTGGGTTTCTGCTCTGACCTGCACTGTCAACTGTGGGAACTTGTATAAAAAGGTGTGTTTCTTTCTAAAACCATGTCCAATTAATTGAATTGGCTACAGGTGGACTCTGATGAAGTTGTAGAGACATTGCAAGGTTGATCAAAAGAAATTGAATACCCCTGAGCTCAATTTTAAGTGTCATAGCAAAGGGGTCGATTACTTATTGACTCGAGACATTTCAGCTTTGCATTTTTAATTTATGTGTAATAAATAAAATAAAAATTCCACTTTGACATTATAGGGTATTATGTGTAGATCAGTGACAAAAAAAACAACTAAATTTAATCCATTTTAAATTCAGGCTGTAACACAACAAAAGCAAAATATTTCCTCTATTGTATACTTTTATAATTGAATTTAAGTTATGTGTTGTCCAATAAGTGGCCAAAATGGCCCCAAAGTCCTCTGAGCACCACCACAATCTGAGCCTCCGGTCATATTGTTTTGCCTCCTTGCGCTCTTCAGATACGTATGCTTTTCATTTGACACCTATTTTCTCAAACGTGGAAAACCCCTGAATTTGCCTTTTTTGGGAGAATGAAAGTGATTAGAAATGTGATAAATGGACAGTACTTTCACTACAACGATAGCAACAACACCGACTGTTTTATGACCATTTTTCCCTTTATTCAGGGTTTTTAAAAAATGAGATATCGGCCGCCACAAACCTTTAAGGACACTCGAGGTGGGGGCCACACAAAGGAAAGTTTAGATATTAAACAGAAAGGAGGAATCTATTGACATTCCACTTGAATTGAGGTAGGTTGGGATAGAGGGGAAAGCAGGATGCAGGTAAACTGTTCCAAAGTGATGCTGTGTGTGGAAAAAAATCTAGTAGAATACCTCACAGTCTTGCTTCTTGGGACAGATACAGTGTATGGATGGGAAGAAACTGCCAAACGTGCAGAGAAACTGAAAGTATGCTCAGGTGGAACAACCTGTGCAATACCCTGAGAGCACATTCCGTGGTAATATCTGTAGGAAAGGCTCAAGGAAGCAACAGACCAGCATACTGAGAGAGGTTCCAGGGATGATGCCAACTTGTTATTAGCAACGTCACAACAATGGCGCAGCTTTTCTCACCGCAGTCATCGGAGCATTTCCCCAAGGGGATTTCCTGTGCTCTTTACTTTTAAATGCTGAACGTCAAGCAAGGAAGCAGCACGGACCATTTTCAAAGTCTTTGGTATAACTTGGCTGGGTTTTGAACCACCGACTCCCAGATTCGGAGCGGATGCTCCAGACTTGGAGCACATGCTAAAACCATTCTTGGGAAAATGCCAGGGGCATAGAAAAGGCCATTTGGTATGTGCCATGTGGCAAACTATAGAAAAGAAGGGACATTGCATAGCTTGTAGAAAATGCCAAATAATAGAAAAGAAGGGACATTCAAAAAATCTGGTGTGCATGCTGGACTACCCTTGTGTTCTTAGGAGGAACCAGGTAATGCTCTTGAAAAGTTCATTAAAAAGGGGAGCCCTACATCTGGCAAATAAAATACATTTACTTCTTCATGCAGCTGTATGAATCTAATTGGCACCTAGTACGAGTTTATAATAACCAAGAGCAATTAGAATTCGCTGAACAAGGTTAAGGATAGAAATAAAGGAAACAGTACGATAGGGAAAAGGAAGGGGTTAGGGAAGGGGAACTTCACGGCTCCAAATAGCGGAATTGCAGGATGACAATGACGTCTTGTCAGTCGTGGATAAAATATGTGTAAGGGATCCTAACTTTTA
The DNA here is from genome assembly GCF_964187855.1 of Myxine glutinosa. Taxonomy (NCBI): domain Eukaryota; kingdom Metazoa; phylum Chordata; class Myxini; order Myxiniformes; family Myxinidae; genus Myxine; species Myxine glutinosa. The sequence goes on from NC_136261.1 coordinate 177,259,752, forward strand.
TAGTCTTATTGGACATTTGTTAACTATGTGCATGTCATTACAGGGGGTCTTCTACGAATATGCGGGATTCTACCCTGGTCAGCGGTTGATTGGTCCTGCACAGGTTTTTGCATCTGTGCAGTGGATTTCCGGAGTCCGGCCTGTCATCCGTAAGAAGAGCAAATTCCGAGCCATGGTTGTGAAGGTGGGGTTGGGGGAAGTTGAAAAAGATATGTGGATGTTGAGACCTAAATAAACTGGCAGGAAAGTTTGCACCACTAAGTTGAAATTGTGTTTTATTGAGATTTTCACTCATGTCTTTATATATGCTACTGTGCTGATGTTCTGATCAGGTGGAGATAGTTCAACTGACAGTCCGATGGATCACCAGGGGTTACTGGCCTAGTATTTCCAACACCGGCATTCTGCCTGACAGCATCATTCTGAAACAACAATTGGACAGGTAAATCGAAATTATATTTCCTATTTTTGAAACATGAAACCCCGATTTGCTTCCACACCAATCTCTCTTCCTATTTGTTTATAATAATTTAATATTTCGTCCTTTTTCTCCTTGCATCTATCCCATGTAATAATGGTTTCATATGAATACGTTTTTGTGGCCAAACATTGCAGAATACTCTTGGTAAAATATTTGGACTGAAATGGAATGTAAAACTGTGATAATGTTATGTATTTCCCATTTGTCAGCTTGAATTTGTCAAATATTCTTTGGTTAGGGCACGATAGTAGTAATTCAAAAAAAGGTTTGCCCAAATCAAAATGTGGGTGTACTGCATCACCTGTTTGTTTTCACTTTTCCATGTTCTTTTATAATTGAAAAATTGTCGATGAAAAGCTAAAGAGAGAGCGTGAGTAGCATTTAGACTTGATAAAAGCAAGTGATAATAGAAAACGTGATAGATTATCAATAACACTGCTGACTTGTAGGCTGTCTACCTTGGGGTTGATCTCGATCCAGCTATAAATTGTCACCCTGGTGTTTCACTTGCAAAGCATTGCAGCAATGTCACATCTTAACGGCCATTTTTATCTACAACCCTAACAACTATTGTGATGGTTATTGATAACGTTATCGGTTGTGCTTTTTTGGTTTGGTCTTCTCAAAGTTGCCTCACACTCAGTGTATCATGCCATGGCAGCATATTTATTACTTGCAAAATCGCAGATTTTTCAAGTATATTGGTCGGTTGCGTTTGTGGGTCTGTCTGTCTGTCTGTCTGTCTGTTTGTCTGTTTGTTTGTCACCTAAGATTGAAAATTGAAGATTTTTCATTCTCTTATTCTGTCTGTCTGTATGACAGTCGCCTACAGGTCACAATTTTCAACCGATCTTCACGAAACCAAATGGCAGAGTTGGTCATAAGCAAGAAGCCTATTGTTTTTGGGGTCCAAAGGTCAACATAGGCCAAAAGTCACCAACTTTGCCGTATTTCTAAAATCCTCAATTTTCATCCAATTGACTTGAAATTTGAAGAGGACTTCCATATCTGGTCACTGAATTTAACCACCAAGTATTTTTGAGGTCAACATAGGCCAAAAGGTCAACATAGGCCAAGTTTCAAAATTCATCAATTTTCATCTGATTGACTTGAAAATTGAACATCATTTGCACATTGAGTCACTAAATAGGGAAACTAACTATTTTTGAGGTCAAAAGGTCAAAGGTTAACCCTCCAAAATCATCATTTTTCATCTGAAAAATCGTCACTTTTCTTCCTATTGACCAAAGCTTTGATCAAGATTGTCAATTTTAATCTTGATGAAATGGAGACAATTTGCTGTATCAATGGAATTTTTTTCTTGGGGGGGGGGGGGCGGATTTTTCAATGTGCTCTGCATGACGTCTTCTTGTTTATTTATTTCTTTATTTATTTCAAGCCTGTATTAAAGGGTGTTTGTAAAATTAATGTACATTTTATTTGAAACTTCAACGAAAATTGGATTACCTTGATCATAAACATGTCAATAAAGACATGTTTGTTAAAAAAAATAAAAACAACTGGAACTAGAACGGCGCTCTGTAGAGTGCATACCTACACCAGGCTGAACACTTTTTTTTTGTATTCCACTCATACTTAAGTTAACGTTAACCAAAAGTTAACCAAAATCTAATCGGATTGTTGTCACCTACCCAACTCGTCCACCAATTTTTGTCATAACTCGTCAACAACTTTTTGAAATATCGTGTTGTATATAGTTTTTGATCTGAGCCTGGTGTTGGCTTAGCGGTTAGGGTGCCGGCTTGGGATCCTAGGATACCTAGGATACCTAGGATCCTGGGTTCGAATCCCAGTCGATCGCTGAATTAACACCAGGGGGGTTGACTCAGCCTGTCATCCTTCTGGGGTCGGCAAATTGAGTACCAGTTCACTGGTAATTCCCTGTATGTCGCAAGAGGCGACGAACAGGGTTGGCGGCAGGAAGAGCATCCGGCGTAAAACATTGCTTCAAAAAGGGGACCAAGGTGCCCAAAAATGGCCAACCCCTGCTCTGCGGGGAAAGATGGCCTCTAAAGCACCTCTAAAGATGGCCTCTGTTCAACACTGCATTCAACATTTAACCCACAGCATCTAACCCCTGACTATCTCCTCTCCTTCTCCCTCCTTTGTGCTTTGAATATTTCCCTATTGATTCTTCTTTTTTTGCAATTGTCTTTATGTTTTGCTATGCATTATGTTTTGCACTCTGTCAAAGCGTCTTTGGGCTTCCTGAAAAGCGCTATATAAAATAAATGCATTATTATTATTATTATTAAAGGTGGTGCTATATATTTTTTGGCCTGGTCTCTCAATGGTGAAGAATGACTTGAAAAAAAACGTTGAAAACTCTTATTTGGATGTGGATCTACACCAAAATCAAAACAATTCGTCCTTGTCACACACCCAACCCCTCCACCAAATTTTGTCCGAATTAGTCCATAACCGTTTGAGATATCATGCTCACAGACAAACAAACAGACAGACAAACAGGGGTGAAAACATAACCTCTTTCCACTTCAGTGGCGGCGGTAGTAATTAATTTCAAATGTTCAAGGCTTCAAGCAGATATGATGATGAGATGGCATATGTAGTGCGATGCCTACAAGCTGTCTTAAGCAGCAACGTGATAGTTAGTAGTCTATACCCATGACTTGGGATTAAACAATCATGCAACCAATTTTGGTCCATCCATCTGTTGGAAAGTTAGGAGATGATGAAACCGTCTCATCTATCTATAATTCCAGTAATCTCTGTCTGTCTGTACGTTTGTTTGTCTGTGACCGCTGTTTCTCGACAACCACGGGTCCGATATACTTTTAACTTGCCAGGTATATTGCTGGGGACCCGAGGATGTGCCTTTTCAAGGTTTCATATTAATCGGACAATTACTTACCGAGCTATGTCCAAAAAACGATTCAACCAATCAGAGAGCAGCGAACGATCGCGTGTGCCGGCGTTGCGAATGGACCAAACCATTCCATGTAAATAGAGGGGGGGGTTCTGTGGTCGTTGCGAATGGACGAAACCATTTCATGTAAATAGAGGGGGGGGGATTGTCACTGTACTCGCAAGCCGTTCGCCGTTCGCTTTGGCGTTGCGAATGGACCAAACCATTTCATGTAAATAGAGGGGGGGGGATATAATTTTAGATAGATATATAGTACGGGCATATATATAGTACGGGCATGCCCTAGTCTTACTATAATTCACCAAATGTCCGTCTGTTCCCAGCTCCCGCAAAAACGGCTGAACCAATCGCAACGAAATTTTGGGTGGGTAATCCTGGGACCCCCTGTAGTAAAATAGGCTATATTGTTTTTCCAAATTTTTTTTCCAGTTTTTCCAAACACGATGGAATAATATTTACCGATATGAACAGTGACGTTGCTTTTATTGAAATTCTACAAATACTGTTCAGATTTTGATGATTTGCGTGTGATATGATTTAACGGATGTTTATATGAATCGTTTAAAATAAAAAAAGTCTTCAATTTCTGATATTTTGCCTTTTCATTTGGGCCCCCCAATTGAAGCCCCACCCGTAGGGCGGGTACCGTTGTTAGTCGTGAGAAATACACTAACAGTAAGAAAAGGATATTTATCGGAATTGCATGGAAAAGCCATTTCACTTTGCAATCCGATTATTGCTTTTTCATAATCTATCTACGTATGGATACAAATTCGAGCAATTTTTGAGAGTCCTTTGCGTGACCTTCACCAAACATTCTCCCTCCTGCCTTCCTCCCCCTTCAGCATAGCTATTTTGGGCCTTATAGATTGTGGAGTTTTGTACAACTATTCACTGTTTCTTTACTTTATTCAGATTTTTTTTTTACTTTGAAACTTTCTAAATGTTACATTGTGTCAGAAATCGATTTGTCCAATTTTTTTTTTTTTTAAACGGTCATGATAGGGAAAGGAAACAAATGAGAATCCTTTCCCACTAATTGGTTCATGGTGTTTGTGCTCATGCTTTGATAAATATTTTCTAGCTCTTAAAACAGACCATGGTCCTACAACTTCGGAGAGGCTGAATTGCTGTACTGTCCAAAAGTCAGGCCGAGTCCTGTTCTAACCTAGCAAAGAATCTTTCACATTTATGTTTCGATGTGCAAAACAGTTGTTGTTATAGTTGGTGGTTGTAAATTGTTCACGGCTGCATTCCATCAGCAAGTACTAGTTACAAGAAAGCTTTTGAGCAGCCTGATGTTATGTCGGGGGAACATTCATATCATTAGAATTATGATTAATCCCATATATACGCACCATTTTCTCATACTAGAGTATAATTTGAGAAGTGTCTGTTTGTTTGACTTCTATGTTATCCCGAAACACTGGATCAAATGAGTTGAAAACTGCTGGTTCTACTCAGAGAGGATACAGGAAGGTTTTTGGTGTGAAGAATAATTAATTTTACCAGAGGTTCTGCCAAGGTGAAGGGATGACCCCAATTCTCTTTATGTAAATATAACAGGTGGGTTGGGGGAAGGGGGTATTACAAGTTAAATGAAAATATGCCATTTCTGGTCTAATTATCCCGACCGGTAATTCTAGGGGAATCATCCCGTCCATAAGGACGGGTTCTCCTATTGTGGCTTCAACTCAAATGTGAACCCAAACACTCAGACCATGTATACGCTAATTTATCCCTTGATACCCTACAAAATAGATATGTTTTTAATAAAAAAACAAGTCAGGAGACGACGATGGTTCACGAGTGAGCGGTATTCAATGACAAAGGATGGACTATAACCGAAACAGGCCCGGACAGGCCAGGCCCGCAAATGTCAAAACGAAGGTTACTGACCTTGAAATGAGATAGAAAATAATGTATAATCAGTTATGAGGTTAGTTAGCTACACAATACCGAAAATTTGGTTAGATTCCGACAACTTTGAAAATTTGACCTTTGTGACCTTCAAAGGTCAAAGGTCGAAGATTCTGCAATTTGTTGAAAAACTTGTATTTCATTATGTATGTGATAATATAAGATCATGTACGACATTTCACCCTATCAGGAAGCGAACAATGTAATAAAACCATCAAAAATCGACTTTTCTAAATTTCGTGACCTTGTGACCTTGACCTTGGGGCGAAAATGAAAAATCGAGCTCCGTGGGGCTGGACACATGACATTGGCCTAACCAAATATCGAAACCCCTGTCAGATTCCACCAAACCCCTCGGAGAAGATGTAGCTTGAACTCGATTACCCCCGAAAAATACATCTTTTTCGGGCGTGGCTCCGCCCACAATGGGCGCAATACGCCCACTCTAGGCAGGACACAACTAGATCATGATATCAACCTCCCACCCAAGTTTCATCAAGATCGGATGATATCATCGGGTAGTTATGCTGCGGACAGGCACACAGACAGACAGACACACACAGACAGACGCACACACATGAGGAATATAGTGGTCACTTGATAACTCGTGAACCAAAAAATTGTGATTTATAAAGTCAGTAATGTTGCGATTAAAAGTCAAATTCTTCTTCTTCATGCTTAGCCGTGACGTCACTCTCAGAGGTCGACCACCATATTCGTACTGTCTATGGGTTACTTCGTGGTACGATTGAACTCAAACGGTGAATAATTTTAGATTTTCCACAAATATGCAGAGTTGATGCATCCTTGGTGGTTGTAATAATACAAACCTAAATGGTTTCATGCTTCACCAATGGCCCAAAGATCCGAGGGTTGCCAGAGATCGGACGAGGTTTGTCTGAAGTACCCGAGTGTGGATCAGAGCACAACACGGACACGGACACGACACAGCACGAACACAGACACAAATGGCACCCTGGAAAAGTATGAAATGGGAAGATCCTGCAACACAGGATACCGTGTTAGCCTGCTATGGTGTGAGAAAGCGTTAGTCGTCCATTTGGTCGGCGGTGTCCGAGTGTGTCTGTGAGGTGTCTGTGCCAGGTCAGTGCAGTGCCGTATCCACTGTCCATGTTGTGTTATGCTGTGTCTGTGCTGTGTCGTGCCATATCCGTGCTGTAATTACCGTGTCAGTGCCGTGCTGTGTCCGTCCTGTGCTGTGTCGTGCTGTGTCGCATCCATGTTGTGTCTTTACCGTGTCCATGCTGTGTCATTTCCATGTCCATGCTGTGTCGTTTCCATGGCCATGCTGTGTCATTTCCATGTCCATGCTGTGTCGTTTCCATGTCCATGCTGTGTCGTTTCCATGTCCGTGCTGTGTCATTTCCATGTCCATGCTGTGTCGTTCCCATGTCCATGCTGTCCTTTCCATGTCCATGCTGTGTCATTTCCATGTCCATGCTGTGTCCTTTCCATGTCCATGCTGTGTCGTTTCCATCTCCATGCTGTGTCGTTTCCATGTCTATGCTGTGTCGTTTCCATGGCCATGCTGTGTCATTTCCAAGTCCATGCTGTGTCGTTTCCATGTCCATGCTGTGTCGTTTCCATGTCCATGCTGTCATTTCCATGTCCATGCTGTGTCGTTCCCATGTCCATGCTGTCCTTTCCATGTCCATGCTGTGTCGTTTCCATGTCCATGCTGTGTCGTTTCCATGTCCATGCTGTGTCGTTTCCATGTCCATGCTGTGTCGTTTCCATGTCCATGCTGTGTCGTTTCCATGTCCATGCTGTGTCGTTTCCATGTCCATGCTGTGTCGTTTCCATGTCCATGCTGTGTCGTTTCCATGTCCATGCTGTGTCGTTTCCATGTCCATGCTGTGTCGTTTCCATGTCCATGCTGTGTCGTTTCCATGTCCATGCTGTGTCGTTTCCATGTCCATGCTTTGTCGTTTCCATGTCCATGCTGTGTCGTTTCCATGTCCATGCTGTGTTGTTTCCATGTCCATGCTGTGTCGTTTTTCCATGTCCATGCTGTGTCGTTTCCATGTCCATGCTGTGTCGTTTCCATGTCCATGCTGTGTCGTTTCCATGTCCATGCTGTGTCGTTTCCATGTCCATGCTGTGTCGTTTCCATGTCCATGCTGTGTCGTTTCCATGTCCATGCTGTGTCGTTTCCATGTCCATGCTGTGTCGTTTCCATGTCCATGCTGTGTCGTTTTCATGTCCATGCAGTGTCGTTTCCATGTCCATTCTTTGTTGTTTTCGTGTCCATGCTGTGTCGTTTCCATGTCCATGCTGTGTCGTTCCCATGTCCATGCTGTGTCGTTCCCATGTCCATGCTGTCCTTTCCATGTCTATGCTGTGTCGTTCCCATGTCCATGCTGTGTCGTTCCCATGTCCATGCTGTCCTTTCCATGTCCATGCTGTGTCGTTCCCATGTCCATGCTGTCCTTTCCATGTCTATGCTGTGTCATTTCCATGGCCATGCTGTGTCGTTTCCGTGTCCATGCTGTGTCGTTTCCGTGTCCATGCTGTGTCGTTTCCATGTCCATGCTTTGTCGTTTCCATGTCCATGCTTTGTCGTTTCCATGTCCATGCTTTGTCATTTCCATGTCCATGCTGTGACGTTTCCATGTCCATGCTGTGTCGTTTCCATGTCCATGCTGTGTCGTTTCCATGTCCATGCTGTGTCGTTTCCATGTCCATGCTGTGTCGTTTCCATGTCCATGCTTTGTCGTTTCCATGTCCATGCTGTGTCGTTTCCATGTCCATGCTGTGTCGTTTCCATGTCCATGCTGTGTCGTTTCCATGTCCATGCTGTGTCGTTTCCATGTCCATGCTGTGTCGTTTCCATGTCCATGCTTTGTCGTTTCCATGTCCATGCTGTGTCGTTTCCATGTCCATGCTGTGTCGTTTCCATGTCCATGCTGTGTCGTTTCCATGTTCAAGCTTTGTCGTTTCCATGTCCATGCTGTGTCGTTTCCATGTCCATGCTGTGTCGTTTCCATGTTCATGCTGTGTCGTTTCCATGTTCATGCTGTGTCGTTTCCATGTTCATGCTGTGTCGTTTCCATGTCCATGCTGTGTCGTTTCCATGTCCATGCTTTGTCGTTTCCATGTCCATGCTTTGTCGTTTCCACGTCCATGCTGTGTCGTTTCCACGTCCATGCTGTGTCGTTTCCATGTCCATGCTGTGTCGTTTCCATGTCCATGCTGTGTCGTTTCCATGTTCATGCTGTCGTTTCCATGTCCATGCTGTGTCGTTTCCATGTCCATGCTCTGTCGTTTCCATGTCCATGCTCTGTCGTTTCCATGTCCATGCTCTGTCGTTTCCATGTCCATGCTGTTGTGGCGGGCACAATGATCAATAATTCCGCGCACCAGTGGGTGGCGCGAGCGTCCGGGCGTGGAACTGAGATACATGCCCCGCCTTTCGGCCGATCGGCCACGCCCGGGAGCAAGGCGTGGCCTCGGGACATATATGCGGGCTCGAAGGTCGAGCCCGCCCAGTGCTGATGTGCGAGCTTGTAATAAAGTGCTTTCGTTTGTACCACGCGTTGTGGCCTACCTTTTTGGCAAACGAGTTGTGTGTGCACAGCACCACACTGTGTCGTTTCCATGTCCATGCTGTGTCGTGTCATATTTCTTCTCCAGTAATATAACTATAATAATAATAATAATAATTCATTTATTTTGTATAGCGCTTTTCCAGAAGCCCAAAGGCGCTTTGACAGAGTGGAAAACATAATGCATAACAATACATGAAAACAACAATTGCAAAAAGACAAGAATCAAGAAAACAAACAGCAGCGATATACGGCATATATATAAGACAAGAATCAAAAAGACAAGACAAGAATCAATAGGGAAATATTTAAAGCAAAAGGAGGGAGAAGGAGAAGAGATAGTCAGGGGTTAAATGCTGTGGGTTGAATGTTGAATGCAGCGTTGAACAGGTGGGTCTTTAGTGATGTTTTGAATGTGGTGAGTGAGGAGGAGTCTCTGATGGTGTGAGGTAGTGAGTTCCAGAGGGTGGGAGCAGCGATGGAGAAGGCCCTGTCCCCCCAGGATCTGAATTTGGTCCGGATGGAGGGGGTCAGGAGGTTGGTACCAGCAGAGCGGAGGTTGCGGGTGGGAGTGTGTCTGGAGAGGAGGTCAGCTAGGTAGGATGGGGCCAGGTTATGGAGGGCTTTGTATGTCAAGAGGAGGATTTTGTACTGGATTCTCTGGGGGATGGGGAGCCAGTGAAGCTTGTAAAGGACGGGGGTGATGTGGTCACGGGTCCGGGAATGAGTGAGTAGACGGGCAGCGGAGTTCTGAATGTATTGGAGTTTATTGGTGATTTTTGAGGGTGAACCATAGAGGAGGCTATTGCAGTAGTCCAGACGGGAGGTGATGAAGGCGTGGATGAGGGTTTCTGCAGCCGTGGAGGAGAGGGATGAGCGGAGACGGGCAATGTTTTTCAGGTGAAAGAAGGCTGACTTTGTGATCTGTTTAGTGTATTTGTCGAAGGAAAGGGTTTGGTCAAAGATGACGCCAAGATTCCGGATGTGAGGGGAGGTGGATACTGGGATACCGTCGATGTTGAGGGCAAAGTTATGGGTGGATTTTGTGAGCGTTTTTGGGCCAATGATGATTATTTCAGATTTATCACAGTTAAGCTTGAGGAAGTTGATTTGAAGCCAGGATTTTATTTCAGTGATGCAGTTTGTCAGGATAGAGTGGGTGTCGGTGGAGACGGACTTGGTGGAGATGAAAAGCTGGATGTCATCGGCGAAGCAGTGGAATTGGAGACCATGACGGCGGATTAAGTGACCGAGCGGGGACAGGTAAAGGATGAAGAGGAGGGGGCCAAGAACTGAACCTTGGGGGACACCTTGGGGGAGGGGAGCAGTGGGGGATTTGCAGTTATTGATGGAGATGAACTGGCATCTGTCAGAGAGGTATGATTTAATCCAAGAGAGGGCAGTGCCGGTGACGTTAAAGGTGGATTCAAGTCGGGTGAGGAGGATAGTGTGATCGATGGTGTCAAAGGCAGCGCTGAGGTCGAGGAGGACGAGAATGTTGAGGTTGCCAGCGTCAGAGGAGAGGAGAAGGTCGTTGGTGATTTTGAGGAGAGCAGTTTCAGTACTGTGGTTGGAGCGGAATCCGGATTGGAATGTTTCATACAAGTTATTGGCAGAGAGATGATGTTTGAGTTGAGTGGCTACAGCGCGTTCCAAAACTTTTGACAGAAAGGGTAGGTTGGAGATGGGTCTGAAGTTGTTTAGGGTGTCAGGGTTTAGACCAGGTTTTTTTAGAATGGGGGTAACAGCAGCAATTTTGAGGGAAGGTGGGACGATGCCTGTAGACAGGGAGGAGTTTATTGTTGCAATGATAAGTGGAGAGAGAGCAGGGAGGGAGGCTTTGACAAAGCTGGAGGGGATGGGGTCAAGAGTGCAGGTGGCAGTTTTCATTCCTATGAGGAGTTCAGAGAGGTCAGTAGGAGAGATTGGGGAGAACCGAGACAGGGGATGGCAGGACAAGGGGGGGCAGGTGGTTGGAGGGGGAGCGGGTGCGGCGGTGGTCAAGCTGTTGTAGATGTTGTCAATTTTGCGTTGGAAGAAAGAGAGGAAGGAGATGCAGTTGTCTACTGTGAATGACTGGGTGGTGGTGTTCAGGGGGCGGAGGAGTTTGTTTATTGTCGAGAAGAGTGCTTTTGGGTTTCCGGAGCCAGAGTGGATAATTTGAGAGTAGTAGGCAGAGCGGGCGCGGGAGAGGGCATCTTTGTAGTGTTGTATGTGGTCCTTGTAGGCTTGGGAGTGAACTGTGAGACCCGTTTTATTGCGGAGTCTTTCAAGTTGGCGAGCACGAGTTTTCATCAGGTGGAGTTCAGGGGTAAACCAGGGAGCAGAATGGGTGAAAGAAACTGTTTTGGTTTTTACAGGCGCAAGCTGGTCAAGGCAGGAGGAGAGAGTGTGGTTGTAGTAGTCAGTGAGGTCGGAAGGGGTGTGGAGGTCAATGAAGGGAGAAGTGGACATTTTTTCAGAGAGGGTGGATGAGAATGAGGTAGGTGAAAGAGCGTTTAGCTTACGGAAGTTGATTGTGCGATAATGCCTTGGTGTTGGGGCGGGGATGTTGATGGTCAGAGTGATGGCTAAGTGGTCAGAGAGGGTGAGGTCGGAGCCATAGAGATGGTGCAAATTTAATCCAGTGGAGCAGACAAGGTCCAAAATGTGACCACGGATATGGGTAGGAAAGTCGACATGTTGAGTGAGGTTAAAGCAGGTGAGTAAATCAGTGAAGTCAGTGGTTATTGTGGAGTCAGTGGAGTCCATGTGGATATTGAAATCACCAAGGAGGAGGATTGAGGGGGAGAGGGAACATAGCTGGGTCAGAAAGTAGGAGAAGTCAGACAGGAATGATGGGTGTGGTTTGGGAGGGCGGTAGACGACAGCCATGACTGACTGCGTGTGACCAGAGAGTTTTAAAGCCAGGTGTTCAAATGATGGAGCAGATGAGATGGAGATGAGGTTGGTCTTGATGTCTTGACGGTGGATAACGGCAATTCCACCACCTCGGCCCTCCGAGCGTGGTTTATTGACGTAGGAATATCCATTGGGTGTGGTGAGGTTGAGTGTGTGGTAGTCCAGAGGTTGTTGCCAGGTTTCGGTGAGACAGAGAAAGTCCAGATAACTGATTCATGAATTAATACAAAATCCCTGATAAACCGTCAATTGAACAGAGAAATAAAACCGACCAATCTGCAGTGAACATGCGACCGACGTTTTCATCTACACTACGAACACCGTTACCTTCATGAACACCGTCATCGTCGGAATTGCTCGCATGACGCTCAATACGATGCGGCTCCATAATTCCCCCGGGACGTGTTTCCAGCATTAATTTTGTCTCCAATCGTTTCTTTAAAAACGCACATCAGTTTCAACATACTGAGAACCTTCAGAGTTGCTGATGACGGTGGAATCAATATCTGAATCCGAGCTCGAGATGCACTGTTTCTCTATGTAAAACTGCCATTTGGATCAAGGTGGGTTATGAGTGTGACGTCACTGGCGGAATCGAAAATCGACGCTTTTGGGCTTTTTTCGACACCTTCCATTTGGCAAAAAAAAATCGACTGTTTTTCCCTTCAAATTAGCCCGTGATTAATGGTTTACACTTTACAGAATTTTTTTTTTTTTGCATTTTGGTTCCTCTGAAGGAGTTTTATGATTGATTATTATGAAGTGTTATGATTTATGGGAGCGAGACATGGGTAATGAACGTAGAGCAGCAACGAAGGCTGGAAAGGGTGGAAATGCGAATGGTTCGACGGATGTGCGGAGTATCGTTGAGAGAGAGGAAGACAAATGATGAATTGCGAAAGATGATGGGAATAGAGCCTGTGATGGATGCTGTGAAGAGGAACAGGTTGAGATGGTTTGGTCATGTGTTGAGGAAGGATGAAAGTGACCGGTTGAGAAGAGTGATGGAAATGAATGTAGAAGGAAGCAGAGGACGGGGAAGACCGAAAAAGACTTGGCTAAAGATGGTGGAAGAAGAAATGTGGGCAAGGGGGTTAACAAGGAGAGATGCAGAAAATAGGGCAAAATGGAGAAGATTGTCATGGGGACCGCAAGGCTAACCCCCGCTCTAGCAGGGAACATGGCCTTAAAATGCATGTTGTTGTTGTTGTTGTTTGTTCCTCTGAAGGAGTGGGGACATATCACAGAGGTTTACGATGAACTTTGACACCTCCTGTTACAAACCTGGGCATTTTTACTCACACCCTCACTATCCTCTCCAGCCTTTCGCCATAAAATGTATAATTGTTTGTATTTTATCATCCCTCTGCCTTCAGTTTTTGGACTCCAACACCTTAATTTGTTCCACATGGTAATGGTTACGTCGTTAGGTTGCAGCGACTCAGCCTTTTTGACCATGGACGCATGGTCATGGGAGAACGGATGATGTACAAGGTGCCGGAGGACTGTCACGTGGCTTTTGGAAAGACTGAAATGGATTTCTATGCATGGGATCATTTCAAGGATGAAAGGCCGTTCCAGGTAAGCTCTGGAATATACAGCGAGTAGTTGTTGTTTTTGGGTGAGAATGCAATTTCATTTATATTTCAAAAGCTTAAACTTCCGTCCATGCTGAAAAATATATTGTTAAACGTTTGGTTTATGGTGCACAAGGATTATCACTGCTAATGTCGATTCATTTAGTGTCCAAGTCATTATTTTCCACTGATGTGCAGACCGAGTCTTTTTATGCCCCCGCAGACCAAGTCGCCGGAGGCGTTATGTTTTTGGGTTGTCCGTCTGTCTGTCTGTGTGTGCGTCCGTCCGTCCATGATAGGTTTTCGTTACAGCGATAACTTGTGAACGGCGGAAAGGATCTTAGTCAAACTCAGTGCAGTTATGTACAATGAGCTAAAGATAAACTGATTAGATTTTGGGGTCAAAGGTCAGAGGTCATGTTAGGTATAAATCCTGTTGAAATTTTGTTACTGCGCTAACTTGTGAACTAGTGATTGGATTTTGACCAAACTTGGTGTAATTATACATTATGGTGCAAAGATGAACTGATTCGATTTCTGCCTCAAGAGATCAAAGGTCATAGTTCAGTTTCTGTAATAGGTTGTTTTTTTCCCCACGATAACTTGATAACGGTTGAAGGGAACTAAGTCTAACTTGGTATAAAAAAGGGCTTTTTTGTATAATGATGGACAAGTATGTATAATGATGAAAAGATAAATGGATTACAGTATGGAGCCAAGAAGTCAAGGGTCAGAGGTCCCATTAGCTAAAAATTCTGTTACTGCAATAACTTTTGAACCAGTGATGGGATTTTGACCAAACTTGGTACAAGTATATATTATGATGAAAAGATGAACTGATTACATTTTGGCATCAAAGGTCAGAGGTCATGTCAGGTAAAAATGTAATACTTGAGAACAGCTGAAGAGATTTAAATCAAACTTTGTACAAGTACGTGTGATGATGTAATAATGTTGGTGGAGGCATATATCGGTCGATGTCATAATGTTTAAGAGTGCTTGAAAATGTATTTTCATGTGGTTTCATTCATCAAACACACACACACACACACACACACACACACACACACACACACACATATATGTACTACATGACCAAAAGTATGTGGACACTGGACACCCCATATAATGAGTGGATTCGGCTGTTTCAGCCACACCTATTGCTGACAGGTATATATAATTAAGCACAAAACCATGCAATCTCCATCGACAAACATTGGCAGTAGAATGGGCCGTACTGAAGAGCTCAGTGACTTTCAACGTGGCACCGTCATAGGATGCCACCTTTCCAACAAGTCAATTCGTCAAATTTCTTCCCTGCTAGAGCTGCCCCAGTCAACTGTAAGTGCTGCTATTGTGAAGTGCAAATGTCTAGGAGCAACAACAGCAAAGCCACGAAGTGGAAGGCCACACAAGCTCCAGAACAGGACTTGCCGAGTGCTGAAGTGCGTAGCGTGTAAAAATCGTCTTTCCTCAGTTGCAATTCTCACTACCGAGTCTCACTACCAAACTGCCTCTGGAAACAACATCAGCACAACAACTGTTCGTTGGGAGCTTCATGAAATGGGTTTCCATGGCCGAGCAGCCGCACACAAGCCTAAGATCACCATGCGCAATGCCAAACGTCAGCTGGAGTGGTGTAAAGCTTGCCGCCATTGGACTCTAGAACAGTGGAAACGCGTTCTCTGGAGTGATGAATCCTGCTTGACCATCTGGCAGTCCGACGGACGAATCTGGGTTTGGCGGATGCCAGGAGAACGCTACCTGCCTGAATGCATAGTGCCAACTGTAAAGTTTGGTGGAGGAGGAAGAATGTTCTGGGGCTGTTTTTCATGATTCGGGCTAGGCCCCTTAGTTCCAGTGAAGGGAAATCTTAACGCCACAGCATACAATGACATTCTAGACGATTGTGTGCTTCCAACTTTGTGGCAACAGTTTTGGGAAGGCCTTTCCTGTTTCAGCATGACAATGCCTCCATGCACAAAGCGGGGTCCATACAGAAATGGTTTGTTGAGATCGGTGTGGAAGAACTTGACTAACCTGCACAGAGCCCTGACCTCAACCCCATAAAACACCTTTGGGATGAATTGGAACGCCGACTGCGAGCCAGGCCTAATCACCCAAAATCAGTGCCTGACCTCACTAATGCTCTTGTGGCTGAATGGAAGGAAATCCCTGCAGCAATGTTCCAACATCTACTGGAAAGCCTTCCCAGAAGAGTGGAGGCTGTTGTGGCAGCAAAGTTGGGGGAGGGGGGGGGGTGGGGAGGGGGACCAACTCCATATTAATGCCCATGATTTTGAAAGGAGATGTTCGATGTTCGGGTGTCCACATACTTTTGGTCATGTAGTGTCTATATATATATATATATAGATATATATATAGATATATATAGATATGTCACCCGTGATATACAACAGTTTATTAACGGCATACAAACTTCTGGGTCTAAAGGGGTATGCCTGGCGTTTGACGCTCTGAAATCGCTATTTGCTGTTTTCTCCTAAACTAAACACAATATTGATGAAACGTGATCGCAACCTTCATCGCCCGTGGTGTCACTGTTTGTTCACGGCATTGGAAAAATCTACTTTGGTCCGGTGTCTGCCTCAGCATGTGATGAAAACTGCATTGTTTCGATGCGTCCTTTCCAGAGGTTCTCATTCAAGTGACAATATCATTGAAGTCTGATTAATTTGCCGAACCTCAGGCATAGCAATTCCAACCTGCAGCATTGCCTGTCGGAAGGAAACCAGCCAGTCAGCATGCCCTCTAGAGGATACTTAAATTGGCAACAGTTTCACCACCCAGTTTCACCCCCATTTCACTCCAAATTTTGTAGTTTATTTTTTAATAGTCACCAATTAATTTGGTGCTAATTTGTGATGTATTATATCCCATTGATCAAAATACAAGCTGGTGTGAGCATTGATGTGTCATTTGAATTGGAGTCGATATCGAGGGGAAAATTTCAATTAAAACAATGGCTGAAGGCCAACTGTTCTACACAGTGAGCGAGTATGATGACGGAGTGAGGTGAGGGAGACTGGAGGTGGGGGCGGAGGGGTGCGGGGGGGGAGATCCTTCCTTGGAAGTCCTTCCTTACCATCCTCTGTCGTGCAAAGTCTTTCCTTGGCACTACTGAATGACTCACCACCTACAAAGCTTTCATCCTGAGCTCAAAGGAATACTGCTCTCCCCTCTGGGCTGGTCCTCCTGCCTCACACCTAGCTTGGCTTCACGCTGTAGCAACCAAGGCTTTTAGAATCATTGGTATCTCCCACGATGAAGCTGATTCTGAGGGCATGTCACTCTCTCATCTCACCGCAGGCAGGTTGGTGGTCTCTCTATCTTTTACTGACTCCTCTCCAGCCTTGCTCCCCCTCCTCTGTCTGTGCCCTGTCCCCCAAATATTCCTGCAGAATGCACAAGATCTGCCAGCAACCCTCTTCTGGTGAATCTGCCAAAATCAAGACTCTGCTCACCTTCACTCTTTCATTCCTCTTTTTTCCTGCCTCTGGAACAAACTCCCACACTCTATTCCATCCCTCTCCTCCCTCCATTTATTTGAAACAGCTGTCCACCACCATGTCTTATCTTCCCCCATCCAAAACCTTGATCTTTTCTACCCCCCATTAATCCTGCCCAAACCCACCTCCTTCAAATTCCCTGTTTTCTTTCCTGAAAGCCCTTGTAGTGTCCATCTTGTTTATCCCGTGTACCCCACCCCAGCCCTCTCTCTTCCAAAGATCTCCTGATGTCCCTGTTCCCTTCTGTTGTTGTGCTTCGCTCTCTCCCCCTCTTGGTTTCCTGCTCCCTTTATTTTATGTTATATGTGTTAGCTCTGACATGAGCCTCGACTTAGCATACAAAAAAAAAATGCCCACTCCCTTTTCACATTTCCACATCCATGGTATATAATACTGTACCCTGTTTGTTTTTTAAAGCACTTATTTCTGCAGAAGTGCAGAACAGTGTTTCGCTAATATCAAATGATATACAAAATATTTACCACTGCGTCTTCCTTCACTGCTGCCATTCTCCATTTGCACTTTTACTGATATTACTTTCTGCAGCCCAAGGAGTTGTACATGTCAAGAATCTTCCCATCGGGGCAGATACCGGAGAAGGTTAAGGAGAACCATGCAAAAAATGGAGCAGCGTCTTGCATGCCTGAAACCGCTTCATGTTCAGCCACAAAAACTGCCCATGACGTGGAGGTCTCAGCCCAATCTCTCATCACCAAAATGCGCTCATTTTGCTTGGAACTTTCAGGTATCGTAGCAAAACCAGAGCAAGCTTGTGAGATGGATGCATCCCCAGTATTCCAAGTGGCTACTCGTGCTCTGGATGTAACTTCGAGATTCTTATCTGAGCTCTCGCAGATCAAGGTAAACTTTGAATCTAACGTCACAAAGAATCCGGCCGTAGGAAATGCGCTAGATGCCGTAGATTCACAAGCCGGTGCCAAAGATGAGCCGAGCACAGCAGATGTAGATTTGGCCTGCAATGGGAATGCCACATTGGACACGGAAGCAAGAGATTTTGACACGACCAATGACCTGTCAATAAAAGATAACCCAGCAAGAAAAAAGCTGCCACAGACAGGTGGAAGGTGGGCAGACATGGATGAAGATGATGAAGTGAAAGAGGATGATGATGACGATGATGATGATGATGATGATGAAGTGGAAACAGGCTCTGCTTCTTCAGTTGGTTCTAGCTTCTTGAACGCAAGACTGCCGGTTGGTCGCCGGAAGCCTTTTCTGCCTACAGGTCTGAAACACTTGAAAAAAAGACGCAAACAGAAGCGTCAGATGGATGCAATTCACCCCGTACATCCAGGCCAAAGGTAAGGTGGTGCAAAATACTGCATCTTAAATTATAAATATATTATTGGTTTGTTTTGTGCTTCCTACATTTAAATTTTTGGTTTTCCTTAATTGGATAGCATGTATTGTTTGTACAAAAGTTGTGGGATTTGAGTAGTGAATTCATCAAATCCAGTGAAATTGTTGTTTTTGTGTTTTTATTTTTGGTAATCTTCAATTTTTTTCATTATTGTCAGCTTTTACGGATGTGGAAAATGGGATCTGTGCTTTCCACTGTCCTTCATTGTGCAGTTTTGACATTGATTGTGTGGCAGGCTGGCTGTGGAGGTGGTTCACACGAAGACATTCGTAGATGTGATGTGGCAGGATGGCAGCATTGCACACAATGTGCGTTCCAACAACCTCGGGATCCTTATGCACGTAGATGAATATGAATACTGTCCTGGCGACTTTGTGCTGGACAAGAGAGGTGTGCTTGGGATTGGCTGTCTCTGCATTGAATGAATGTTCCATTTAATCTGAGTTGAATGATCTGTTGGTGGTTTTGATCCTATTATTATTTTTTTTTGCACATTATCTTCTTTAGGCTGTTTGCGTTGTTTCAAAAACATTTTGTTTCTATCGGCTGCTTCTGTTATGGATGTGGCTATCCTTTGCTTGTGTTTCTTCTTTATACAAAACCTAGTTTACATACCCGTCAAGTTGATCCTTTTCTTTCTATCATCAGGTTCTGTACTTGGGTGTGTACCCCGGTTTAGAATAGGTACACCGTATCCCTGCGTGTCGTAAGAGGCTACTAAAAGGGTTGACGTCAGGACGGGCATCCGGCCAGAAAAAACATTGCCTCAAAAAGAGAACCATGACAATTACAACGACATATGGGCAGGGTACAGCCCGAAGTACCCCGTGGGGGACCCCACTCCCTCTCGTCAAAACTCAAGGTGGGGAACCCGATCGAAGCAAGGGTGGAAATCATTCCATTTATGACAACGAAACGTCTGATGCCCGAAGTGGAGATCGGTTTCTGAGGTTTGGGACATGGAATGTTCAGACAATGACAGGGAGATCGGGAGAAGTGGTGGAAGTATTGGTCAGAAGAAGAATGGACATTCTGACAATGGAAGAGGAAGAAGTTCTAGGAGTGGCAGAAGACGAAGGGTACGGGGGCAGAAAAGCAGAGCATGAAAGTTATAAGGCAGCCAAGAAGGCTGCAAAGAAAGAGGTAGCAACGGCGCAGGAGGCTTGTCGGAAAATGTTCGGAGAATGCTTGGATTTGGAAGAGGGTCAGAGAGCGGTATTCAGGATTACAAAGCAGATAGCGAAAGAGAGGTGTGATGTGATGGGGGTGAGTTGCTTGAAGGATGAAGTGGGACAAATCGTTGTGGACCCAGATGGAATTAAAGGAAGATGGAAGAGATATATGGAAATGCTGTTGAATGCAGAGAATGAATGGGATGGCAACATAGAGAGTAACCCAATTTTAGGACTGGCAGAGAAGATAACTGAGAAGGAAGTTCAGGAAGCGATAAAAGCAATGAAGAGTAGAAAAGCGGGAGGGCCGACGGGAGTTGTGGGAGATATGTTGAAGGCAGCAGGAAGTTGGGGTGTGAATAGAATGACAGAGATCTGTAATCTGGTGGTGAAAGAAGGCCGCATTCCAGTGGATTGGGAACCGAGTACCCTCGTCCCTCCATACAAGGGGAAAGGTGACCCTCTGGACTGTGTCTCGTATCGAGCGATAAAGTTATTGGAGCATGGAATGAAGGTATTGGAAAGGGTGTTGGAGAGGAGGATAAGGAAGAAAGTTAAGATTGACGAAATGCAGTTTGGATTTATGCCAGGAAGAGGAACGACAGACATGCTTTTTATTGTAAGGCAGTTGCAGGAGAAGTACATGGAGAAGAGAAAGAAGTTGTTTCTTGGGTTTGTTAATCTGGAGAAAGCATTCGATAGGGTTCCACGCGTAGTAGTGAAATGGGCATTGAGGAAGTTAGGAGTGGAGGAATGGTTGATCAGAGTAGTAATGGCAATGTACAAAAGAGCGCGCACAGCTGTAAGGACGAAGGACGGGAACAGTGGTGAGTTTGAGGTGAAGGTGGGAGTGCATCAGGGGTCGGTACTAGGTCCACTACTATTTGTAGCTGTGATGGAGGTGCTGGCTCAGAACGTAAAGGAGGGTTTACCGTGGGAGTTGTTGTATGCAGATGATCTGGTGTTGATTGCGGAAAGTATGGATGGACTGAAGGAAAAGATGAACAAGTGGAAGGAATGTATGGAGACAAAAGGTCTGAAGGTGAATATCGGAAAGACGAACATAATGGCAAGTGGTAAAGCATGTGGTGAGGTGGAAAGAACTGGGAAGTGACCGTGTGCTGTGTGCAGGAAGTGTGTCGCCGTGAACTCCATTCAATGTACAATGTGCGCTGAGTGGGTTCATCAAAAATGTAGTGGTCTGAGAGGGTCATTAAGCAGTGTGGCAGCTACATTCAAATGTAAGGTGTGCACAGTGCAGAGGGAGCTGCAGATGGAGGAAATGTTGAGTTGGATCTTGGAGACGGTGTGAAGCTGGAAGGTACGAAAACATTTTTCTACCTCGGAGACGTGCTGAATGGAGAAGGTGGATCAGACTCGGCAACGGTTGCGAGAGCGAGATGTGCATGGAAGAGGTTTCGGGAACTGAGTGGCGTGCTGATGAGGAGGGGAGTGTCGTTGAAGCTGAAGGGAAAGGTGTATGCTGCATGTGTGAGAAGTGTTATGATTTATGGGAGCGAGACATGGGTAATGAACGTAGAGCAGCAACGAAGGCTGGAAAGGGTGGAAATGCGAATGGTTCGGTGGATGTGTGGAGTGTCGTTGAGAGAGAGGAAGACAAATGATGAATTGCGAAAGATGATGGGAATAGAGCCTGTGATGGATACTGTGAAGAGAAACAGTGAGATGGTTTGGTCATGTATTGAGGAAGGAGGAAGGACTCTTCTCAAGCAGTGACTGCTTGAGAAGAGTGATGGAAATGAATGTAGAAGGAAGTAGAGGATGGGGAAGACCGAGAAAGACTTGGCTAAAGATGGTGGAAGAAGAAATGCAGGCAAGGGGGTTAACAAGGGGAGATGCAGAAAATAGGGCAAAATGGAGAAGATTGTCATGGGGACCGCAAGGCTAACCCCCACTCTAGCAGGGAAAATGGCCTTAAAATGCATGTTGTTTGTATCAGGTTCTGTACTTAAAATTCTTCCGTTTTTTACAAGTTGCTTTTCTTGATATAACTTTTTTTGCCGTTTTATTCTTATTAAGTTGCTTCGAGGTTTCTCGGTGATTGCCCATGCTCTATTGGACTAAGTGAACTAAAACAGTGGATCCATCCCACCATTGGTTGGCAGAATATCCCAGATCCCTGGAGGTATGCCCACTCTCCTCTAGGCTGTCTAGCATGGGTTCAAATATTGGCCTGGCTATAAGCTGTTGGCCTGGTGTCTCGCAGGCAGGGCGAGGCATTGACGTGTGCACGGTCCCTTGGATGGAGGTTAAACTGGACATCCTGTCTGCTGGGTAGTTTGTGAACATTAAATATCCCATGATGACCTTCACGAAGAGTAGGTGAGGTATTACCCCAGTACCCCAGCTAAAATTACATAGTCTTGCCCCCATTACCGCTGGGAAGACAAAAGCAATACTCAGTGTTGTCCTTGCTGGGGGGCTTCTTTGGCAGCACTAAATCTATGTTCAGGCAAAACACGAAAAAACAAGCGTTACGCCTCGGTCCCCCGTCGGGGAAGTGATGAGTTGACAAAGTGGAACACGCAGAAAACATGCTATGATATGATATTTCGCTCACAAGGTTCAGACATACATGGAGGCGGCCATCTTGGATTTTGACGTGGCGACCCAATTTTCAATAGCGTTCTTCCTTATGCCTAGATACACCCACACACCAGAAGGGACTTCGCTTATTTTTCAAGATATTTCGCTCACAAGGTTCAGACATATATATGGTGGTGGCCATCTTGGATTTTGACGTGGTGACCCAATTTACAATAGCGGTCTTCCTTATGCCGAGATACACCCACACACCAAATTAGAAGTTGGTACTTCGCTTATCTTTCAAGATATTCATCTCACAAGATTCAGACATACATGGCGGCGGCCATCTTGGATTTTGACGTGGCGACCCAATTTTAAACAGCCTTCTTCCGTGTGCCTAGATACACCCACACACCAGATTAGAAGTTGGTACTTCGCTTATTTTTCGAGATATTTCGCTCACAAAGTTCAGACATATATATGGTGGCGGCCATCTTGGATTTTGACGTGGCGACCCAATTTTAAATAGCGTTCTTCCTTATGGCGAGATACACCCACACACCAAATTAGAAGTTGGTACTTCGCTTATTTTTCAAGATATTCATCTCACAAGGTTCAGACATACATGGCGGCGGCCATCTTGGATTTTGACATGGCGACCCAATTTTCAATAGCGTTCTTCCTTATATCTAGATACACCCACACACCAGATTAGAAGTTGGTACTTCGCTTATTTTTCAAGATATTTCGCTCACAAGGTTCAGACATATATATGGTGGTGGCCATCTTGGATTTTGACGTGGCGACCCAATTTTCAATAGCGTTCTTCCTTATGTCTAGATACACCCACAGTCCACACACCAGATTAGAAGTTGGTACTTCGCTTATTTTTCAAGATATTTCGCTCACAAGGTTCGGACATACATGGCGGTGGTCATCTTGGATTTTGACGTGGCGACCCAATAGATACACCCACACACCAGATTAGAAGTTGGTACTTCGCTTATTTTTCAAGATATGCAGGTTACAAGGTTCAGACATACATGACATCAGACATACATGGTGGCGGCCATCTTGGATTTTGACGTGGGTTGCACCCACACACCAAATTCGAATGCAGTCCTTCACTTCCACACGCACGCACGCCCGCACGGACGGACGGACGGACGGACGCACGGACGGAGGGGAAAGCCATAGTCCCCCTTTCGCTCCGCTGTGCGACGGGGGACAAAAAGAACATCCCATCATCCCCCTTCCCTCACTCCCTGTCACAACACTGTCAGAGCTACAAGTAATTTTTCTGTAACTTAAGCCATTATCGCTTCCCATCTTTCTCCCCCCCCCGCCCCCCCCCCCTCCCCCGCAAAAGTAATAAATTGAAGGAGCTGTGCTCCAACGCGAGTCGAAAGGATTGACGCGACCAAAGACGGGAATTCGTCCGAGTTGCTTTATTGCACGTATCAAACTCGGGTACTCTGAAAAGCCCGTTTATCGGGCAGCAATATATTGTTGCGAATATGGAATTTGGCCTCCATATCCGCTTGTAAATATTCCCCTATTTTCTCCAATACTCCCCAACTTTCCCCGATCCCCCATTCCCTAGTCCCATTGCATGTAAATAACAATCAGTAGAGCCGACCTTCCCCTTATTCCCCCATTAAATGTCGTGCCCAGGTCCACCGCACCACACGTAGACAACTTTCGGACATCTTCCTAGTTATTCTTATTCTATGTCAGTTAAGGCCTCGTCTCCATTAATTATGACTCTTCGTTGCACCAGAATGTGATTATATGGCACCAGTAGTGAGTTTAGGACCTTTCCCATACCTCCTCCCATCTTCTTCCCCAAACAACAACAATAACAACAACTACAACAACAATTACAACAACAACAGAGGAGATGGCGGCGGAGCGGGGGAGGATGCGTCCTCACACCGGCTCGATTAGCTCCAGACCATGCGCTCCACGGGGTTACCCCGAAGGGGCTGGCTGTCAGCTCCTCGTCAGGGGCGGAGCCAGTAACCCCCCCCGCACGCACCCAATGAGAAGCAACGTGCCGATTCCACGAGGCGGAGCTAACGAGCCGAGGGCGTGTGACTCCCCGCCGGATATACGCGGCCCCGCGCCGGATGTGACGAGAGATGCGCCTCAGCTTGGAGACTGGAGAGAGAAGCCACCGCCACCCCCAGCGCGACGATACCTCCCCGCATCTCTGGACCGGACCGAGTCGATTCTGCCTTGAGCCAAGAGTGCACCTTGAGCCATCGCGACCTGCCTTTCCTTTTCATCAACCCCCGTGTGAGTCAGCATTTTGTCCCGTGTGTCTGTCGTCTGTCCGGGGTTAATATAAGGTTGTGTCTAAGTGCCCACCTTCCTATGTTTCCCTCTTGTCCCTGTAATCTAACCTTCCGCCTTAATATAACCTCCTCCGGAGGTCTTGAGAACTGAACCCCTGGTGTCGTATTGTGTCATTATAACCCAGCCGGGTGTCTTCTCTTTCCTATTGAGCCAGCGTAGCGCGATTAGTCAACATTCGGGCACAATCGGGTAACTTGTACGGATACGGCGGCCATCCCGCTCGGCCCACCATACCATCAAAGTCGTATCAGTAACAATTGGTAGTCAGGAGATGGGATTCGAACCTGGGACTAAATTTATTTAGCCCAAATTTTGGACACCAATTGTGTTAGTACCGTAACAATTGGTGTCGGGAGTGAGATTCGAGGCCCGACCAAATTTTGAAGAAAAAAAAAAAAAAAACGAATAGAGGAAAAAAAAAAAAATTTGGTCAAAATTTGGAGCGACCGAAATTTGTTTTGTTTTACGAAACTCGAATTTTGCAAGTCGCGCTATGGCGGATCAAGACGGCTGGGGTCCGGTAGGGGAGAGTGAGGCAGGGTCGGTCCAGGACCAAATTGAGGGACGTGAGGAGAGCGAAGCAGCGAGGGTAGCAGACGCGCAAAATGGCGCCTCGCTGGTCACCGCGCCCGCGACCGTGGCAGCGCCCCTGGTGGATCCGAACCTTTTTATGTTGCAAATGAGGGCCCTTATGGAACGAATGGGAGACCAAATTGTGGGAATGAGGGCTCAGGGTGAGCGATTAGAGGGCCAAATGAAGGAAATGGGGAACCGGATGGATGCTCGGAGTGAGCGATTGAAGGGCCAAATGGGGGTAATGAGGGACGAAGCGAGGGGTACCGGTGAGGAGTTAGACAATAATTTTGAGGAGTTAGACAAGAAATTTGGGAAGTTAGACAATAATTTTGAGGGGTTAGACAACGGGATAAAAGAAGTGAAAAATGGGTTAATGGGGGTAGAAAATAGAATGGCTGCCCAGGAGAATCAGATAGAGGGAGTGAAAACTGGGTTAGAGGGGTTAGAAAACAGTATGGAAGGCAAATTGAGGGACATGAGGGACCAAGCGGAAAGGGAAGTTAAACAAATGGAGCAGCAGATAGAGGGGGTCAGAATGGGGGTAGAAACCAAACTGGATGCTCACAGGGAGGAAATGGAGCAGATGAGGGTGGCATCTGGGCAGGAGATGCAAGTGATGGGAGAGGAGATCAGAAGAGGAGTGAGTGAGGAGGTCGGAGGAGTGCGCGAGGAGGTGAGGCACTGTAAGGAGCGCATGGAGAAAGAGGTGAGAAAGGGGACTGTAAAATTGCAAGGTGGTATAGAGGAGTTGACGCTGGGAGTAGAACAACTGACAGTGGGACAAAAGGAGTTGGGGGACCAGGTAAAGAAGAACACAGCGGTAATAGAGGGTTTAAAATCGACACAGAAGGAGATGAAAAAGGACGTAGGGGTAATTAAAAAAGAGTGCCAGACGGTACATGAGGACCTGACGAGGAAAATGGACAAGGTGGTAGAGGTAATGGAGGTTAAAGAGCGGGAGGTGCGGGAGCACATAGAAAAAAATAAAGTGGAGTTAGAGGAAGAACTTAAAGGGGCGCACGAAGAGATGAAGGAGATGAAGCAAAAATTAGAAGAAGTGGAAGAAGGGGTGAGCGAAATTAAGAAGCGACGGAGAGAGGATAAGAAAGAGATAAAGGAGGAAGTAAAAGAATTGGTCCGAAGTCTGTGTTTGGATCGTGATGATGTGCTCATTAACCGGATGAGGGATTCGCAGGTGATGGAGGAGAAGCGAAGAGGAAGAGGACCCGGTGTAAGTGGTGACCAATATGGTCGTGCGTATGATGCGCCAGGTGATTTAAGAGGCTTGGGGGTCGAGATAGACCCGGGTGTTCGTGAGAGGCCGTTGGTGAAGTGTGCGACAGGTCTGGTGTGCGAAAGAGGAGGTGTGCGAGAAAGTCCGACTCTGGGGTGTGTGAGGAAAAAGTGCGTGCCAAGGAGTAGTGAGGGTGCTGGCGAGAGTGAGTCGGTCGTAGCGCGTGTGCGAGGGAGCACATGGAAGCGCGGTGTGGTAAGTGTTACAGAGGGTGTGACGGGAGAGTGTGCGCAGGAGTGTGCGCGAGAAAGGTGTGTGACGGACAGGTGCATGAGGAAAGAGTGCGCTGTCAGAAGTAAGGAAGAGTGTCCACCTGTGGTGAGTGTTACAGAGGGTGTAACGGGAGAGTGTGCGCGAGAAAGGTGTGTGACGGACAGGTGCATGAGGAAAGAGTGCGCTGTCAGAAGTAAGGAAGAGTGTCCACCTGTGGTGAGTGTTACAGAGGGTGTAACGGGAGAGTGTGCGCGAGAAAGGTGTGTGACGGACAGGTGCATGGGGAAAGAGTGTGCTGTCAAGAGTAAGGGTGAGTGCGCTGTCAGGAATGGAGGTGAAAGTAGTGAGAGTGACATGGAGCGTGAGTTAGTTGTGACAGGTGAGCGAGGATGTACACCTGGGATGGAAGGATGCACACCTGGAATGGTAGAGCGTGAGTGGGAATGCACGCTGGAGTTGGTGGTGAGGCACGTGGTTGGGTGTGCGAATGAGAGCACACCTGTGATTGTCACAGAGGAGGTGACTGAGGAGGGGGCGCGAAGAGGTGTTTTGGTGAGGTGTGCGAGCAACGAATGTGTGCCAAGGTGTTCGGTGGTCAGGTGTGTGACCAAGGCTGTGAGTGGAATGAGTGTACCTGGGTGTGTAAGGAAAGGTACGAGGAGCATGGGCACAGCTGGATGTGTGAGCAAGGAACGGGCTGCGGGGTGTAAGCGTCCAGGTGAAGCATCGACGTTACACGGGTTAGAGGTTAGAGCGACTTTTAGCCGAAGCAGGCCCTCGGTGCGTGCCGGGCCTCGCTTTGAACGGCCGCGTCTGTGCTCCACTAGGCGGAGCGGGCAGCCCGATAGAAAGGGTCGTCATGGCGACCACTTTTTGGTGAGGCATTCCGGCAGGCCGAGATCGAGCCATGGGATGGCTCCGTGCCGAGGTGGTGCGTGGGATCTCGGCCCGGGTAAGCCCCCGTCCCTGTCCCGAATGCCGGACGCATCCAGCCGCTGGCACAAAACAACCAGCATCCATTGCTTGGCTTTACGAAGCCGGGCTTTGGACAGGGATTGGCGCACCGAGAGGTATTAGTGAGTCGACTGGGTGATGAGGTTAGTGTTTTGGACCCAAAATTAGAGAAAAACAAAATTTGATGATTGGCAAAGGATTGGCAGTGGTGATTGGCAGATGATGGGCAGTGATTGGCAAATTTTTGATTTGTTGAAATTTGATGTGCAAAATTGGTAGTGAGAGACCCCCGAAGTGGTGGGATGGCATCCCTGCCACCCTTCCCATGGTGGGGGGGCAAAGGAGCAATAGTTTATGGGGTGTATGGCAGTGAAAACTAGCCCGGGTGGGTTAGGATAGTGTGTGTAGGGATCTAGAGAAGATGACCTTAGGTAACGTTAAGTTTAGTTAGTGACTGATACCTGTAGTGGGGATGCAGGTAGATTAGTGTGGATGATAATGACGAGGGAGCGCAATAGTTAAAGGGACGACTGGGAAGCGCAAGTTTCAGAAGGGAGTAGTTAGCTGAGATGATGCTGTGTGTGTGAGGATTGAACAAGTGTGATTGCACAGGTGTGCAACTGGACAGGTGTGTGGAGCAGGGTATGAGTAGTGAGTGTGTGGATCAGCGCGAATGCGCTTGGGGAGAGAAGGGTGCAGGTGGCACCAGGTGTGAGAGCACAGGTGTGCAGGTACAGGTGTGTGGAGAGAGTTGGAGTGAGTGGTACGGAGTGGTGTGCATGGTGCGAAGGTGTGGATGGGGGAAGAGTGGACCCCTTTCACGAGCACCCGGGGCGGGTAGTGTAAGTGTTAGGTAGAGGGTACAGGTAAATTGTGGTTGGATATTGGCATTTGTGGTGCGGTTGCAGAATGGTGTTGTGGATGGGTGCATTAGTGTTGTGGAAATGGCTGGGCGTGTAGCCTGTTAGTGTGTGTAGTTGGTTGGGCACTCCACCACTGTGAGGATGTCGGCCAGGTGAGGCCGCAGGTGGGCTCTGGGAGCCGGTAGAGTTGTGGATGGGGCCCGAGGATCCGGAGGATGGACCCGGGTAGCCCAGTGCCAGAGAGGGCACCGAGTGGGGAGAGTGCCAGAGGGCCTTCCCCTGGTAGTTAGGTTAGGGTAAGGAGCAGGTAAGCTCGGAGGCAACTGCAGTGGTGGAGGTGTGCAGGTGGGTAGACCCACTGGGAGAGGTACACGTCGCGGCCCAGAAATTGTACGAGGGCACCGGGAGATGAATCGGGGGAGTGAGACCCCAAATTGAAGAGCACCACAGTTTGGCCAATGGGAATTGGTTTTTAGAACCCATAGTGTAAGAGGGCCAATGGTTTGGCCGGAGAAAGACCCCGGGTAGTGTAAAGTTGTTAAAGTCATTTAGGAGATAGTTAGGATTGATGAACCTGTCGCACCATACGCAGCCACTTACCTGTGGTGATGATGATGACTCCACACCTGTGTTTTCTTTGTTTGTGTTGCAGAAATGAGAATTGTTGTTGGATTTGTGAGACGCATCACGACGTGGATGAGACATTGGGGTGATTCCATCTCTCCCTCCCTAGGAGGGACTGATGATGAATTGGTGATGGCAAATTTTGATGTTGAGTTGGAGATGGCAAATTTTGATGAGAGTTGAAAATGGCAAATTTGATTGGTTAGGAGGGAGAGAAGACGAATTTGGTATATGGGAGGAACGGGGAAGACAGTAGGGATGTTTGTTGATTTGTAAAGTAGATGTTTATGGGTAGTGTTGTGTTGTGTGGATACAGTAAGGGGTAAGGGAGGGGCCATGTAGGTTACCTGGTGGGGGGGGGGGGCGTACGATAGGAACGTACCTGTCTCACCTGGTTCCCATGTGCCCCCAGTGTGCATCACCTTACATTGCGTGCACTTTTGCGCCCTTACCACCTTACTCACTTGTTTCTTCTTTTGTCTCCCACCTCCGAGGATCTGGCTTTGGGGTAGAGAGAGAGGAGAGAGAGGTGCTGGCTACGCAGTTGTGGGCCTGCACTTTCGCTGTTGGCTGCCTGGATCGATACACCATATGGACCGCAATGTTTGTGGCCACCCACAATGGACCGCAGCTCTTTTGCGGCCAAGCACCACCCGTGGAAGGACCTATGGGTCAACGTGGCACCTATGCCATAAAGGTGAACCACTGTTAATTAACACCAAGTGCACCACAAGAAGAGCAAGAGACACCTGCAGGGTTAGGGGTTGTCGAATTTATTTTTAATCATTGAACAATGGTGACTGCACCGATTGGTGGTGGGGTGGTGCTTTTGATGCTGGGGAAGGGTGCTCTGCACGTTATTAAAGGCCGTCGGCCACAGAGCACTCGTGGGTTGGTGTATCGATGCTGGCAAGCGCGCTCTCTCTATGCATAACATCTGCATGTGTTCCTCCAAAAACAGGTCCTGGATCGTAGTGTAAATAGCAGCGTAGTCTTGTAAATAATGCTCCCTACCGGCTGTATGTTTAGTTTGCGAATTCTTTCCGGATTCGGTTATCCTGTGGGTGTGTTTCTGTGAGGAGAAGGGTGCAACGTCGCAGGGGGACATATTTACTCATTTGTGAATATCTGTAAAACTGTCGCACTCAGGGTAGAGTTAATAGTAGAGGGAACTACATTGCGTGCCACACTAAAGTAGGTAAAAATTTATCGAGTCGGGACGCCCCGAGGGTAGAGAAGGGTGCAATGTTGCGAATATGGAATTTGGCCTCCATATCCGCTTGTAAATATTCCCCTATTTTCTCCAATACTCCCCAACTTTCCCCGATCCCCCATTCCCTAGTCCCATTGCATGTAAATAACAATCAGTAGAGCCGACCTTCCCCTTATTCCCCCATTAAATGTCGTGCCCAGGTCCACCGCACCACACGTAGACAACTTTCGGACATCTTCCTAGTTATTCTTATTCTATGTCAGTTAAGGCCTCGTCTCCATTAATTATGACTCTTCGTTGCACCAGAATGTGATTATATGGCACCAGTAGTGAGTTTAGGACCTTTCCCATACCTCCTCCCATCTTCTTCCCCAAACAACAACAATAACAACAACTACAACAACAATTACAACAACAACAGAGGAGATGGCGGCGGAGCGGGGGAGGATGCGTCCTCACACCGGCTCGATTAGCTCCAGACCATGCGCTCCACGGGGTTACCCCGAAGGGGCTGGCTGTCAGCTCCTCGTCAGGGGCGGAGCCAGTAACCCCCCCCGCACGCACCCAATGAGAAGCAACGTGCCGATTCCACGAGGCGGAGCTAACGAGCCGAGGGCGTGTGACTCCCCGCCGGATATACGCGGCCCCGCGCCGGATGTGACGAGAGATGCGCCTCAGCTTGGAGACTGGAGAGAGAAGCCACCGCCACCCCCAGCGCGACGATACCTCCCCGCATCTCTGGACCGGACCGAGTCGATTCTGCCTTGAGCCAAGAGTGCACCTTGAGCCATCGCGACCTGCCTTTCCTTTTCATCAACCCCCGTGTGAGTCAGCATTTTGTCCCGTGTGTCTGTCGTCTGTCCGGGGTTAATATAAGGTTGTGTCTAAGTGCCCACCTTCCTATGTTTCCCTCTTGTCCCTGTAATCTAACCTTCCGCCTTAATATAACCTCCTCCGGAGGTCTTGAGAACTGAACCCCTGGTGTCGTATTGTGTCATTATAACCCAGCCGGGTGTCTTCTCTTTCCTATTGAGCCAGCGTAGCGCGATTAGTCAACATTCGGGCACAATCGGGTAACTTGTGCAGACGTGGTCATACCATAAAACCGCTCGGTAAATAACATCCAAGCCACGTCTGTAACAATATATACACATCATGCCGGATGCCGGTTTGCCCGAGAAACGCGAGAGCGGGCGTCCTGGGCGAGCCCTGGAAAGGCGAGTCTGGACATGCCCGGGCGTCCTGGGCGAGCCCTGGAAAGGCGAGAGCAGGCATGCCCGGGCGTCTGAGGCGAGCCCTGGAAAGGCGAGGCTGGGCGTGCCCGGGCGAGTCCTGGAAAGGCGAGTCTGGACATGCCCGGGCGTCCTGGGTGAGCCCTGGAAAGGCGAGAGCGGGCATGCCCGGGTGTCCTGGGCGAGCCCTGGAACGGCGAGTCTGGGCATGCCCGGGAAAGACTAGACCGGGCGTGCCCGGGCGGCTCGGGCGAGCCTGGGAATGGCGAGTCCGGGCATGCCCGGGAGAGGCGCGTCTGGGCCTGTCCGGGCGGCCTGGACGAGCCCGGCATGGTGATCGCTCCCTGGCCGCGTTCTCGGTAGGTGCAAGGCGATTGTGTATACCCAGCGGTAACCGCTACACACGCCCTCCAGAATCGACTTGCACCGGCAGGGTCAATTTAAGGGGGGTCCTGATGACCCGGCCGAAGCGACCCCTGGAGGGTCGTGGGGGGGGGGGGGGGGGTCCGGTGTGGTGGTGGGTGGTCGAGCGGGGGGAACTGTGGACGGGGGGCGGCCTCGCCGTGGAGGAAGGGCCAACCGTGGTGGTTGGTCGACGTCCACGTGCGCCGGTTTGAGGCGGTCCACCGAAATCCAGTCCGACCTGCCGCCGATGTCGATGACGAACGACTTGTCGTCCCGTCGCAGGACCCTGAAGCGCCCGTCGTACGGCGGCCGGAGTGGCCCCCGGTGTGCGTCATGACGCACAAAAACGTACTCCGCTGTGCGAAGCGCTGGGGGGACGTAGGACTGGGGGCAACCGTGGCGGGACGTTGGCACGGGGGCAAACCGTCGGGCGGCCTCCTGGAGGTCCGAGCGCTGGCGAGCTGCGGACCAGGGACTGGTAGCGTCGGGCACGAACTCGCCCGGGACGCGGAGCGGCTGGCCGTAGACGAGCTCGGCGGTGGACGCCTGGAGGTCCTCCTTGGGGGCCGTGCGGAGGCCCAAAAGGACCCACGGCAGCCGGTCGGCCCAACCGTCGTCCTGAAGGCCGGCCATGAGCGCGGCCTTCATGGAGCGGTGAAAACGCTCGCACAACCCTTTGGCTTGGGGGTGGTAGGCCGTGGTACGGTGGAGCTGGACTCCCAGGTTGCGGGCGACCGTGCCCCACAGCTCGGAGGTGAACTGCGGACCGCGGTCCGAAGAGATGTGCGCCGGTGCGCCGAAACGGGTGACCCAGGTGGCGATGAAAGCCTGTGCCACGTCAGTGGTGGTGGTGGAAATGAGGGGAACGGCCTCCGGCCACCTGGTGGTCCTGTCCACCATGGTGAGCAGGTGTGTGAAACCCCGCGATGGGGGAAGGGGCCCACCAGGTCCACGTTGACGTGGTCGAAACGCCGTTCGGGCACGGTGAAAGGTGCCGCGGGGCCTGGGTGTGGCGGTGGACCTTGGCCCGCTGGCAGGCCGTGCAGGCGTTGGCCCAATCGCGGACGTCCCGTCGAAGGCCGTGCCAGACGAAACGCGCCGACACCAGCTTCTGGGAAGCTTTCCGGCCCGGGTGAGAAAGGCCGTGGAAGGAGGCGAAGATGCGGCGCTGCCAGGTAACGGGCACGATGGGGCAAGGCTGGCCTTGGGAGACGTCGCAGAGCAGGACAGTGTCCGCGAAGGGGACGTCGGCCAGGCGGAGGCCCGTGTCCGCCGCCCGGATGGCCTGCACCGTGGTGTCGGTGGTCTGGTCGGCCGCCATGAGCGCGAAGTCCACGCCGAGGTGGACCGCGTTCGCGCTGGCCCGAGAAAGACATTCGGCCACGGCGTTGTCTTTGCCGGCGACGTGCCGGATGTCTGTGGTAAATTCCGACACGGCGGAGAGGTGGCGCTGCTGGCGGGCCGACCACGGCTCCGTGACTTTGGCCATTGCGTAAACCAACGGCTTGTGGTCAACGAAAGCCGTGAACGGGCGGCCCTCCAGGAGGTGCCGGAAATGGCGAATGGCCAGGAATAGACCGAGGAGCTCGCGGTCAAACGTGCTGTATTTTAACTCGTTCGGCCGGAGTTGCCGTCTGAAAAAAGCGAGTGGCTGCCACACCCCGTTCACCCATTGTTCGTGTACGGCGCCCACCGCGTAGTCGGAGGCGTCCATAGTGAGGGCGATGGGAGCGTCGAGCACCGGGTGAGCCAGCAGCGTTGCGTCGGCGAGGGCCCGCTTCGCGCTCGTGAATGCCGCGTCCATGGCCGCGGACCAGACGATGTCATGCTTGGCCGGCTTGCCCCGGAGGGTTTCGTAAAGGGGCCGCATGAGCTGAGCAGCGTGGGGCACGAATCGGTGATAAAAATTCACCATGCCGAGGAACTCCTGCAGGGCCTTGATGGAGCGGGGACGCGGGAACTTGGTGATGGCCTCGACCTTGGTCGGCAGCGGCACGGCCCCGTTCTGGGTGATGCGGTGGCCCAAAATGTCAACGGCCGTCGTGCCGAAGTGGCATTTGGCCGGGTTGACGATTAAGCCGTGCTTGCTGAGGCGTCCGAACAGTGTTTGGAGGTGGAGGAGGTGCTCGGCCCGGGACGTGCTGGCGACGAGGATGTCGTCCAGGTAGACGAAGAGGAATGGCAGGTCGCGCAGCACGCCGTCCATCAAGCGTTGGACCGCCTGGGCCGCGTTCTTGAGGCCAAACAGCATCCTCAAAAATTCGAACAGGCCAAACAGCGTGATGACGGCCGTTTGTGGGACGTCGGCAGGCCTGACAGGTACCTGGTGGTATCCCCGTATCAGGTCAATTTTTTGAAAAATGACCCGTCCCGCCAAACGGGCGGAAAAGTCTTGGATGTGCGGGATCGGATACCTGTCGGGGGTGGTAGCGTCGTTGAGGCGGCGGTAGTCGCCACATTGGCGCCATCCGCCCCCCGGCTTTGGCACGGTGTGCAGTGGTGAGGCCCACGCACTATCGGAGCGCCGCACAATGCCGAGGCGCTCCAACGCGTCGAACTCGGCTTTGGCCACGGCGAGCTTGGCCGGGTCGAGGCAGCGGGCTCTGGCGTAGACCGGCGGGCCCGTAGTTGGTATGTGGTGCTCGATACCATGTCTCACTGCGACGGCCGAAAACGTCGGCCGCGTGAGGGCCGGGAATTCTGTGAGCAGGCGAGCGAACTCGTTCGCCGCCGGGAGGGCGCATGCTAGTTCGGTCGGCGCGGAGCTGCTCATCGTACATGCCAGGGAGCTGAAGGTCTCGGCGTTGACAAGGCGACGCCGTTTGACGTCGACCAGCAGCCCATGTGCGCAGAGGAAGTCGGTGCCCAGCAACGCCATGGGCACGCTCGCCATCACAAAGGTCCAGTTAAAGCGCTGGTTGCCGAAGCAGAGGGTGACGTTGCGCGGGCCGAAGGTGCGTATGGCCGATCCGTTGGCAGCGACCAAGGAGGGGCCGCAAACGGCGGTCTGCTTGTCCTGCTCGGAGGCGGGTATGACGCTCAGTTGGGTGCCGGTGTCGCAAAGGAAACGCCGCCCGGAAGCTTTGTCCTTAATAAAAAGCAAGTTGCTTGAGTGGCCGGCGCTCATGGCTGGTAATGAACGCCGGCCCGGTCGTTTCCCGACTTGCCGAAAGTGCACGGGGGTTGGCACGTCCGAGCCTTCCGTCCGAACCTGGCGTGGTAATAACACCACGCCTGGTCAGGCGGAGGCCCCGGCCGTCGTGTTGGAAGCGGTCGGCGCGGCGTGGCGGCCGCCAGTTGCACCGGCAGTTCGGCCTCCAACCGCACAGGGCGCTCGGGTGCCATGGGCGTCGCCTCGGACGGTGGTGGGCTCCAGGTAGCGGCCCCGATGTGTTGGCCTGCCGAGGAGATCTTGTCGGCTTTCCTGGCGAGGGCGCGGGGATCCGCGATCTGCGTGCCTGCCAGGGCGAGGCGTACTTGGTTAGGCAGCTGGCGGAGGAACAGCTCTCGGAACAGAAAATCCGGAGAGTGCTCACCGAGCAGCGAGAGCATGTAGTCCATTCGCTCGGACGGGCGCGTGTCGCCGAGCTCGGGCAGGTCGAGCAGGCGTCGTGCGCGTTCCGCCGGTGAGGGGGCGAAAGCGTCGAGGAGGAGCGTCTTGACCGCGCCATACTTGTCAGCGGCTGGCGGGCGCTGGAGGAGGCTCAGGGCGCGGGCCGCGGTGGCGGAGCCGAGCGCTGCTACCACATGGTGGAAGCGGGTGTCGTCGGCGGTGATGCCTCGCAGGGCAAACTGGGAGTCCGCCTGGGCGAACCAAACCGCCGCGTGAGCCTCCCAGAAGGTAGGCAGTTTAAGGGCAACTGCCGTGTCCATGTCGTGGGTCACCAATGAAGGAGCTGTGCTCCAACGCGAGTCGAAAGGATTGACGCGACCAAAGACGGAAATTCGTCCGAGTTGCTTTATTGCACGTATCAAACTCGGGTACTCTGAAAAGCTCGTTTATCGGGCAGCAATATATATACACATCATGCCAGAGCGTGTGCCCGGGAAAGGCGAGAGCAGGCGTGCCCGGGCGTCCTGGGCGAGCCCTGGAAAGGCGAGTCTGGACATGCCCAGGCGTCCTGGGCGAGCCCTGGAAAGGCGAGAGCGGGCATGCCCGGCGTCCTAGGCGAGCCCTGGAAAGGCGAGGCTGGGTGTGCCCGGGCGTCCTGGGCGAGTCCTGGAAAGGCGAGTCTGGACATGCCCGGGCATCCTGGGCGAGCCCTGGAAAGGCGAGAGCGGGCATGCCCGGGTGTCCTGGGCGAGCCCTGGAACGACGAGACTGGGCATACCCAGGAAAGACGAGACCGGGCGTGCCCGGGCGGCTCGGGCGAGCCTGGGAACGGCGAGTCCGGGCATGCCCGGGAGAGGCGCGTCTGGGCCTGTCCGGGCGGCCTGGACGAGCCCGGCATGGTGATCGCTCCCTGGCCCGTCCTCGGTAGGTGCAAGGCGATTGTGTATACCCAGCGGTAACCGCTACAAAATAATATATGTCCATGCCACTCTGCTACACAATACCTTTCCAATGAGTTAGGGATCATCTATCTACATAAAGTAGTTCTTGCGTGATTGGCTGAGAGACATTTCTTAAATGCTCATGACAAATGCTTATCAAATAAATAAACCTAAATTGATATCTAGCATCAGGTCGGTGGTGCTTGCCTATAATCATACAGTAGTTCTTGTGTGATTGGCTGAGAGACATTTCGTCTTTTATAAATGGAAGAAAACAGGTACACAGGAGGCAATTCGGCCATGATGCTTGCGACATTTCACATCCCTGCACCTCCAGGCAATGCAAGGAATCTTGCTATAATGGAGCAAACGGGGATGTCACCGAAAGTCCAAAATTGACGTCACGGAAATAGCGCCACCTTTGGTGGTAGCCGGTATTGCAAATAATTTTCCTTTATCTCATGAAAGGTTGTGATCAATAAAATTTCTTTTAAAAATGACAAAAATTATAAAGTGAATTCCCAAGCCTGTGCCACAGCACATTGCCCCACCGAAGGTGGGCCGAGAAGAGTACTCCCATCCGGAGGGCAAGAATGCCCACGAGTGTTAATCTACTATACAAGAGAGCCATTGGTGTGTCGCCATTTATCTCAGAGATGGCTTAACGGATCTTCGTCAAACTTTCAGAGGTTCATAAGTGAGTGCCGTGGAGTGTTTTAGGCCAAAAAAAGAAAAGAAAAGTTTGTTTCCTTTAATTTTTTTTAAATCGCTCTGTCGTGCCGAAGCCTTTTTGATTAATGACCGTTATATACTAGTATACATTCGCATAAATAAATACAAAACAATCGCCAGACATTTGAACACAAATAAACAATTCCGGGAAGCGGTCGAAGTTGGTGGTAAGGCTTCTTCTTCTTCTTTCTGACGTCATCACACTTAACTCGGAAACGTGATCAACAGCACATTCAGCAGCATATATTCAACGAAAAGGTAAAATGATGATTTGACATTTGTGATGCATTCTGATTTGGATGTAATTGCTTTCCCATTATATTTGATCTCATTTCAAATATGTTAATGTTTCTTTTTCGCTTTAGCAACGCCGGGTACTCCAGCTTTAAACACTTGTATACTTTACTCGGGATACAAATACAACTTTGTCTGGGGGGTAACATAGGCTATGTGGCTCGGCCTCATGCGGTGGTGTGGGGGACCGGGAGAGGGGCTTAAATTCTCTATGTAAATGTGTACCGTGTAGCGCCACTTCCCCCCACCCCTCCAACCCCCCTTGGCAACGCTGCGTGCTCCTGCTAGTCTAGTATATAAAGCTGTTTCTAAACGCTGACCGATTGACTGACTGGTATTGATGTTCAGTACCTTCCAGGTGTTGTTGAAGCTGAAATTTGGCATGCCAACGGATATCGAAGCCAGTGCACTGGGAAAAATCACAGAACTGTCGGAAAGTGTCTGTAAATGAAAATTTACATGAAAAACTGTAAATGTGTACGTTTAAAAAAAAAAAAAAACCTCGATCAATATCTAGCATTTGAAAATTGTAATTTATATAACTGTAAACTGTGAAATAAAAATCTCAATAAAAATATATGAAAAAAACCCCCGCAAACACATCCGTAAAATAAATAAATAAATAAACCTAAATTGATATCTAGCATCAGGTCGGTGGTGCTTGCCTGTTTTATATTTACTAGGGCGTGCCCGTACTATATATATATCTAAAATTATATCCCCCCCCCCTCTATTTACATGAAATGGTTTGGTCCATTCGCAAAGCCAAAGCGAACGGCTTGCGAGTACGGTAGAACCCCCCCCCCCTCTATTTACATGAAATGGTTTGGTCCATTCGCAAAGCCAAAGCGAACGGCGAACGGCTAAATCGCCATAGCTCGGTAACTACTTCTCCGATTAATATGAAACCTTGAAAAGGCACATCCTCAGGTCCCCAGCAATATACCTGGCAAGTTTCAAGTATATCGGACCCGTGGTTGTCGAGAAACAGCGGTCACAGACAAACAAACAGACACACAGACACACACACACACAGAGATTACTGGAATTATAGATAGATATTGCTTTATATTTTATTATTATTATTATTATTATTTTTTAATATATTTTTTATATTTAATTTTTAATTTATATTTAATTTATATTTTATTTTATTTATATTTTTTATTTATATTTAAATTTTTTTTTTTTATATATATATATGGTGCTATAAAGCTTATATTTCTTATATACCTATGTATGAAGCATGGTTCATTATTGCTTACACAATGTGTAAGCATTCCCCACTAGTAATACAATACAACTATCTGCAAGTAGAGGATTCAGCCAGGATACTGACGCTCAATCTCCCTAAATTCTTTATTATTTTACAATGCTAGATATTTAACTTAAAAGCATACAAGACACCTGGAATTAAGTACACATCCAAATGAAGGCATGCTTCGAGATTAAACACCCCCACTGCCATTCTACCAAAGCATGGAGTCATGCACGTTACAGCTATCCTGCCATCCCTCATCCATGACCTAAACGTATTCTGGATACCGAATGTTATTGCATTATTAGGCATGGATCCAGGGGTAGAAAGTAGTATGGGTGATGGGTTTTCTCCCCTTCGTCAGAGGTGGTATTTGGTAGTAAAGGGTGGGGCCATTACTCTGTTCTCATGTGTTTTACTTGCAGGGTTAAAGAGAAACGAGGACGATGAAGAGGTGTATGGTGTTGTATCCTCCACTGATCACCAAGGCCGAACGTGTACAGTGAGTTGGCTCAGGTCCCATGACAACCTTCCACCTCAGGTATAAGCGAACTGCTGAACACACCTTTTTGTGCTCTGCTCATGTCTTGTATTAGTGTAGCACAATATTAAGGCTTTTATGTCTTTCGTGTCCAACCATGTTTTATGTCTTGCATGTATTTAGTTTTGCACTACTCATCCTTATATGTGAGGGAATCGAGATTTCATATCCTCCTTTTGTTGAACTTTACCTAGTTTTGAAAAATATTGTTGGACTATTACTGTTATAGCTTTATTAATTAGAAGTTGTCCCTTTGTGCACACTCCAGATTTTGTGTCATGAGCAAGATGTGAGCGTCTACGACCTTGCAGATCACCCAGACTTTTTTCTTCGACAATTGGACATTGTCCTGCGCATCAAGAGGTTGGACGTCGTCATCCCCAATACTGAAGAGGCAAAATGGCAACTTTCATTTTCTACTTAGTTTCCTGTCCTCGTTTTTTGTTGATACTTGGGGCATTCAATACTTTCTTGGAAAATATCCAATACGTAATCTAATTTTGTTTTATCAATATTGTTGCAGTTGCCGGATTTGGACCAGTGTCCCGATTCTAATCCTGACGAACCAATATTATGGTCGACCGGAGTTGGACTCGAGGTCAAACCCTTCACCCGCACGATCACCAATTTAGCGATTTAGACCATACTCCATCCGCCGGGAAAGCTGAATTGATCTTTACTTCGGCTTTCGGCATACAGACAGCTCTAACGAGAATCTGTCTGGATCCCCCTTTGAACAGGATGGAAGCCCGAGCGGTGGCTTGGGTGATACGGCAGTAGTTTTTTAAAGCCTCCTTTGAGGTAATAACACCAATTTTCCACGATCATGTTTTTTAACCACGCTGGGATTATAGCCAAATGATGAACTGCGAATCAGCTGACACAAGTGAATTGAAATATTCGGATTTAATTAATGGGGAAGGGAGATTGGAGGAGAGAAAAACATGTATCAACAGCAATAACAGGATCAATGTACAATGCAGCAATAACAGGTCAATGTACAGTACTATACTACAATAATCAGATGCAGTTATGATTCACCTGCGCCCACAATAATTAATTTGGCTTAACTGTTTTGCCTTAACCATCCACTCGACAAACATGACACACTGGGCAAATGCACACCAGACACCATCACCATTGTTTGAAGCAGTCGGGAGTTCCATGTGTGTGATTATAGTTATTCAACCTGGACAAACACTGTGATGATACGGTCAACAATAACTGAAAATTGTTGTGGACAGATTCAAATGAAACTTGGTGGATGAGTTGGTTAGGTGACAAGAACAAGCTGATTTGATTTTGGTTCAGGTCCTAATCCAGATCCGGCCTATCTGGAGGGGGGAATGGGGAGTTTATATAAACATATTTTCAATATGCAACAACCGGTCCACAGAACCTGTCAGTTTGTTATAATGAGATTCCACTGTCAAATGCAATTCAGAAACATAGGGGCAATACCCCTGGCGCTCATCTGGTAGAATAAACAGAACACTGCACTGACTAAAGGTATTTTAAACCAATTTCTATGGTTGCCAGAAGACAGAGCAGCATGTAGAATCATACCAACATAATCATAAGACTTTATTAATCATAACATAATCATAAGACATAAGACCCTCTGGACTGTGGCTCGTATCGAGCGATAAAGTTATTGGAGCATGGAATGAAGATATTGGAAAGGGTATTGGAGAGGAGGATAAGGAAGAAAGTGAAGATTGACGAAATGCAGTTTGGATTTATGCCAGGAAGAGGAACGACAAACGCACTTTTTATTGTGAGGCAGTTGCAGGAGAAGTACATGGAGAAGAGGAAGAAGTTGTTTCTTGGGTTTGTTTATCTGGAGAAAGCATTCGATAGGGTTCCACGTGAAGTAGTGACATGGGCATTGAGGAAGTTAGGAGTGGAGGAATGGTTGATCAGAGTAGTGATGACAATGTACAAAAGAGCATGCACAGCTGTAAGAACGAAGGACGGGAACAGTGGTGAGTTTGAGGTGAAGGTGGGAGTGCATCAGGGGTCGGTACTAAGTCCACTACTATTTGTAGCTGTGATGCAGGTGCTGGCTCGGAACGTAAAGGAGGGTTTACCGTGGGAGTTGTATGCAGATGATCTGGTATTGATTGCAGAAAGTATGGATGGACTGAAGGAGAAGATGAACAAGTGGAAGGAATGTATGGAGACAAAAGGTCTGAAGGTGAATATCGGAAAAGCGAAGGTGATGGCAAGTGGTAAAGCATGTGGTGAGGTGGAAAGAACTGGGAAGTGGCCGTATGCTGTGTGCAGGAAGGGTGTCGGAGTGAATTCCATTCAATGTACAATGTGCGCTGAGTGGGTTCATCAAAAATGTAGTGGTTTGAGAGGGTCATTAACCAGTGTCGCAGCTACATTCAAGTGCAAGGTGTGCACAGAGGGAGCTGCAGATGGAGGAAATGTTGAGTTGGATCTTGGAGACGGCGTGAAGCTGGAAGGTGTGAAAACATTTTGATACCTCAGAGACATGCTGAATGGAGAAGGTGGATCAGACTCGGCAACGGTTGCTAGAGTGAGATGTGCATGGAAGAAGTTTCGGGAACTGAGTGGCGTGCTGACGAGGAGGGGAGTGTCGTTGAAGCTGAAGGGAAAGGTGTATGCTGTATGTGTGAGAAGTGTTATGATTTATGGGAGCGAGACATGGGTAATGAACGTAGAGCAGCAACGAAGGCTGGAAAGGGTGGAAATGCGAATGGTTTGGTGGATGTGTGGAGTATCGTTGAGAGAGAGGAAGACAAATGATGAATTGCAAAAGATGATGGGAATAGAGCCTGTGATGGATACTGTGAAGAGGAACAGGTTGAGATGGTTTGGTCATGTGTTGAGGAAAGATGAAAGTGACTGGTTGAGAAGAGTGATGGAAATGACTGTAGAAGGAAGTAGAGGACGGGGAAGACCGAGAAAGACTTGGCTAAAGACGGTGGAAGAAGACATGCGGGCAAGGGGGTTAACAAGGAGAGATGCAGAAAATAGGGCAAAATGGAGAAGATTGTCATGGGGACCGCAAGGCTAACCCCCGCTCTTGCAGGGAAAATGGCCTTAAAATGCCTGTTGTTGTTGTTGTTGTATATCATAAGACTTTAAACAAACAAAAAGTACCTATTTTGGGGGACAACCCTCCCTCCTACCCCCACCCCATAGACCACCTTAGACCCCGATTTTTTTTAATTTTTTTTTATGCCAGGAACAAACTTTGGTATAACATGGGCGATTAAGATTGTGGTGAAGGGTCATCAGAATTGCATGTGTAGTTTTCAGAAACAAATACCTATTTTTGGGGGTCAAACCTAGATCCACTTTGACCCCTGGTTTGATTTAAAAAAAAAATTTGGTCTAAGGGGGTTTCCCTTAGACCCCAATTTTTTTTTTAATGCCATGAACAAACTTTAGTCACAACACAACAAATACAATTTTGCCAAATTTGATCACAATCCCATGAGTGGTTTTGGAGAAGATGTTTCAAGTGTTTACCGGCGGGCGGATGGATGGATGGACGGACGGACGGACGGACGGACGGACTGACAGACGGACAATGCGCCACCGCATAAGCTCCCCTGAACTTTGTTCCTGGTGAGCTAATAACAGACAAAATACAGGGCATTCCCATTTTGTTAATGCTTGCAAGCTTGTGCATTGGCCAATCCCACCTCTGCTGCGACTTCAACCCCGAACATAAGTATGTGCAGTGTTGCTGTTTGCATAGTAATGTGACGGCCAAAGTTGCCACCGAGTACAGCTGAAAACATCAAACAAAGCAATTTAGCACAACTTGCCAAAGGAAACTTATATGTATACATACGGCTGAGCACCAGCTTCCAAAGAAAACTTCCAACTGCAGATACGGCACTAAATGTGACAACAAATGTTCTTAAAGTGGAATCTTTTTGAATATATATCGATTCTATGTGATAAATCTTCTAAGTGGCAATGTGCAGTTTTATTATCTGCTGGCTCTTCCCCCTGAAGTATAGTTATTGTTTTCTTCAAGACC
This sequence comes from Myxine glutinosa, assembly GCF_964187855.1. Taxonomy (NCBI): domain Eukaryota; kingdom Metazoa; phylum Chordata; class Myxini; order Myxiniformes; family Myxinidae; genus Myxine; species Myxine glutinosa. Next base: position 177,302,810 of record NC_136261.1, read on the forward strand.
TTTGCAGATTATTTGTCAAAGGAGTGATATTGGGTTCATCTGCAGGACATTAATTGTGATGTAATATCTCCAGCTTCAAATAAATGTGAAACTGCAATCGTACTAAAATACGCAATTTGGTATCTGTCTGACGATTTTTGACCGTGATACATTTGTTGATGCTTATCCAATCTCAAGCAAACTTGACAGGAGGACTAAGGGTAACACGATGAAGGTTGAAGCAAATTCATTTCTCCTCCCCAAGTGGTGTTTCCTCCTTCAACAAACGCCATAGCAACATTTATAAATAGCTTATCGTGCCGTTTTGTGGGAGCAGCCCTACCAGAAGTAAAAATATTATAAACCACAAACACATTTACCTTATGAAACAGTCGATGCTGCTGTTTAACATGAAACTGAAAGGGAGGAAACCCGGGGTGTGTTCAGTTACTGTGCTGCTCTAGCGCTCGCCAAGCTAGCTGTTCCTTATCAACGGTTTTAAATGGAGTGCTTACTCGAATGCTTAAACCACTTGGCGAGTGCTCCACCAGAAACTTGGTAAATGAACACACCCCCGATGCTCTTTAGGCCCGACCCTAGATCTACTGTGATCTATATACCCCAGAGAGGAATGGTGCTTCTTGCCACTCCTACAGGGAATGGGTGTACTCGTTGTAGAAAAATGCAACTCTATCTTTTTATCTTTTGCTTCTCTATCTCTTAATAATGAGATTGCATGGGAGGCATGCTTTGCTAGTAAGGCACCTTACAGCAATGGTTTGTTGTGCCAGAAGGGGACAGGTCTATTCTGTCAGAAAAAGTTTGAAATGTAATATACCGTACTTACATCCACATTTAATTTTTTTATATTCAAGGTCTAAGGCTCGTAATGGAGCTCACACACACACACACACACACACACACACACACACACACACACACACGCACACACACACTGAGCTTGGGGGAAGTGCCGTTGCTGCCGACCCTTCCCAGGATACTCTGCGTACCAGTGACGTCATAACAGTGATACCTCTTTTCTCACCACACTTAGGGGGGCATTTCCCCAGGAGGAATTTCCTCTTCCCCATGGATGCTAACCGATGGGGATTGTCCGTGCTTTAGATTGTCCGTGCTTTATCCTTTTAAATGCTGAACATCAAGCAAGGAAGCTGCACGCACCATTTTAAAAGTCTTTGGTATGACTCGGTTGGGGTTTGAAGTGCTGACCTCCCAGACTCAGAGCGGATGCTCTAACCATTACACCACCGAGTCTGGTCGTATTTTTATTGTATTAATATTATTTATATGATGTACTTATGCATTATTATATGATGCACTTATGCAACTTGTTTTAAATGGGTTGCTCGGTAGAGTGCATACTTCTGCCAGGCTTCACAGTTTACATTTTGTGCCCAGTGATGGGTCGGATCTTCGTCCAAATCTTAAACAAAATTTAATTGGCTTGTTATTGTCATCTGCCCAACTCATTCACCAAGTTTTGTCATATGTCCATACTTCTTTGAGATATCATGCTATATATTGTTTTTGGCCCCATCTCTCAATGGTGAAGAATTGCTGTTTGCTGAAAGAATTGTGTGTGTGTGTGTATGTACATACAGTCACGTGAAAAAGTAAGTACACCCCATGTAAAGTTTAGACTTTATCAACATATTTCAACATACAGATATTTGATCTTCATTTCAACAATATTGATAGATAAAGGTGATATAATATAACAAATATCATGAAACATTTACATTTTGTAGTCCATTGTATAATTTAAATAAACATGAATGCAAATTTCGCATGTGGAAAAAGTAAGTACACCCCTACATTTATCACTACTTCAAATACCTAAAATTAGAATCAGGTGCACCAGCTCAGGTGTAAATGATTAGAACATCGTTAGAGAGGATCTTGGAGGAAACTGTCTTATTTAATCCTCAGACATTTAGTTTGGTTTGCTCTTTGTTGTTGAAGTGTGCGGCATCACCATGCCTAGATCAAAAGAGCTCTCTTAGGCCTTCAGAAAGAAGGTTATAGATGCCTACGAGTCTGGGAAGGGATTTAAAAAGATCTCCAAACAATTTGAAATCAATCATTCGACTGTCCGGAAGATCATCTACAAGTGGAGAAGATTCCAAACAACTGCCAACTTGTTCAGGCCAGGCCGCCCCAGCAAGTTCAGCCCGAGAGCAGACCGCAAGATGCTGAAAGAAGTCTCGAAGAACCACAGAATGTCATCACGGGACCTACAGGTAGCTCTTGCCACTGTTGATGTCAAAGTGCACGAGTCTACCATTAGAAAGAGGCTGCACAAATTTGATCTACATGGGAGGTGTGCCAGGAGGAAACCTTTGCTGTCCAGAAAGAACAACAGGGCAAGACTAAAGTTTGCCAATGAACACCTCGGCAAAGACCAGCATTTCGGGAACAAGTGCTCTGGACAGATGAGTCAAAGGGAGAGCTATTTGTCCACAGTGCCAGAAGACATGTTTGGCGAAAACCAAAGACAGCATTTGACCACAAGAACCTGATACCAACTGTAAAGCATGGTGGTGGAAATATTATGGTTTGGGGCAGCTTTGCTGCATCAGGGCCTGGGCAGCTCACCATCATAGAATCCACTATGAATTCTTCATTGTCCCAGAGGGTGCTTGACGATAATGTGAGAGCATCTGTCGGAAAATTGAAGCTCAACCGAAGGTGGACCTTGCAACACGACAATGACCCTAAACATACCAGTAAATCCACCAAGGAATGGCTGAAAAGAAAGAAATGGAGGGTTCTGGAATGACCAAGTCAAAGCCCGAATCTAAATCCCATCGAGATGTTGTGGGGGGATTTGAAACGAGCTGTGCATGCAAGAAGCCCCTCAAACATCGCACAGCTGAAAGAATTCTGCATGGAGGAGTGGGCAAAAATTTCTCCCAGTCGATGTCAGAGACTGGTAGACAGTTATAAGAAACGCCTACTTGAGGTTGTTTCTGCCAAAGGGGGCAATACCACCTATTAGAGCCAAGGGTGTACTTACTTTTTCCACATGCGAAATTTGCATTTATGTTGATTTAAATTATACAATGGACTACAAAATGTAAATGTTTCATGATATTTGTTATATTATATTGAAGGAGCTGTGGCTCCCACGTCGATCGAAAGAATGGACGCGACAAAAAGCTTGAATTCATCTGAGCTGCTTTATTAGAATCAAACACTCAGGCACTCTGGGAAAAACGTTTTACGGTCGGCAATATATATCTATTCCGCCAGGGGGTTTGCCCAGGCCTGGCGCCAGGGGGCGTGGCCCCGCGGGCCGGCTGCGGCCTGGCAAGCCGAGGGCGAGCCTGCCCGGGCGTCCCGACCGAGGCCTGGCAAGTCGAGCGCGGGCCTGCCCGGGCGTCCTGGACGAGCCCGGCCTGGTGATCGCTCCGCGTCCTTGATAGGTGCAAGGCGATTGTGTAACCCCAGCGGCAGCCGCTACACACGTCCCCCCAGAATCGACTTGCACCGGCAGGGTCAACTTGAGGGGGGTCCTGATGACCCGGCCGAAGCGACCCCTGGTGGGTCGTGGGAGGGGGTCCGGTGAGGTGGTGGGCGGTCGAGTGGGGGGCACCGTGGACGGGGGGCGGCCTCGCCGCGGCGGGAGGGCCACCCGTGGTGGGTGGTCGACGTCCACGTGCGCCGGCTTGAGGCGGTCCACTGCAATCCGGTCCGACCTGCCGCCGATGTCGATGACGAACGACTTGTCGTCCCGTCGCAGCACCCGGAAGGGCCCGTCGTACGGCGGCTGGAGTGGCCGCCGATGTGCGTCGTGACGCACAAAAACATACTCCGCGGTGCGGAGTGCTGGGGGGACGTAGGACTGGGGGTCACCGTGGTGGGATGTCGGCACGGGGGCAAACCGTCGGGCGGCCTCCTGGAGGTCCGAGCGCTGGCGAGCTGCGGACCAGGGGCTGGTAGCGTCGGGCACGAATTCGCCCGGGACGCGTAGCACCTGGCCATAGACCAGCTCGGCGGTGGATGCCTGGAGGTCCTCCTTGGGGGCCGTGCGAAGGCCCAAAAGGACCCACGGCAGCCGGTCGGCCCAACCGCCGTCTTGAAGGCCGGCCATGAGCGCGGCCTTCATGGAGCGGTGGAATCGCTCGCACAACCCGTTTGCTTGGGGGTGGTAGGCCGTAGTACGGTGGAGCTTGACCCCCAGGTTGCGGGCGACCGCGCCCCACAGCTCGGAGGTGAACTGTGGTCCGCGGTCTGACGAGATGTCCGCCGGTGCGCCGAAGCGGGCGACCCAGGTGGCGATGAAGGCCTGCGCCACGTCGGCGGTGGTGGTGGAGACGAGGGGAACGGCCTCCGGCCACCTGGTGGTCCTGTCCACCATGGTGAGCAGGTGTGTGAACCCTCGTGATGGGGGAAGGGGGCCCACCAGATCCACGTTGACGTGGTCGAAACGTCGTTCGGGCACGGTGAAAGGTGCCAGCGGGGCCTGGGTGTGTCGGTGGACCTTGGCCCGTTGGCAGGCGGTGCAGGCGCTGGTCCAATCGCGGACGTCCCGACGAAGGCCGTGCCAGACGAAACGCGCCGACACCAGCTTCTGGGAAGCTTTCCGGCCCGGGTGGGAAAGGCCGTGGAGGGAGGCGAAGATGCGGCGTTGCCAGGTGACGGGCACGATGGGGCGAGGCCGGCCTTGGGAGACGTCGCAGAGCAGGACAGTGTCCGCGCAGGGGATGTCGGCCAGGCGGAGGCCCGTGTCCGCCGCCCGGAGGGCTTGCACCGTGGTGTCGGTGGTTTGGTCCGCCGCCATGAGCGCAAAATCCACGCCCAGGTGGACCGCGTTCGCGCTGGCCCGGGAAAGACAGTCGGCCACGGCGTTGTTTTTGCCGGCGACGTGCCGGATGTCCGTGGTAAACTCCGACACGGCGGAGAGGTGGCGCTGTTGGCGGGCCGACCATGGCTCCGTGACCTTGGCCATGGCGTAAACCAACGGCTTGTGGTCGACGAACGCCGTGAAAGGTCGGCCCTCCAGGAGGTGGCGGAAATGGCGGACGGCCAGGTGTAGACCGAGGAGCTCCCGGTCAAACGTGCTGTATTTGAGCTCGTTCGGCCGGAGCTGCCGGCTGAAAAAAGCGAGTGGCTGCCAAACCCCGTTCACCCATTGCTCATGTACGGCGCCCACCGCGTAGTCGGAGGCATCCGTGGTGAGGGCGATGGGAGCGTTGAGCACCGGGTGAGCGAGCAGTGTTGCGTCGGCGAGGGCCCGCTTTGAGCTTTGGAAGGCCGCATCCATTGCTGCGGACCAGGCGATGTCGTGCTTGGCCGGCTTGCCCCGGAGGGCTTCGTAGAGGGGCCGCATGAGTTGAGCAGCGCGGGGCACGAAGCGGTGATAAAAATTCACCATTCCCAGGAATTCCTGCAGGGCCTTTATGGTGCGGGGACGCGGGAAAGTGGTGATGGCCTCGACCTTGGTTGGCAGCGGCACAGCCCCGTTCTTGGTGATGTGGTGGCCCAAAAAATCAACGGCCGTCGTGCCGAAGTGGCATTTGGCCGGGTTGACGATGAGGCCGTGCTCGCTGAGGCGCCCGAACAGTGTTCGGAGGTGGAGGAGGTGCTCGGCCCGGGACGTGCTGGCGACGAGGATGTCGTCCAGGTAAACGAAAAGGAACGGCAGGTCACGCAGCACGCCGTCCATCAAGCGCTGGAACGCCTGAGCCGCGTTCTTGAGACCAAACGGCATCCGCAAGAACTCGAATAAGCCGAACGGCGTGATGACTGCCGTTTTAGGGACGTCGGCCGCCCTGACAGGTACCTGGTGATATCCCCGTATGAGATCAATTTTTGAAAAAATGACCCGTCCCGCCAAACGGGCGGAGAAGTCTTGGATATGCGGGATCGGGTACCTGTCGGGTGTTGTAGCGTCATTAAGACGGCGGTAGTCGCCACACGGGCGCCATCCACCCCCCGGCTTTGGCACGATGTGCAGTGGCGAGGCCCACGCGCTATCGGAGCGCCGCACGATGCCGAGGTGCTCCAACGCGTCGAATTCGGCCTTCGCAACGGCAAGCTTGGCTGGGTCGAGGCGGCGGGCCCTGGCGTAGACCGGCGGGCCCGTGGTTGGTATGTGGTGCTCGATCCCATGCCGTACTGCGACGGCCGAAAACGTCGGCCGCGTGAGGGCCGGGAACTCCGCGAGCAGGCGAGCAAACTCGTTCGCCGCCGGGACGGTGCATGCCAGCTCGGTCGGCGCGGAGCTGCTCAATGTGCATACCAGGGAGCTGAAGGTTTCAGCGTTGATTAAACGACGCCGTTGGACGTCCACCAGCAGTCCGTGTGCGCAGAGGAAGTCGGCGCCGAGCAGAGCCATGGGCACGTTGGCGGTTACAAACGTCCAAGCGAAGCGTTGGCCGCCGAAGCAGAGGGTGACGTTGCGCGGGCCGAAGGTGCGGATAGTCGATCCGTTGGCCGCAACCAAGGAGGGGCCGCAAACCGCGGATTGCCTGTCCTGGTCAGAGGCGGGCATGACGCTCACTTGGGCGCCGGTGTCGCACAGGAAGCGCCGTCCGGACGCTTTATCCGTGATGAACAGTAAGTTGCCCGTGTGACTGTGGCCGGCGCTCATGGCAGGTAATGAACGCCGGCCTGGCCGTTTCCCGACCCGCCGAAGGTGCACGGGGGTCGGCATGTCCGGGCCTTCTGTCCGAACCTGGCATGATAGGAACACCACGCTTGGTCGGGTGGAGGCTTCGGACGTCGTGCTGAACGTGGTCGGCTCGGTATAGCGGCCGCCAATTGCGTCGGCAGTTCGGCCGTCGAACGCGCCGGGTGCTCGGGCGCCATGGATGGTGCATCAGGCGGCGGCGGGTCCCATGTCGCCGCTGCGATGCGCTGTCCCGCGGCGGAGATTTTGTCGGCTTCTCTGGCAAGGGCCCGGGGATCTGTGATCGTCGTGCTTGCCAGGGCGAGGCGTACCGGGTTAGGCAGCTGACGGAGGAACAGCTCCCGGAACAGGAATGCCGGAGAGTGCTCGCCGAGCAGCGAAAGCATGTAGTCCATTCGCTCGGAAGGGCGCGTGTCGCCGAGCTCCGGCAAATCGAGCAGGCGCCGTGCGCGTTCCGCCGCTGGGAGGGCGAAAGCATCGAGGAGAAGCTTCTTAATCGCGCCGTATTTGTCCGCGGCTGGCGGGCTCTCGAGGAGGCTCAGGGCGCGGGCTGCGGTGGCTGAACCGAGCGCAGCGACCACGTGGTGGAAGCGGGTGTCGTCCGCCGTGATGCCCCGCAGGGCGAACAGGGACTCCGCTTGTGCGAACCAAACCGCCGCGTGAGCCTCCCAGAAGGTAGGCAGTTTAAGGGCGACTGCCGTGTCCATGTCGGTAGGTCACCAATGAAGGAGCTGTGGCTCCCACGTCGATCGAAAGAATGGACGCGACAAAAAGCTTGAATTCATCTGAGCTGCTTTATTAGAATCAAACACTCAGGCACTCTGGGAAAAACGTTTTACGGTCGGCAATATATATCTATTCCGCCAGGGGGTTTGCCCAGGCCTGGCGCCAGGGGGCGTGGCCCCGCGGGCCGGCTGCGGCCTGGCAAGCCGAGGGCGAGCCTGCCCGGGCGTCCCGACCGAGGCCTGGCAAGTCGAGCGCGGGCCTGCCCGGGCGTCCTGGACGAGCCCGGCCTGGTGATCGCTCCGCGTCCTTGATAGGTGCAAGGCGATTGTGTAACCCCAGCGGCAGCCGCTACAATATCACCTTTATCTATCAATATTGTTGAAACTAGGGCATGCCCGTACTATATATATATCTAAAATTATATCCCCCCCCCTATTTACATGAAATGGTTTGGTCCAAAGCGAACGGCTTGCGAGTGGTGACAATCCCCCCCCTCTATTTACATGCAATGGTTCGGTCCAAAGCGAACGGCTTCCGGAGTTTGGTAAAGAAATCGCCATCGCGTACACAAACGCGCAGGAAAGCGAATGAATCGCAAATTCGTTTTTATTAGTTGTAAAACATAATGCCCAATTATTCAATTAGCGCCAACGTATTTTGGCTGTTTGCAATTTAATCGCAAGGCAAAGTAGAAAGAGAAGAGGGAAAAAAAGAAAAGCCTTGCCTTGCTGCAAACAGCTGCTGCAAACAACAACAACAGGGAAGGCTGCACTGTCCGGAAGTTGGCATATCGCAGTTACGATTATTTTAGTGTTAATGGCCAATTATTCAATTAGCGCCAACGTATTTTGGCTGTTTGCAATTTAATCGCAAGGAAAAGTAGAAAGAGAAGAGGGAAAAAAAGAAAAGCCTTGCATTAACGCATTAACGCTTGCATTGCATTAACGGTTCGGCACACGTGATAGCTCGCTGCTCTCTGATTGGTTGAAGCGTTTTTTGGACATAGCTCGGTAGGTACTTGTCCGATTAATTTCAAACCTTGAAAAGGCACATCCTCGGGTCCCCAGCAATATACCTGGCAAGTTTCAAGTATATCGGACCCGTGGTTGTCGAGAAACAGCGGTCACAGACAAACACACAGACACACAGACACACAGACACACAGACACACAGACAGACACACAGAGATTGCTGGAATTATAGATAGACTAGGGCATTGCCCGTACGTGGGTGCCCGTTCCTTGCCAAAAAAAAAAAAAAAACGCTACCCGTACGCTCTACCCCGCCCGTACGCCCGTAAACAAAAAATAACAACGCTCTTCGCTTCCGCCCTTCGCTCTGACTGAATTGGGAGAAATAATGCGCATAAGAAATCGAATTACGTACCGTAATGGCGGTCAGCTCGTAACGCGCACACTGTCCGGAAGTTCGCATATCGCATATCTATCTATCTATCTATTAATGCCCAATTATTCAATTATCGCCAACGTATTTTGGCTTTTTGCAATTTAATCGCAAGGAAAAGTAGAAAGAGAAGAGGGAAAAAAAGAAAAGCCTTGCCTTGCTGCAAACAGCTGCTGCAAACAACAACAACATGGAAGGCTGCACTGTCCGGAAGTTGGCATATCGCAGTTACGATTATTTTAGTGTTAATGGCCAATTATTCAATTAGCGCCAACGTATTTTGGCTGTTTGCAATTTAATCGCAAGGAAAAGTAGAAAGAGAAGAGGGAAAAAAAGAAAAGCCTTGCATTAACGCATTAACGCTTGCATTGCATTAACGGTTCGGCACACGTGATAGCTCGCTGCTCTCTGATTGGTTGAAGCGTTTTTTGGACATAGCTCGGTAGGTACTTGTCCGATTAATTACAAACCTTGAAAAGGCACATCCTCGGGTCCCCAGCAATATACCTGGCAAGTTTCAAGTATATCGGACCCGTGGTTGTCGAGAAACAGCGGTCACAGACAAACACACAGACACACAGACAGACACACAGAGATTACTGGCATTATAGATAGATGAAGATCAAATAGCTGTATGTTGAAATATGTTGAAAAAGTCAAAACTTTACATGGGGTGTACTTACTTTTTCACGTGACTGTATATGTATATATATAGACATATACGAGTATATATGTTTTTGTATATGTATATATATATATCTATATATATATATATATATATATATATATATATATATATATATATATATATATATATATATATATATATATATATATGACAATAGGTTGCACAATGTTGGCCAATTCACTAATGCACTGTCTTATAGTGCTTAGTATAACGCAATAAAATGTTTACTGTGTCTCTGCAGCCTTGTGTAGGGCAAGTTATTTTCTTAGAGAAGGATGGCAAGATCAGTGTGCAGTGGGCAGATGGCAGCATAACAAGCATCTTTGCTCAGGTAGGACTATGGCCATGCACCTTTGGCTGATTCCTCATTTCCCTGATGGTCTTTTGTTGATGGCAGGTGTATATAGATGGTAAAGCAGAGTGTGTAGGTTAGGGTATTGGGGGTGAGGTGGGAGAGTGGATGGATAAGAAGAGCCAGTCATCAGTTGCTTTGCTGTTGCGGGTATGCCTCACGTATCACTTGTACTTTATCCTTTAAATGAATACAAGTTTGGCCTGCACCCGCCTGCCGGTTGGACATTGATCTTTTTTTTCAGTGTTGGGCTTCCATTTGGTGGATTTAGCGTTCCTTACTGCACAATGCGATAAATGCTTAATTTTGTAGTTTTTCTGATTTGTTGTCATTATTTTGTTGAAGGTGTAGTTTTGATGTCGTGCTCCAGTTGTGTTCAGAGCAGATTAGGTGGTGGGTAATTGTATTGGTTTTTTTTGAAGCATGTACTTTAAGGCCTCATTTTAGTGAATAGTCAAGCTGTGCATTCCTTTTTACAAGTAATAAATGTCGTGAGAAGATGGTTGGGAAGTGGGTCAATAGGAGAACAATAAGAATAGAGGAAGATTAGAAACAATCTGATAAATGTTTCACATGGGAAATATCACAGATGGTATTGAAGGTTGGTGGTATTATATATGCTGCAGGAAATGTACAGAAATGGCACACTTCAGGATTGTAATTGATAGGTTGAAGTATTGGATTACTAATTTGTAGTCAGAGTTAATAAATAAATAAATAAAAACCACATTTAGAGGCCATTTTTCCCCGCAAAGCGGGGGTTGGCCTTTTTCGGGGACCGTGGTTGTTGTTGTTTTTCAGTCCCCTTTTTGAAGCAATGTTTTACGGCCGGATGCCCTTCCTGCCGCCAACCCTTTTTGTCGCCTTTTACGACAGGCAGGGAATTACCAGTGAACTGGTACTCAATTAGCCGACCTCGGAAGGATGACAGGCTGAGTCAACCCCCCTGGCGTTAATTCAGCGATCGACCGGGATTCGAACCCAGGATCCTGGGATCCTAAGCTGGCACCCTAGCCGCTAGCCCAACACCAGTCAGAGTTAATGTAGTGTGAAAAACTTGCAGATTAAAGTTGGTTATGTTTGTGGACTGAGTTTGCTTTGAAGATTAGCAATGGTGAGGCTCTAGCGACTGCAGGCAGTGGTGAGGGGAAAGCACATCCACACAGTGGTGAGGGCATTGCTAGTGCAGGCACACCTAACGGCTAGCTAATGTAGGCATGCCTGAAGGTATAGCGAGTGCGGGCACGTGAGAAGATGTACATTCCTTTTTACAAAAATATATAAACATATACGAGGGCGGAGGCGGAGGGGGTGCAGGCACGCACGAGGGCGGAGGGAGTGCGGGCACGCACGAGGGCGGAGGAAGTGCGGGCACACATGAGGGCAGAGGGGGTGCAGGCACGCACGAGGGCGGAGGGGGTGCAGGCACGCACGAGGGCGGAGGGAGTGCGGGCACGCACGAGGGCGGAGGGTGCATGCACGAGGGCGGAGGGGGTGCGGGGACGGAGGGGGTGCGGGGAACACACGAGGGCGGAGGGAGTGCGGGGAACACACGAGGGCGGAGGGAGTGCGGGAACGCACGAGGGCGGAGGGAGTGCGGGAACGCACGAGGGCGGAGGGAGTGCGGGCACGCACGAGGGCGGAGGGAGTGCGGGCACGCACGAGGGCGGAGGGAGTGCGGGCACGCACGAGGGCGGAGGGAGTGCGGGCACGCACGAGGGCGGAGGGAGTGCGGGCACGCACGAGGGCGGAGGGAGTGCGGGCACGCACGAGGGCAGAGGGAGTGCGGGCACGCACGAGGGCGGAGGGAGTGCGGGCACGCACGAGGGCGGAGGGAGTGCGGGCACGCACGAGGGCGGAGGGAGTGCGGGCACGCACGAGGGCGGAGGGAGTGCGGGCACGCACGAGGGCGGAGGGAGTGCGGGCACGCACGAGGGCGGAGGGAGTGCGGGCACGCACGAGGGCGGAGGGAGTGCGGGCACGCACGAGGGCGGAGGGAGTGCGGGCACGCACGAGGGCGGAGGGAGTGCGGGCACGCACGAGGGCTGAGGGAGTGCGGGCACGCACGAGGGCAGAGGGAGTGCGGGCACGCACGTGGGCGGAGGGAGTGCGGACACGCACGGGGGCAGAGGAATTTTCATATTTGATTTTATTTATATCGTGGTTTCTTGTTGCATTGTAAATTAGTGCTCCTAGAGTTGTGTGGAATTGATTGTGTTTAGAATGCAGTGTTCACGATTTTTCTTATTCAATGCACATAATAATTTTGTAAGCGCAGTTTAGAAGTGTTTGTGATGGTCGGTTATAATTTAGATGAGTTATTGCAAAATGGAATATGGCTATGACAGTCTGTGACCTAGTTACAACCGCCATGACTGGTCAGTGTCATTACTAAAAGGCCACTTTGAAAAGCAATACATCTATTTGGGATTGCCAATCTTAAAGGATGGAAGTCATTTGTAGTCGTGCCGATTGGTCTATTGTGGAAGACATTTTGACACTGACAGGCAATGTATTTGAAGGGAGGATCCGCAGTAACAAAGCATTGGTTTGGCCTGGAACTGGAACAAAGAGCAGCATTTTAAAGAGCTAATTGATAGGATTTGATTTTTTTAAAGTTATCTCTTTTTACTTTGTTGAATCATGAATAAAGCATTTCATTTTGATCACACCGTGGTGCATTGTGGAAAGAACGAGTCTGATTTATCGGTTAATGGGTTAATTGGCCATCCCAACTGCTCATTTATTTGGATCATGACACCTGAACCCATGATGAGTCCTGAATCTATGATCAGGGTGTGGTGTCCGCCTCGTAGCGTGTTTCATTGTGCCCGTAGTTGCTTGGGTTTTGGTGCACCACCTGGATGTTCTCAACCCTCTCCTTTTCCCACTCGCCTGTGTCGCATTACAATACATTGAATATGAATGAATATGAATATTTCATTCATTACAATACATTGATACACAGTATTGTATACAGCAATAGGATAACAGAGAAATTAATTTGTTAAAGTTTTGTGTCATCATACCCACCCATGTCCACCACTCTTCCCACTACTCCTCCCGCCAAACACCTCCCCCCAATTTTTAAAATCTCCTGACTCAAATGCTTTCTGCTTGTAAATATAGGACATGTTGCTGTTGTTTTGTCTGAACTGAAAGTCAATGCTTGGAGATGGTTTGACTGTTTTCCTCGTTTGAGGAGTTAATGGAGGCTTTGATCCACTGTACTGCAGGAGCTGTTCAAAGTGACTTCAGATTTTGAGGACTCTGAAATCGAATCTCTGAGTGCTGACTCAGCTGCCGAGCCCAGCGAAGGCGAGAGTGACAGCTGTGACAGCTGGGAAACTGAGGAAGAGGAGACGTTGGAAGGAAATGGTGGCGAATTACCAAGCTCTGAGGGTGCAATACCTCATTTGATAGGTGTGATACCAATGTTAACAGCAACATTCGCAGAGACGGTGGTTTCTGCTGCCACACAACAGAAGTGGTGCCTTAGCATTGGTGTTGATAAGAGGACTAATACATTCTTTGAAATTACAAGCCCAATTTCTACACGTGAATATTATATACAGGGAGGTCCCCGGTTTACGAACGTGCAGTTTCTGAACATACATTCGTACGAACATGGTACTTTATAATCATGTTTCCATTTTTTGAATGTTCAATCCATTCACATGAAAATGGCTTTTTTGAACATACCGAATATACTGAACATAAACATATCATTTAGTTGAGCGTTAAATGCAGAAAATCGCACCTCGAGAGTTAATGACCCATTCACACGATAATTCACACCTCATTCACATGGGCTTCGCTCTATCATTCTGCCATTTCACACGTCATTCTCCCCATGGGCTCCATACAGGCACCAGAGACAGCTTTCTCTCTACGGGTTCCTTACCAGCACCAGAGACAGCTTTCTCTCTACGGGTTCCTTACCAGCACCAGAAACAGCTTTCTCTCTATGGGTTCCTTACTAGCACGAGAGACAGCTTTCTCTCTACGGGTTCCTTACCAGTACCAGAGACAGCTTTCTCTCTACGGGTTCCTTACCAGCACCAGAGACAGCTTTCTCACTATGGGTTCCTTACCAGCACCAGAGACAGCTTTCTCTCTACGGATTCCTTACCAGCACAAGAGACAGCTTTCTCTCTACGGGTTCCTTACCAGCACCAGAGACAGCTTTCTCTCTACGGGTTCCTTACCAGCACGAGAGACAGCTTTCTCTCCATGGGTTCCTTACCAACACGAGAAACAGCTTTCTCTCCATGGGTTCCTTACCAACACGAGAGACAGCTTTCTCTCCATGGGTTGCTTACCAGCACCAGAGACAGCTTTCTCTCTACGGGTTCCTTACCAGCACAAGAGACAGCTTTCTCTCTACGGTTTCCTTACCAGCACGAGAGACAGCTTTCTCTCCACGGTTTCCTTACCAGCATGAGAGACAGCTTTCTCTCCACGGTTTCCTTACCAGCACGAGAGACAGCTTTCTCTCCACGGTTTCCTTACCAACACGAGAGGGTTCCTTACCAGCACCAGAGACAGGTTTCTCTCTATGCTTTCCTTACCGACACAAGAGACAGCTTTCTCTCTATGCTTTCCTTACCAGCACAAGAGACAGCTTTCTCTCTATGCTTTCCTTACCAGCACAAGAGACAGCTTTCTCTCCATGAGGTTCCTTACCAACACGAGAGACAGCTTTCTCTCCATTGGTTCCTTACCAACACGAGAGACAGCTTTCTCTCCACGGTTTCCTTACCAGCATGAGAGACAGCTTTCTCTCCATGGTTTCCTTACCAGCACGAGAGACAGCTTTCTCTCCATGGTTTCCTTACCAGCACGAGAGACAGCTTTCTCTCCATGGTTTCTGTAATGGTCAGGCTGGGAAGGCAGTTTGAGTGCACCATCAGTCGTTTATTGCGTAGCCGGGAAAACCACAAGCGCCCAGCGTAGGCCCAGCTTCCTCTGCCAAGCCGTATGCCCCGCCTACTTTATATCCACCTTCCGGTTTAATCCCATGCAATACATAACATCTCTCCCCCCCCCCCCCCCCCCCCAGCACCTGGTGCTGGTAAGGAACCCTCCCATTAGCCGTGAAAATACCAATGTGAAAATAACAGTGAAAAGCATACCAATGCATACAAAAATACAGACAAACAAAATTGCGAAATTGCAAATGCAAAATTGAATGCGAAAATTGAATTGAAATTGAAAATCGAATGCAAAATGCATACAAGAATATTAGCTACAAGTCAAGGCGAGTAGGCGCCTTTCGAACTCTGGATGATCGTCGGGGTGCAAAGCCACCACACGGCTCCACTGGTGGTGCTGCAGCAGCGTTATGGGGTTCAGCCTCAGGGAGTGGTGCAGTACTATCTGCGGCAACAATGTCGCTGTTCACAGGTTCAGGAAGTGGCGAGATATCATTTGTGAATATGACAGGATCACAGGACCAATACCGGACATGATCAAGGTGCCTCTGGACGACTCGATTGTCCTCTAGTTTGATAACGTAGGACAACGGTCCCTCATTTTTGTGAACCCGCCCTGGTAACCAAACCATTCCGCAACCAAAGTTTCTCACAAACACCGGGTCCCCGACCTTTATAGAGCGCTGTACAGCATGTTTGTCATGAAGTCTCTGTTTCCACTGATTTTGATACACAACCGACACCACGTCTGGTCTTAGACAATCCAGTCGTGTACGCAAACGTCGTTTCATCAGCAGCTCAGCTGGTGTCACCCCTGTTGTTGTGTGGGGAGTGATGTGGTGAGCGAAAAGCACACGTGATAGTCTGGTCTGAAGGCTTCCGCCGGGTATCTTACTTAGACCAGACTTGACAAAACTCACAGAGCTTTCAGATAGTCCATTTGAAGCTTGATGGTGTGGGCTCACAAACTTGTGAATTATACCATTCAGGCGGGTGAATTCAGTGAATTCAGAACTTGAGAAACAGGTTCTATTGTCAGTGACTATCAAGCGTGGCAAACCATGAGTGGCAAAGCACTGGCGCAGCCTCTCTATGGTAGCGTGTGAGGTTGCTGTATGTGTTACATAGGCGTCGATCCATTTAGTGTGAGTGTACGTAACAACAAGGATCATGCGGCCTTCGATGGGTCCAGCATAGTCAAGCTGAATCCTCTGCCATGGTTCAGTGGGCCATTCCCAGGGGTGTAATGGTGCCTTAGCAGGAGCGTTTCGACTGCTTTGGCATGGATAACAATGTTTCACACACTGTTCGATGTCAGAGTCGAGGTGAGGCCACCAGACATAGTTCCGTGCCAGCGATTTCCTTCTTACAATGCCTGGATGACAGTCGTGAAGCTGGTCCAAAATCTTTGTGCACATGTTTGGGGGAATGACCACCCGGCATTCCCACAGCAAGCAGCCATTCTCGACACTAAGTTCATTTTGCCTGTCCTTGTAAGAATTCAATTCAGGGTCAGCATCGCGTAGATTGTAGAAGGCCCCACCCATGCCCAGTAGCACGAATGACCTTGGAAAGAAGTGGGTCACGCCTGGTGTAGGTCCGTATCTGGTTGGCATCGATTGGATTGTCATTCAAAAAGTCCATCAGAGATATCATGCTGCCAGGTACAGGGGGGTCAAACACTGTGTCCGGAAGTGGTAGGCGACTCATGGCGTCTGCATTTGAAATTGTGGAGCCAGGTCTGTATGTAATATCGTAATCATAAGCTGAGAGTGAAAGTGACCAGCGTATGATCTGAGGCGGTAAGACCTCTGAGGTAGCCTTTGATGGACCACACAAACTAATCAGTGGCTTGTGGTCCGTGTAAATCGTGAAATGCCGACCGAAAACGTACTGGTGAAACTTCTTAACTCCAAATACAATGCCGAGTCCTTCTTTGTCCAACTGACTGTAGTTCTTCTCAGCAGGAGACAGTGTACGAGATGCGAATGCTATTGGTCTCTGTGTGATCTGGCATAATGTGTGACAGAACAACACCAGCCCCGTACTGACTCGCATCACACGACAGGACCATGTCTTTGTCTGGGTCGTAGTGAACTAGCACATTTGAAGACCGTAGCATGTCTTTTGACTTCTGGAAGGCTGCTGACTCCAGAATGTCCCATTTCCAGCTGATGCCTTTTTTAACAGGCAATACAGTGGGCCCAGCATGGTAGCAATATTTGGGATATACCTGCTGTAGTACTGCAGCATGCCAATGTAAGCCTTGAGTTCAGTAATGTTTGTCGGAGCAGGGGCGTCTTTGATTGCTCTGATCTTCTCTTCTGTGGGATATAAGCCTTCGGCATCGATATGGTGGCCCAAATAGGTCACCGACGGAACCATGAACTCGCACTTGTCTCTCCGCAGGCGTAGTCCAGAGTCGGAAATAATACGTAGCACACATTTGAGGTTGTCCAGATGATGAAGCTCTGAGCGGCCAGTGACTAGGATGTCATCTTGGTAAACAACAATGTGTGGTTCAGCAGCGAACAGGCTGTCCATACAGCGTTAGTAGATTCCTGGCGCCGATTTGACACCAAAACTCAGGCGGTTGTATCTGTAGAGCCCCCGATGTGTGTTGATGGTGAGATATTCTTTGTAATCCTCATCCAGAACGACTTGTAGGTAGGTCGATCTCATGTCGAGCTTGGTAAAGGACTGTCCTCCACCCAGTTTTGCGTATAAGTCATCGATCCTTGGTATGGGATATTTGTCCAAGGTGGAACATTTGTTGATTGACATTTTGTAATCCCCACAAAGGCGTATCGACCTGTCTGCCTTCATAACAGGAACAACTGGAGCAGCCCAATTTGAGTACTGAACTGACTCAATGATACCTAACTTTTCCAGTCTGGCTAATTCTGCGCTAACTTTTTCTTGCAATGCGAGAGGGACGGGGTGTGCTTTGCAGAAAATTGGCTTCACATCTTTCTCAATGTTGAGCTTGGCAGTGAAGCCCTTCAATGTCCCGAGTTCATCCTTGAAGATGTCCGGGTATCTCCTTAGGAGGTGCTGCAGTACAGTTGCTGGCTTGGAAGCCTGTAGTTGGTGGATGTGTTCCCAATTGAGTTTGACAACATCGAGCCAGTTTCGCCCGAGAAGTGTGGGTCCATCCCCAGGGACGACCAAGAGTTGTAATTGGTGAGTGTTGTTTCCGTAGGTTACTGTGACATCACACGACCCGCAGGCTTGTATTGACTCACCAGTATACGTGGTGAGTTGGATCGGGGACCAATGGAGGCTGGGTTGTTCACAATTCCCCCACAGGTTACGGAAAGCTGCTTCGCTCATGAGTCAGACGGCAGCACCCGTGTCTATCTCCATTTCCACATTCCGTCCGTCTATATCTACTATAACCATTAACCAGTATTGGAGTAGACTGTCTGCCAGACTTTGTGTGGAGGTCATATGACTGAACTCTGTAGCTAGGGCTGTCTCCATCAGTCACATCTTCTTGGTTAGGCTCTGAGTCAAGGAGGTGGGTTTTGCATTCCTCTCTCCTTGCCCTCCGTTTTCGAGACAAGCACGCAGAGGCGATATGACCCACCTTGTGGCAGTAGTTGCAAGCAGCATTCTTGAAACGGCACGTAGTGGGAGAATGCTCCCCATTGCAGCGGAAACATTTTCCAGCACCAGCTGCCAAGCACTTTCCAGGTGTTTTGGTGGCGAATTTTCGGGTCGGATGTTGTCCCACACGGTTGACAGATGACAGGTCAGCACGAGGCTGGTAAGTGATGTAGTGTGCAATATCTGCAGCATTTTTGTCTGCACACTCCATTGCGATAGCAATGTCCTTTGCACTGGAAAATGTCAGAGTCCGTTCAGCAAGTAGGTGCCGGCGAATTCGATCTTGCTCCACTCCCACTACGAGCAAGTCCCTTAGCATGTCGTCGAATGTAGCACCAAACTGGCAATGCTGGGAAAGGTGTTTCAGGTGAGCTATGAATGCCGAAATGGACTGCGTTGAGGTTTGGCGACACATGTAAAAATTGAATCGGCTCACAATGACTGAGGGTGTAGGTTCGCAGTGCTCCTTCATTGCTGCCATAAGCTCGGCGTGTGTTAAATCCATCGTGGTCGTGGGCATGGCGAGATTCTTCAGAATAGTAAACGTCTCGCTGCCGCATACCGACATCAGGATTGCTTTCTTCCTGGCATCATCCTCAATGCCGTTAGCTTGGTAGTAATACTGTAGACGCTCAATGTACGCCTCCCAGCTTCCTTCGTGCGGGTTGAACTCGTCAATCCAGCCGTAGGACATGGTGCTCAAGTAGCGTATGCCGTGAAAGAACGAGTTGGGAGGCCAACAGCTAACTGCAGCAGCTCAGCTTGCTTTGCACGTGCTCACCAGAATCGCATCCTCGTCGCCATGTAATGTATCAGGCTGGGAAGGCAGTTTGAGTGCACCATCAGTCGTTTATTGCGCAGCCGGGAAAACCACAAGCGCCCAGCATAGGCCCAGCTTCCTCTGCCAAGCCGTATGCCCCGCCTCCTTCATATCCGCCTTCCGGTTTAATCCCATGCAATACATAAAAGTTTCCTTACCAGCACGAGAGACAGCTTTCTCTCCACGGTTTCCTTACCGACACGAGAGACAGCTTTCTCTCTATGCTTTCCTTACCGGCACAAGAGACAGCTTTCTCTCTATGCTTTCCTTCCTGGCACAAGAGACAGCTTTCTCTCTATGCTTTCCTTCTTGGCACGAGAGACGGCTTTCTCTCCTTGGTGCTCCTTACCGGCACAAGACAGCTTTCTCTCGTTGGTGCTCCTTACCGGCACAAGAGACAGCTTTCTCTCCTTGGTGCTCCTTACCGGCACAAGAGACGGCTTTCTCTCCTTGGTGCTCCTTACCGGCACAAGAGACAGCTTTCTCTCCTTGGTGCTCCTTACCGGCACGAGAGATAGCTTTCTCTCTATGCTTTCCTTCCTGGCACAAGAGACAGCTTACTCTCCTTGGTGCTCCTTACCGGCACAAGAGACAGCTTTCTCTCTATCCTTTCCTTCCTGGCACAAGAGACAGCTTTCTGTCTATGCTTTCCTTACTGGCACGAGAGATAGCTTTCTCTCTATGCTTTCCTTACTGGCACAAGAGACAGCTTTCTCTCTATGCTTTCCTTACTGACACGAGAGATAGCTTTCTCTCTATGCTTTCCTTACTGGCACGAGAGACAGCTTTCTCTCCTTGGTGCTCCTTACCGGCACAAGAGACAGCTTTCTCTATATGCTTCCCTTACTGGCACAAGAGACAGCTTTCTCTCTATGCTTTCCTTACCGGCACGAGAGATAGCTTTCTCTCTATGCTTTCCTTCCTGGCACAAGAGATAGCTTTCTCTCTATGCTTTCCTTACTGGCACAACAGATAGCTTTCTCTCTATGCTTTCCTTACTGGCACGAGAGACAGCTTTCTCTCCACGGTTTCCTTACCAACACGAGAGACAGCTTTCTCTCTATGCTTCCCTTACCGGCACGAGAGATAGCTTTCTCTCTATGCTTTCCTTCCTGGCACAAGAGATAGCTTTCTCTCTATGCTTTCCTTCCTGGCACGAGAGATAGCTTTCTCTCTCTGCTTTCCTTCCTGGCACAAGAGATAGCTTTCTCTCTATGCTTTCCTTCCTGGCACAAGACAGCTTTCTCTCTATGCTTTCGTTACTGGCACGAGAGATAGCTTTCTCTCTATGCTTTCCTTACTGGCACGAGAGACAGCTTTCTCTCCACGGTTTCCTTACCAACACGAGAGACAGCTTTCTCTCTATGCTTTCCTTACCGGCACAAGAGACAGCTTTCTCTCTATGCTTTCCTTACTGGCACGAGAGACAGCTTTCTCTCCTTGGTGCTCCTTACCGGCACAAGAGACAGCTTTCTCTCCTTGGTGCTTCTTACCGGCACAAGAGACAGCTTTCTCTCCTTGGTGCTCCTTACCGGCACAAGAGACAGCTTTCTCTCCTTGGTGCTCCTTACCGGCACAAGAGACAGCTTTCTCTCCTTTGTGCTCCTTACCGGCACGGGAGATAGCTTTCTCTCTATGCTTTCCTTCCTGGCACAAGAGACAGCTTTCTCTCCTTGGTGCTCCTTACCGGCACAAGAGACAGCTTTCTCTCTATGCTTTCCTTCCTGGCACAAGAGACAGCTTTCTGTCTATGCTTTCCTTACTGGCACGAGAGATAGCTTTCTCTCTTTGCTTTCCTTACTGACACGAGAGATAGCTTTCTCTCTATGCTTTCCTTCCTGGCACAAGAGACAGCTTTCTCTCCATGCTTTCCTTACTGGCACGAGAGATAGCTTTCTCTCTGTGCTTTCCTTCCTGGTACAAGAGATAGCTTTCTCTGTATGCTTTCCTTCCTGGCACAAGAGACAGCTTTCTCTCTATGCTTTCCTTCCTGGCACTAAACACAGCTTTCTTTCTATGCTTTCCTTACTGGCACGAGAGATAGCTTTCTCTTGATGCTTTCCTTTGTGGCAGGAGAGATAGCTTTCTCTCTTTGGTGCTCCTTACCGGCACAAGAGACAGCTTTCTCTCCTTGGTGCTCCTTACTGGCACGAGAGATAGCTTTCTCTCTTTGGTGCTCCTAACCGGCACAAGAGATAGCTTTCTCTCCTTGGTGCTCCTTACCGGCACAAGAGACAGCTTTCTCTCTAGGCTTTCCTTCCTGGCACAAGAGACAGCTTTCTCTCCTTGGTGCTCCTTACCGGCACAAGAGACAGCTTTCTCTCTATGCTTTCCTTACTGGCACGAGAGATAGCTTTCTCTCTATGCTTTCCTTCCTGGCACAAGAGACAGCTTTCTCTCTATGCTTTCCTTCCTGGCACAATGTTACGGACCGCGGATAAGATGTTGATTTGCCGAGCGGATGGCGCCGCGGCCCTAACAGTTACCCCGACTAACCCGATTCCTGAACGTTGGCCGAATCGCGCCACAGATATTCAATGGGGAAAAGACTAAAGCGAAGGTTGTGAAGAAGAAGAAAGACAAAGGGTAAGGAATACAAATATAATTTATTTACTATTTACAGGACCAAAAAAAACCAAGGAGAAGGAAAGATAATAAAATAATATACAGAAGAAATCAGAGACACAGTGCAATGCTAGCTTACCTACAGTCTTAATTAATACCCTGGGACAGAACAAACAAAAGACAGACTCACGCGGGGAGTGATGACAGGAATGGCAGGAGGTGGATGGCTGGAGGGGGAGGAAGGTCCAGCTGGAACCGCAGCACGGTCGGGTCGGGGATGAGCAGCCGCCGCCCTCTCTCGATCGGCGCGTTTAGCAGCCGCCGTTCCTTCGCGGCCCCGCTCAAAACTGCCGTCAAGGCCCCAAAGCTGCTGGGGCTGAAGCTGCTGTGGCTGAAGCTGCGGTGGCTGAAACTGCTGTGGCTGAAGCTGCGGTGGCTGAAACTGCTGTGGCTGAAGCTGCAGTGGCTGAAACTTCTCTTTCAGGGATCTCTTACTCAACTCTTTTCTCTCGGGGCGTCGGGGCCGCGGGTTATATATGCCACACCCTCGAACCTTCGCGAACCTCCCCGAGCGTTCTCTCTCCGCCCTCTCAAGCCAAACCCCTTGTACTTGGTTGGTTGTTCGGGGCTGGCTCACTCCTCTATGACGAGGTGGAGACACACCTTTCTTCTCCGAGATTACCTCGGTGATGGCGGCAAATGTAGTTGGCAATGCGAATGGCAATGACGCAGTTGGAAATGGAGGTTTTGGGAATGGGAATGAAAGGGAATCTATCTTATTTCACTTGGTGCAATGGAGTATTTCAATTAATGGAAGACACAGCCTTACATTAATACACATAATAAGGATATAACTGTCAACAAAGATATATCATGTCCTGCATGTATGTTTTATGGACTAACTACGGGAACGCCCTTTGACCTTTATACAACCACAAACGGAGGGAGGAGGGGTGATATTTTACAACAACCTTTTACAACAACATTTTACCACAACAATAAATTAAAAAAACATTCTCATATCCACAACACTTTCCTTCCTGGCACAAGAGACAGCTTTCTCTCTATGCTTTCCTTACTGGAACGAGAGATAGCTTTCTCTCGATGCTTTCCTTTCTGGCAGGAGAGATAGCTTTCTCTCTTTGGTGCTCCTTACCGGCACAAGAGACAGCTTTCTCTCCTTGGTGCTCCTTACTGGCACAAGAGATAGCTTTCTCTCTTTGGTGCTCCTAACCGGCACAAGAGATAGCTTTCTCTCCTTGGTGCTCCTTACCGGCACAAGAGACAGCTTTCTCTCTCGGCTTTCCTTCCTGGCACAAGAGACAGCTTTCTCTCCTTGGTGCTCCTTACCGGCACAAGAGACAGCTTTCTCTCTATGCTTTCCTTACTGGCATGAGAGATAGCTTTCTCTCTATGCTTTCCTTCCTGGCACAAGAGACAGCTTTCTCTCTATGCTTTCCTTCCTGGCATGAGAGATAGCTTTCTCTCTATGCTTTCCTTACTGACATGAGAGATAGCTTTCTCTCTATGCTTACCTTTCTGGCACGAGAGACAGCTTTCTCTCCTTGGTGCTCCTTCCCGGCACAAGAGACAGCTTTCTCTCGATGCTTTCCTTCCTGGCACAAGAGACAGCTTTCTCTCTATGCTTTCCTTACTGGCACGAGAGACAGCTTTCTCTCTATGCTTTCCTTACTGGCACGAGAGGCAGCTTTCTCTCCTTGGTGCTCCTTACCGGCACAAGAGACAGCTTCTCTCTATGCTTCCCTTACTGGCACAAGAGACAGCTTTCTCTCGATGCTTCCTTACCGGCACGAGAGATAGCTTTCTCTCTATGCTTTCCTTCCTGGCACAAGAGATAGCTTTCTCTCTATGCTTTCCTTACTGGCACGAGAGACAGCTTTCTCTCTATGCTTTCCTTACTGGCACGAGAGACAGCTTTCTCTCTATGCTTTCCTTACTGGCACGAGAGACAGCTTTCTCTCCTTGGTGCTCCTTCCCGGCACAAGAGATAACTTTCTCTCTATGCTTTCCTTACTGGCACGAGAGATAGCTTTCTCTCTATGCTTTCCTTCCTGGCACAAGAGACAGCTTTCTCTCTATGCTTCCCTTACTGGCACAAGAGACAGCTTTCTCTCGATGCTTCCTTACCGGCACGAGAGATAGCTTTCTGTCTATGCTTTCCTTCCTGGCACAAGAGATAGCTTTCTCTCTATGCTTTCCTTCCTGGCACAAGAGACAGCTTTCTCTCTATGCTTTCCTTACTGGCACAAGAGATAGCTTTCTCTCTATGCTTTCCTTACTGGCACGAGAGATAGCTTTCTCTCTATGCTTTGCTTCCTGGCACAAGAGACAGCATTCTCTCGATGCTTTCCTTACTGGCACAAGAGATAGCTTTCTCTCGATGCTTTCCTTCCTGGCACCAGAGACAGCTTTCTCTCTATGCTTTCCTTCCTGGCACGAGAGACAGCTTTCTCTCTATGCTTTCCTTACTGGCACGAGAGATAGCTTTCTCTCTATGCTTTCCTTCCTGGCACCAGAGATAGCTTTCTCTCTATGCTTTCCTTCCTGGCACCAGAGACAGCTTTCTCTCTATGCTTTCCTTCCTGGCACAAGAGACAGCTTTCTCTCTATGCTTTCCTTACTGGCACGAGAGATAGCTTTCTCTCTATGCTTTCCTTCCTGGCACAGGAGACAGCTTTCTCTCGATGCTTTCCTTCCTGGCACAAGAGACAGCTTTCTCTCTATGCTTTCCTTACTGGCACGAGAGATAGCTTTCTCTCTATGCTTTCCTTCCTGGCACCAGAGACAGCTTTCTCTCTATGCTTTCCTTACTGGCACGAGAGATAGCTTTCTCTCTATGCTTTCCTTCCTGGCACCAGAGACAGCTTTCTCTCGATGCTTTCCTTCCTGGCACAAGAGATAGCTTTCTCTCTATGCTTTCCTTACTGGCACGAGAGATAGCTTTCTCTCTATGCTTTCCTTCCTGGCACCAGAGACAGCTTTCTCTCTATGCTTTCCTTCCTGGCACAAGAGATAGCTTTCTCTCTATGCTTTCCTTCCTGGCACGAGAGATAGCTTTCTCTCTATGCTTTCCTTACCGGCACGAGAGATAGCTTTCTCTCCATGCTTTCCTTACCGGCACGAGAGATAGCTTTCTCTCCATGCTTTCCTTCCTGGCACAAGAGATAGCTTTCTCTCTATGCTTTCCTTACTGACACGAGAGATAGCTTTCTCTCCATGCTTTCCTTCCTGGCACAAAAGATAGCTTTCTCTCTATGCTTTCCTTCCTGGCACGAGAGATAGCTTTCTCTCCATGCTTTCCTTCCTGGCACGAGAGATAGCTTTCTCTCTATGCTTTCCTTCCTGGCACGAGAGATAGCTTTCTCTCCATGCTTTCCTTCCTGGCACGAGAGATAGCTTTCTCTCTATGCTTTCCTTACTGGCACGAGAGACAGCTTTCTCACTATGCTTTCCTTACTGGCACGAGAGATAGCTTTCTCTCTATGCTTTCCTTCCTGGCACAAGAGACAGCTTTCTCTCGATGCTTTCCTTACTGGCACGAGAGATGGCTTTCTCTCTATGCTTTCCTTACTCGCACGAGAGATAGCTTTCTCTCTATGCTTTCCTTACTGGCACGAGAGACAGCTTTCTCTCTATGCTTTCCTTACTGGCACGAGAGATAGCTTTCTCTCTATGCTTTCCTTACCGGCACGAGAGACAGCTTTCTCTCTATGCTTTCCTTACTGGCACGAGAGATAGCTTTCTCTCTATGCTTTCCTTACTGGCACGAGAGATAGCTTTCTCTCTATGCTTTCCTTCCTGGCACGAGAGATAGCTTTCTCTCTATGCTTTCCTTACTGGCACGAGAGATAGCTTTCTCTCTATGCTTTCCTTACCGGCACGAGAGATAGCTTTCTCTCCATGCTTTCCTTCCTGGCACAAGAGATAGCTTTCTGTCTATGCTTTCCTTCCTGGCACGAGAGATAGCTTTCTCTCCATGCTTTCCTTCCTGGCACGAGAGATAGCTTTCTCTCTATGCTTTCCTTCCTGGCACAAGAGACAGCTTTCTCTCTATGCTTTCCTTACCGGCACAAGAGATAGCTTTCTCTCTATGCTTTCCTTCCTGGCACAAGAGACAGCTTTCTCTCTATGCTTTCCTTACCGGCACAAGAGATAGCTTTCTCTCTATGCCTTCCTTCCTGGCACAAGAGACAGCTTTCTCTCTATACTTTCCTTACCGGCACAAGAGATAGCTTTCTCTCTATGCCTTCCTTCCTGGCACAAGAGATAGCTTTCTCTCTATGCTTTCCTTCCTGGCACAAGAGACAGCTTTCTCTCTATGCTTTCCTTCCTGGCACAAGAGACAGCTTTCTCGCTATGCTTTCCTTACCGGCACAAGAGATAGCTTTCTCTCTATGCTTTCCTTCCTGGCACAAGAGACAGCTTTCTCTCTATGCTTTCCTTCCTGGCACAAGAGATAGCTTTCTCTCTATGCCTTCCTTCCTGGCACAAGAGATAGCTTTCTCTCTATGCTTTCCTTACCGGCACGAGAGATAGCTTTCTCTCTATGCTTTCCTTCCTGGCACAAGAGATAGCTTTCTCTCTATGCCTTCCTTCCTGGCACAAGAGATAGCTTTCTCTCTATGCTTTCCTTACCGGCACGAGAGATAGCTTTCTCTCTATGCCTTCCTTCCTGGCACAAGAGATAGCCTTCTCTCTATGCCTTCCTTCCTGGCACAAGAGATAGCTTTCTGTCTATGCTTTCCTTCCTGGCACGAGAGACAGCTTTCTCTCTGTGCTTTCCTTCCTGGCACAAGAGATAGCTTTCTCTCTATGCTTTCCTTCCTGGCACAAGAGATAGCTTTCTCTCTATGCTTTCCTTCCTGGCACGAGAGATAGCTTTCTCTCTATGCTTTCCTTCCTGGCACGAGAGATAGCTTTCTCTCTATGCTTTCCTTCCTGGCACGAGAGATAGCTTTCTCTCTATGCTTTCCTTACCGGCACAAGAGACAGCTTTCTCTCTGTGCTTCCCTTACTGGCACGAGAGATAGCTTTCTCTCTATGCTTTCCTTCCTGGCACGAGAGACAGCTTTCTCTCTATGCTTTCCTTCCTGGCACGAGAGATAGCTTTCTCTCTATGCTTTCCTTCCTGGCACGAGAGATAGCTTTCTCTCTATGCTTTCCTTCCTGGCACAAGAGACAGCTTTCTCTATGCTTTCCTTCCTGGCACGAGAGATAGCTTTCTCTCTATGCTTTCCTTCCTGGCACGAGAGACAGCTTTCTCTCTATGCTTTCCTTCCTGGCACGAGAGATAGCTTTCTCTCTATGCTTTCCTTCCTGGCACAAGAGATAGCTTTCTCTCTATGCTTTCCTTCCTGGCACGAGAGATAGCTTTCTCTCTATGCTTTCCTTCCTAGCACAAGAGATAGCCTTCTCTCTATGCCTTCCTTCCTGGCACAAGAGATAGCTTTCTCTCTATGCTTTCCTTACTGGCACAAGAGATAGCTTTCTCTCTATGCTTTCCTAACTGGCACAAGAGATAGCCTTCTCTCTATGCCTTCCTTCCTGGCACAAGAGACAGCTTTCTCTCTATGCTTTCCTTCCTAGCACAAGAGATAGCTTTCTCTCTATGCTTTCCTCACTGGCACAAGAGATAGCTTTCTCTCTATGCTTTCCTTACTGGCACAAGAGATAGCCTTCTCTCTATGCCTTCCTTCCTGGCACAAGAGACAGCTTTCTCTCTATGCTTTCCTTCCTAGCACAAGAGACAGCTTTCTCTCTATGCTTTCCTTACTGGCACAAGAGATAGCTTTCTCTCTATGCTTTCCTTACTGGCACAAGAGATAGCTTTCTCTCTATGCTTTCCTTACTGGCACAAGAGATAGCTTTCTCTCTATGCTTTCCTTACTGGCACAAGAGATAGCTTTCTCTCTATGCTTTCCTTACTGGCACAAGAGATAGCTTTCTCTCTATGCTTTCCTTACTGGCACAAGAGATAGCTTTCTCTCTATGCTTTCCTTACTGGCACAAGAGATAGCCTTCTCTCTATGCCTTCCTTCCTGGCACAAGAGACAGCTTTCTCTCTATGCTTTCCTTCCTAGCACAAGAGATAGCCTTCTCTCTATGCCTTCCTTCCTGGCACAAGAGATAGCTTTCTCTCTATTCTTTCCTTACTGGCACAAGAGATAGCTTTCTCTCTATGCTTTCCTTACTGGCACAAGAGATAGCCTTCTCTCTATGCCTTCCTTCCTGGCACAAGAGACAGCTTTCTCTCTATGCTTTCCTTCCTAGCACAAGAGACAGCTTTCTCTCTATGCTTTCCTTACTGGCACAAGAGATAGCTTTCTCTCTATGCTTTCCTTACTGGCACAAGAGATAGCTTTCTCTCTATGCTTTCCTTACTGGCACAAGAGATAGCCTTCTCTCTATGCCTTCCTTCCTGGCACAAGAGATAGCCTTCTCTCTATGCTTTCCTTACTGGCACAAGAGACAGCTTTCTCTCTATGCTTTCCTTACTGGCACAAGAGATAGCTTTCTCTCTATGCTTTCCTTCCTGGCACGAGAGACAGCTTTCTCTCTATGCTTTCCTTCCTGGCACAAGAGATAGCTTTCTCTCTATGCTTTCCTTCCTGGCACGAGAGATAGCTTTCTCTCTATGCTTTCCTTCCTGGCACAAGAGATAGCTTTCTCTCTATGCTTTCCTTCCTGGCACAAGAGATAGCTTTCTCTCTATGCTTTCCTTCCTGGCACGAGAGATAGCTTTCTCTCTATGCTTTCCTTCCTGGCACGAGAGATAGCTTTATCTCTATGCTTTCCTTCCTGGCACAAGAGATAGCCTTCTCTCTATGCTTTCCTTCCTGGCACAAGAGACGGCTTTCTCTCTATGCTTTCCTTCCTGGCACAAGAGATAGCTTTCTCTCTATGCTTTCCTTACCGACACGAGAGATAGCTTTCTCTCTATGCTTTC
Organism: Myxine glutinosa; assembly: GCF_964187855.1. Classification (NCBI taxonomy): domain Eukaryota; kingdom Metazoa; phylum Chordata; class Myxini; order Myxiniformes; family Myxinidae; genus Myxine; species Myxine glutinosa. The sequence continues at coordinate 177,331,509 of NC_136261.1, forward strand.
CTTCCTGGCACAAGAGACGGCTTTCTCTCTATGCTTTCCTTACCGACACGAGAGATAGCTTTCTCTCTATGCTTTCCTTCCTGGCACAAGAGATAGCCTTCTCTCTATGCCTTCCTTCCTGGCACAAGAGATAGCTTTCTGTCTATGCTTTCCTTCCTGGCACGAGAGACAGCTTTCTCTCTGTGCTTTCCTTCCTGGCACAAGAGATAGCTTTCTCTCTATGCTTTCCTTCCTGGCACAAGAGATAGCTTTCTCTCTATGCTTTCCTTCCTGGCACGAGAGATAGCTTTCTCTCTATGCTTTCCTTCCTGGCACGAGAGATAGCTTTCTCTCTATGCTTTCCTTCCTGGCACGAGAGATAGCTTTCTCTCTATGCTTTCCTTACCGGCACAAGAGACAGCTTTCTCTCTGTGCTTCCCTTACTGGCACGAGAGATAGCTTTCTCTCTATGCTTTCCTTCCTGGCACGAGAGACAGCTTTCTCTCTATGCTTTCCTTCCTGGCACGAGAGATAGCTTTCTCTCTATGCTTTCCTTCCTGGCACGAGAGATAGCTTTCTCTCTATGCTTTCCTTCCTGGCACAAGAGACAGCTTTCTCTATGCTTTCCTTCCTGGCACGAGAGATAGCTTTCTCTCTATGCTTTCCTTCCTGGCACGAGAGACAGCTTTCTCTCTATGCTTTCCTTCCTGGCACGAGAGATAGCTTTCTCTCTATGCTTTCCTTCCTGGCACAAGAGATAGCTTTCTCTCTATGCTTTCCTTCCTGGCACGAGAGATAGCTTTCTCTCTATGCTTTCCTCACTGGCACAAGAGATAGCTTTCTCTCTATGCTTTCCTTACTGGCACAAGAGATAGCCTTCTCTCTATGCCTTCCTTCCTGGCACAAGAGACAGCTTTCTCTCTATGCTTTCCTTCCTAGCACAAGAGACAGCTTTCTCTCTATGCTTTCCTTACTGGCACAAGAGATAGCTTTCTCTCTATGCTTTCCTTACTGGCACAAGAGATAGCTTTCTCTCTATGCTTTCCTTACTGGCACAAGAGATAGCTTTCTCTCTATGCTTTCCTTACTGGCACAAGAGATAGCTTTCTCTCTATGCTTTCCTTACTGGCACAAGAGATAGCTTTCTCTCTATGCTTTCCTTACTGGCACAAGAGATAGCTTTCTCTCTATGCTTTCCTTACTGGCACAAGAGATAGCTTTCTCTCTATGCTTTCCTTACTGGCACAAGAGATAGCCTTCTCTCTATGCCTTCCTTCCTGGCACAAGAGACAGCTTTCTCTCTATGCTTTCCTTCCTAGCACAAGAGATAGCTTTCTCTCTATGCTTTCCTCACTGGCACAAGAGATAGCTTTCTCTCTATGCTTTCCTTACTGGCACAAGAGATAGCCTTCTCTCTATGCCTTCCTTCCTGGCACAAGAGACAGCTTTCTCTCTATGCTTTCCTTCCTAGCACAAGAGACAGCTTTCTCTCTATGCTTTCCTTACTGGCACAAGAGATAGCTTTCTCTCTATGCTTTCCTTACTGGCACAAGAGATAGCTTTCTCTCTATGCTTTCCTTACTGGCACAAGAGATAGCTTTCTCTCTATGCTTTCCTTACTGGCACAAGAGATAGCTTTCTCTCTATGCTTTCCTTACTGGCACAAGAGATAGCTTTCTCTCTATGCTTTCCTTACTGGCACAAGAGATAGCTTTCTCTCTATGCTTTCCTTACTGGCACAAGAGATAGCCTTCTCTCTATGCCTTCCTTCCTGGCACAAGAGACAGCTTTCTCTCTATGCTTTCCTTCCTAGCACAAGAGATAGCCTTCTCTCTATGCCTTCCTTCCTGGCACAAGAGATAGCTTTCTCTCTATTCTTTCCTTACTGGCACAAGAGATAGCTTTCTCTCTATGCTTTCCTTACTGGCACAAGAGATAGCCTTCTCTCTATGCCTTCCTTCCTGGCACAAGAGACAGCTTTCTCTCTATGCTTTCCTTCCTAGCACAAGAGACAGCTTTCTCTCTATGCTTTCCTTACTGGCACAAGAGATAGCTTTCTCTCTATGCTTTCCTTACTGGCACAAGAGATAGCTTTCTCTCTATGCTTTCCTTACTGGCACAAGAGATAGCCTTCTCTCTATGCCTTCCTTCCTGGCACAAGAGATAGCCTTCTCTCTATGCTTTCCTTACTGGCACAAGAGACAGCTTTCTCTCTATGCTTTCCTTACTGGCACAAGAGATAGCTTTCTCTCTATGCTTTCCTTCCTGGCACGAGAGACAGCTTTCTCTCTATGCTTTCCTTCCTGGCACAAGAGATAGCTTTCTCTCTATGCTTTCCTTCCTGGCACGAGAGATAGCTTTCTCTCTATGCTTTCCTTCCTGGCACAAGAGATAGCTTTCTCTCTATGCTTTCCTTCCTGGCACAAGAGATAGCTTTCTCTCTATGCTTTCCTTCCTGGCACGAGAGATAGCTTTCTCTCTATGCTTTCCTTCCTGGCACGAGAGATAGCTTTATCTCTATGCTTTCCTTCCTGGCACAAGAGATAGCCTTCTCTCTATGCTTTCCTTCCTGGCACAAGAGACGGCTTTCTCTCTATGCTTTCCTTCCTGGCACAAGAGATAGCTTTCTCTCTATGCTTTCCTTACCGACACGAGAGATAGCTTTCTCTCTATGCTTTCCTTCCTGGCACAAGAGACGGCTTTCTCTCTATGCTTTCCTTACCGACACGAGAGATAGCTTTCTCTCTATGCTTTCCTTCCTGGCACAAGAGATAGCTTTCTCTCTCTGCTTTCCTTCCTGGCACAAGAGATAGCCTTCTCTCTATGCTTTCCTTACCGACACGAGAGATAGCTTTCTCTCTATGCTTTCCTTCCTGGCACAAGAGACGGCTTTCTCTCTATGCTTTCCTTCCTGGCACAAGAGATAGCTTTCTCTCTATGCTTTCCTTCCTGGCACGAGAGATAGCTTTCTCTCTATGCTTTCCTTCCTGGCACAAGAGACGGCTTTCTCTCTATGCTTTCCTTCCTGGCACAAGAGATAGCTTTCTCTCTATGCTTTCCTTCCTGGCACGAGAGACAGCTTTCTCTCTATGCTTTCCTTCCTGGCACGAGAGATAGCTTTCTCTCTATGCTTTCCTTCCTGGCACAAGAGACGGCTTTCTCTCTATGCTTTCCTTCCTGGCACAAGAGATAGCTTTCTCTCTATGCTTTCCTTCCTGGCACAAGAGATAGCTTTCTCTCTATGCTTTCCTTACTGGCACAAGAGATAGCCTTCTCTCTATGCCTTCCTTCCTGGCACAAGAGACAGCTTTCTCTCTATGCTTTCCTTCCTAGCACAAGAGACAGCTTTCTCTCTATGCTTTCCTTACTGGCACAAGAGATAGCTTTCTCTCTATGCTTTCCTTACTGGCACAAGAGATAGCTTTCTCTCTATGCTTTCCTTACTGGCACAAGAGATAGCTTTCTCTCTATGCTTTCCTTACTGGCACAAGAGATAGCTTTCTCTCTATGCTTTCCTTACTGGCACAAGAGATAGCTTTCTCTCTATGCTTTCCTTACTGGCACAAGAGATAGCTTTCTCTCTATGCTTTCCTTACTGGCACAAGAGATAGCCTTCTCTCTATGCCTTCCTTCCTGGCACAAGAGACAGCTTTCTCTCTATGCTTTCCTTCCTAGCACAAGAGATAGCCTTCTCTCTATGCCTTCCTTCCTGGCACAAGAGATAGCTTTATCTCTATTCTTTCCTTACTGGCACAAGAGATAGCTTTCTCTCTATGCTTTCCTTACTGGCACAAGAGATAGCCTTCTCTCTATGCCTTCCTTCCTGGCACAAGAGACAGCTTTCTCTCTATGCTTTCCTTCCTAGCACAAGAGACAGCTTTCTCTCTATGCTTTCCTTACTGGCACAAGAGATAGCTTTCTCTCTATGCTTTCCTTACTGGCACAAGAGATAGCTTTCTCTCTATGCTTTCCTTACTGGCACAAGAGATAGCCTTCTCTCTATGCCTTCCTTCCTGGCACAAGAGATAGCCTTCTCTCTATGCTTTCCTTACTGGCACAAGAGACAGCTTTCTCTCTATGCTTTCCTTACTGGCACAAGAGATAGCTTTCTCTCTATGCTTTCCTTCCTGGCACGAGAGACAGCTTTCTCTCTATGCTTTCCTTCCTGGCACAAGAGATAGCTTTCTCTCTATGCTTTCCTTCCTGGCACGAGAGATAGCTTTCTCTCTATGCTTTCCTTCCTGGCACAAGAGATAGCTTTCTCTCTATGCTTTCCTTCCTGGCACAAGAGATAGCTTTCTCTCTATGCTTTCCTTCCTGGCACGAGAGATAGCTTTCTCTCTATGCTTTCCTTCCTGGCACGAGAGATAGCTTTATCTCTATGCTTTCCTTCCTGGCACAAGAGATAGCCTTCTCTCTATGCTTTCCTTCCTGGCACAAGAGACGGCTTTCTCTCTATGCTTTCCTTCCTGGCACAAGAGATAGCTTTCTCTCTATGCTTTCCTTACCGACACGAGAGATAGCTTTCTCTCTATGCTTTCCTTCCTGGCACAAGAGATAGCTTTCTCTCTATGCTTTCCTTCCTGGCACAAGAGATAGCCTTCTCTCTATGCTTTCCTTACCGACACGAGAGATAGCTTTCTCTCTATGCTTTCCTTCCTGGCACAAGAGACGGCTTTCTCTCTATGCTTTCCTTCCTGGCACAAGAGATAGCTTTCTCTCTATGCTTTCCTTCCTGGCACGAGAGATAGCTTTCTCTCTATGCTTTCCTTCCTGGCACAAGAGACGGCTTTCTCTCTATGCTTTCCTTCCTGGCACAAGAGATAGCTTTCTCTCTATGCTTTCCTTCCTGGCACGAGAGACAGCTTTCTCTCTATGCTTTCCTTCCTGGCACGAGAGATAGCTTTCTCTCTATGCTTTCCTTCCTGGCACAAGAGACGGCTTTCTCTCTATGCTTTCCTTCCTGGCACAAGAGATAGCTTTCTCTCTATGCTTTCCTTCCTGGCACAAGAGATAGCTTTCTGTCTATGCTTTCCTTACTGGCACAAGAGATAGCTTTCTCTCGATGCTTTCCTTACTGGCACAAGAGACAGCTTTCTCTCTATGCTTTCCTTCCTGGCACAAGAGATAGCTTTCTCTCGATGCTTTCCTTACTGGCACAAGAGACAGCTTTCTCTCTATGCTTTCCTTACTGGCACAAGAGATAGCTTTCTCTCTATGCTTTCCTTCCTGGCACGAGAGATAGCTTTCTCTCTATGCTTTCCTTACTGGCACAAGAGATAGCTTTCTCTCTATGCTTTCCTTCCTGGCACAAGAGACAGCTTTCTCTCTATGCTTTCCTTACTGGCACAAGAGACAGCTTTCTCTCTATGCTTTCCTTCCTGGCACGAGAGATAGCTTTCTCTCTGTGCTTTCCTTCCTGGCAAGAGAGACAGCTTTCTCTCTATGCTTTCCTTACCGGCACAAGAGACAGCTTTCTCTCTGTGCTTTCCTTACTGGCACGAGAGATAGCTTTCTCTCTATGCTTCCCTTACTGTCACGAGAGATAGCTTTCTCTCTATGCTTTCCTTACCGGCACGAGAGACAGCTTTCTCTCTATGCTTTCCTTTCCGGCACAAGAGACAGCTTTCTCTCTGTGCTTCCCTTACTGGCACGAGAGATAGCTTTCTCTCTATGCTTTCCTTACTGGCACAAGAGATAGCTTTCTCTCTATGCTTTCCTTACTGGCACGAGAGATAGCTTTCTCTCTATGCTTTCCTTACCGGCACGAGAGATAGCTTTCTCTCTATGCTTTCCTTACTGGCACGAGAGATAGCTTTCTCTCTATGCTTTCCTTACCGGCACAAGAGACAGCTTTCTCTCTGTGCTTCCCTTACTGGCACGAGAGACAGCTTTCTATCTATGCTTTCCTTACTGGCACAAGAGATAGCTTTCTCTCTATGCTTTCCTTACTGGCACGAGAGATAGCTTTCTCTCTATGCTTTCCTTACCGGCACGAGAGATAGCTTTCTCTCTATGCTTTCCTTACTGGCACGAGAGACAGCTTTCTCTCTATGCTTTCCTTACTGGCACAAGAGATAGCTTTCTCTCTATGCTTTCCTTACTGGCACGAGAGATAGCTTTCTCTCTATACTTTCCTTACCGGCACGAGAGATAGCTTTCTCTCTATGCTTTCCTTACTGGCACGAGAGACAGCTTTCTCTCTGTGCTTCCCTTACTGGCACGAGAGATAGCTTTCTCTCTATGCTTTCCTTACCGGCACAAGAGACAGCTTTCTCTCTGTGCTTCCCTTACTGGCACGAGAGATAGCTTTCTCTCTATGCTTTCCTTACTGGCACAAGAGATAGCTTTCTCTCTATGCTTTCCTTACCGGCACAAGAGACAGCTTTCTCTCTGTGCTTCCCTTACTGGCACGAGAGATAGCTTTCTCTCTATGCTTTCCTTACTGGCACAAGAGATAGCTTTCTCTCTATGCTTTCCTTAGTGCCACAAGAGATAGCTTTCTCTCTATGCTTTCCTTAGTGGCACGAGAGACAGCTTTCTCTCGATACTTTCCTTACCGGCACAAGAGACAGCTTTCTCTCTGTGCTTTCCTTACCGGCACGAGAGACAGCTTTCTCTCTATGCTTTCCTTACCGGCACAAGAGACAGCTTTCTCTCTATGCTTTCCTTAGTGGCACGAGAGACAGCTTTCTCTCGATACTTTCCTTACCGGCACAAGAGACAGCTTTCTCTCTGTGCTTTCCTTACTGGCACGAGAGATAGCTTTCTCTCTATGCTTTCCTTACTGGCACGAGAGATAGCTTTCTCTCTATGCTTTCCTTCCCGGCACAAGACACAGCTTTCTCTCTGTGCTTTCCTTACTGGTACGAGAGATTGCTGCCTGCTTCACTTTGCTCTGCCCCCTCTAACTAGTTAGTTATACCTCGTCGCCCTTACACTACACATGTTTGATCTCTTCTAATTTATTCATTCTTGATTTTAAAAGTACATTTAATAATCTTTTTATTTAAAAAAAGGTTTTAATAGGCTTTTTGAACATTGCACTGAGCGCACAGGAAAATTGAACACTTGAACAATAGGCTTTTTGAACATCGCACTGAGCGCACAGGTAAATTGAACACTTGAACAATAGGCTTTTTGAACATCGCACTGAGCGCACAGGTAAATTGAACACTTGAACAATAGGCTTTTTGAACATCGCACTGAGCGCACAGGAAAATTGAACACTTGAATGTGGTAAAACAACCATTGCATGTGTGGGGAACAGGGATTCATTAATGTTCCCATGATGCATCTATCTAGCTTTTTGGTGGCACCATTCTGTACTGTATCGTACTGCATTTGTACAGGTTTCCTCCCTCAACTGCCGTGTCTGTCGATTGGCCAAAAACTATTTGTATGTACACATTATGTTCAGTGTTGTGTTTCGGCAGGCATGCTCAGGCATTCAGTGAGCATTTTTAGATTTTGCGTAATAACAACACAACAAGTACAGATACATTCAAAGTACACCGCCCCCCATGCCAAATAATTAAATATCCTCCAGCGCGGCATTGCCGGGGCGCCGTGCAGCTCATAGAGACTGTATTTGGAGGGAGAGGTGCACAATATTTGATTGATTAATTGCATAATTAAAATCGATAAAAGATTGTCATCAAATATTTTCTTAATCAATTGGCTAATAGCATAACTAAACCACTAGTGCTTCATCCGAAGATGTAACTTTTATAAATTAAATTAAATAAGTCATCAATAAAAAAATTAAATAATTAATTTATTAATTAATACATAATTAATTGATTAATCAATAAATCAAAAATACCCTTTACAGACAAATTACTTGGTCATTGTCATGTCCAAATATCAGCTTCCTAGCTCAAAAGGTGCCTGAGATATTGGCCAGATGAGAAAGAAAATAAATAAATTATTAATAATGAAAAAATAATAATAATAATCGTAAAAAAATTATATTGTAAAAAAACAAATATATATCTATCCATAAGATTGGTATTCCCGTCAGCGAAGCACTGGATCTTGTATTCTAGTACGTTTTAAATATGACGATTCAAACAACTCTCTTAGAGTATATTGTAGAAACACTAACAGCTTATTCAGAAGTCAAAAAATGTTAAAAGTAAAATCATCACTTCAATGAAATAATTGACACCATGGAACTGTGCATTGTATTATTGACCAATCTTTAGCATTTTTGACACAAGCTGTTGCTTTTGGCCCACAATTCCATTTTCTTTTGATCTAAAGTGTAAAAAAAAAAAAAAAAAACCTCCAAGTTTTTGCGTTTGGCCACCAAGAACAGTAACTTTTTCTGTTTTTGCAAAACTTTCGAAAAATCCCTTTCAGGTACAAGCATTGTGAACACAGCAAATTGATTTTCTTATTTATGTGCCTTTTTTCCTGTCAGCTATATTGACACGATTACTCAAGGCAACATTGGCGTCATTCATTCATTGGCGTCAGGAAGGGCATCCGGCCATAAAAACATTGCCTCAAACAGGGAACCATGATTGTCATGGGGCCCGCAAGGCTAACCCCCGCTCTAGCGGGGAAAAATGGCCTTAAAACGATCATTCATTCATTCATACTCAAGGCGTTCAAGAGTACGTACGATCTTACCCTGCAAGAACAATAACTTTTTCAGATCTTGCAAATCTTTTGAAAAATCCCTGTCATCAGGTGCAAGCATTTTGAACACAGCAAATTGATTTTCTTATCTTTGTGCCCTTTTTTGGGGGGGGGGGGGGAGGAGGGGATACAAAGTCAAGATTCGTGGAAGAGCTAGAACATAGAACAGATCAGGACACACAAAAGGACAAAATGAACAGTACAGAGAAGGTGGGGAAACACTAACAGCTGGGTTGAAGGACAAGATAGAGGGAGACTTTGGACAAAACAATTGGTGTAGGGAGGAAGGGACGACGCATGGGTGGATAAGATCGATGCAGAAGGAAACTTTCAGGAAGGAAAAACTGGAAATTTCGAAGGAGGAGTGCTTGGGAGAGGGGGTCGTTAATGAGGGTAGAAAATATCATGGTTTTTGATTGAGGATGATCTGAGATGGTGGTGTGAACAACTGTCTTTAAGACCTGGAGGGAAGAATGAGATTGAAGAGAGTGTGAAAGTTGGTTTCACAGATGGGGAAAAAAACAGGAACAAATGAGTCGAGATGAGCAGTGATCCTGGATTTAGGTAGTTTCACCAGAAGGGGGTTGATGGTGGACTATGTGGGCCCTGCAGAAAACTAAGGGGGCACAAAACACAGAGAAGACAGAAGATACAAGACCCATAGACTCGGCTTCATTGTGGTAGATTCCAATAATAATGAAGGCCTTGGTTTCCACGGCATCAAGCTGAGCAAGATATGAGCAGGGGAGCCAACCAAGTGGGGAGAGCAGTACTCCATCAAGCTGTGGATGGAAGCCTTGTATGTGGATAGTTCAGGTGTGCCAAGGAAGGAAGTATGATGATGGATGCCGAGTTGGCAACTGGTTTTGGAGGCCAACTTTGAAATTTGGTATTCCCAAGAAAAATCATCGCTGATGGTGAGACCCAGCAGTTTTAATGACTGAACTTCCACAACAGGATTGTTAAGAATGAATATGGGGCATTAGCGTTTCCAGACGGTCCTTTTGGAGAGAGATTTGTCAGGTGAGAGTGTGAGATTTGTCAGGATTGAAAGTGTTTGACCAGCTGGTGATTTTTTTTTTCAAGGTCTGAAGAGAGGGAAGAGGGTGCAGCCTGCCTGTCTGAAGGGATGAGTGATGTCATGGCAGAGTGGAGTCATCAGCAAATAGATAATGGGGATTTTCCAGAAAGTCAGAGATCATTAATGAAGATCAGGAAAGGACTGGACCTAGAACACTGCCATGGGGCACTCCAGTCTTGACAGGGAGAGTAGATTTAAAGGATTCTGTTGAGTGCCACACGTTGGCTGCGAGAGTAGAAAAAGTCTGTAAACCATGTGTGGAGTTGACCTTGGATGCCATAGGCAGAGAGTTTGGAGAACAAGGCAGAAATCCAGACTGTATCAAAAGCATGAGATATATCCAGAGAAGCAGCCCTGATCTCATTTGTGATCACTGAGGGCCTCCATCAATTGTTGGGTGAGTAGAAGCAGCATGTTCAAGGTAGAGTGACCTGGTCTGAATCCATATTGGTGATCTGAAATGCGGTTGTTGGAGAAACGGAAGGATTTCATATCAACTGCGATGTCGGATTCCATGACCTTGCTGATGATTGGAAGTAAGCTGATAGGTCTGTAGTTGAGGGGATCGATTTTTGAACTTTTTTATGTAATACAATTATGTTGGTGGATTTCCAAGCAAATGGAAGATAACCTAAGGTAAATTATAGGGCGAAAAGGCCAGAGAGGGGATGGGAATGAGCAGCAGAGCAGGTTTTTTGGATACGTGAGCTGATGCCGTCCATTCTAGTTGCAATCCAGTGTCAGAGTCGAGGGTTGAAAGAATCTTCTCCACCTTCTCAGGTGCAAAAGAGACAGAACCCAGGAGCAGTTGTGAATGACAGGGAAGGATGGGTACCAAGAGTGAGAGGTTGAGGACACAATATTTGAAAGCAAATACAGAATTGAGACATTCAGCCTTCTCATGAGAAGGTTTGAGTTTGTGGGATTTGGGGGAAGGCTTGAGTGGGTTGGGTATGGAGAGATGCAAAAATGGGGGGACATGAAATCTTGAGGGGGTGGGTGGGGTAGAAGCAAAAGGACATGAAGTGAAAGGATGCTGATTTCAAATTCCCAAATAGAACAAACGGAAGTAAAGATCATGAGATGGGAGATGAATTGTTTTTGTTGAGGGCATGGAGAAATGTGGTACTGTATGTGTGGGAGGATGGTTGGTGGACCAACTGCTTCGCTGACAGTTTTGGAAAATAATGAAAATGGAAAATAACAAATACTGAAAAGTAATGCCTTTTTCTTCCTGTCAGCTGCATCAGCACGATTACTCGAGGGGCTCAAGAGTATGACTGTGGACCAACTGCGGTCCAACTCCAACACTACAGCTGTTGACACCTGCTTGGCTTCTTCCGCTCAGGCCTCAGGAACATCCCAGACTTTGCCCTCTGTGGCCCCCGCTTCCAGCGATTCCAAGTTCGGCAATGATGTTAAGCTTTTGAAGAAGAATATGGAATCTCTCGAGACTGAATGTTTCACAGCAGCCAATGATGCGCAGCTCAACAAAACGGTAAAACATATTTTATTGTTCAAGATGAGAACGTTTTTGACCCGGGAACTCTGTTATCCCAAGTTTACCCGGGTGCCCTGTGCTTTGTTTTAACCTCAAGGTTCCACATACCGAACCCAACACATCTTGGCATGTAGACGGTAACACCCCAGTACTCCGTGAAGAAAGTGATGCTGCTTCTGGAGTGGTGCTGAAGAGTGCTCAGGGAGAGATTTTCTCAGTGATGGAGTCGGTGCGAGGTTTGTTTTTTTATTCTTTTGCATTTTGCACCATTTTTGCATCATTTTGCCTATTGTGTCCAATATTGTATGCTGCATCCGGTTTATCTACTTTTTCTTTGACGATTAAGCCACTTTGAAACGGTTTCAAATTGTCTTCCATAGCCTACCACACAACTTATTCTTGCTTAATGCCTCACACGTGCAGCTTTCTAAAATAGCCATGTTGGAGTAGAGGTTTACGTATTTATCGTTTTTGTTGGTTGATCTGCGAGCCGCAGTATAGCAGCTGACGATGACGACTGCAGACTGGCAAAAACCAGAAGCACCCTTTAAACTACAAAAATCGTATTACCCAGCTGCGTAAGTTCTTGTAAGCAGTTTTATTGATGTGTAAATAGAGTAGATGTGTGGGAGGCACACCCTATTGGTCAGAACTCTTGCAGCAATTGCTAATGTGAGACAAGGGTTCATGGGGTCACCATTTGAGTGAAGATTAACGATGTGATATGCTCGTGTCATATCGTGGAGCTTGCAAGCTCGTCGATTCTTGAGGCTAATCCACTTCGTCTGATGAGTGGTTTCCACTTATTGTATGACAATGCTTTCTGGCCCTTTGTGTTAGGATGCATGTGCTTCAGCCTTTGGGCTGTGGAGCATGCGTATGCTCACGGGACAGGCTTTGTTGGACTGTGTACTTTGGCTGTGGGGAAAATGTGGACATCCGAAGGGAAAATGTGGAAAATGTGGATTCTGTTCAAATGTTTGCTTCTTTTTTTTTTCTTTTTTTTCTTTTTCCTTTCTTTTGAAAAACCATACAGCAATGTCAGCTGCTATAATGTGTTGCTGCTATGAACTTAATACAAGGGGAAATATTGGAGCACCACTGACCTATGACTCGCCACTACCCACGACTATATTTGATGAAACAAAAAAGAGTTATCTAGTGTAGTGTTACTTGGTTGCTTTATGCAGCTTTCTTTGGCTTGAAGAGCATAGCGATCAAGTGCATCGGTAGCACCAGTGTCCTATAAAGAGTAGGGTACGCTACATAGCCAAAAGTATGTGGACACCCGAATATCACACCCGTATGTGCTTGTCCAACTTCTCATTCCAAAATCATGGGCATTAATATAGAGTTGATCCACCCTTTGCTGCTATAACAGCCTCCACTCTTCTGGGAAGGCTTTTCACTAGAAGTTGGAACATTGCTTTGGGGATTTGCTTCCATTCATCCACAAGAGCATTAGTGAGGTCAGGCACTGGTGTTGGGCGATTAGGCCTGGCTCACAGTCAGCGTTCCAATTCATCCCAGAGGTGTTCGATGGGGTTGAGGTCAGGGCTCTGTGCAGACCAGTCAAGTTCTTCCAAACCGATCTCAACAAACCATTTCTGTATGGAGTTCGCTTTGTGCATGGGGGCATTGTCATGCTGAAACAGGAAAGGGCCTTCCCCAAACTGTTCCCACCAGGTTTGAAGCACACAATCGTCTAGAATGTCATTGTATGTTGCAGCATTAAGATTTCCCTTGACTGGAACTAAGGGGCCCAGCCCGACCATGAAAAACAGCCCCAGACCATTATTCCTCCTCCACCAAACTTTACAGTTGGCCCTATGCATTCGGGCAGGTAGCGTTCTGCTGGCATTCGCCAAATCCAGATTTGTCCGTCGGACTGCCAGATGGTGAAGCATGATTCATCACTTCAGAGAATGTGTTTCCACTGCCCAAGAGTCAAATGGCGGCGAGCTTTACACCACACCACTCCAGCCGACACTTGGCATTGCGCAAGGTGATCTTAGACTTGTGCGCAGCTGCTCAGCCATGGAAACCCATTTCATGAAGCTCCTGACGAACAGTTGTTGTGCTGATGTTGCTTCCAGAGGCAGTTTGGAACTCGATAGTGAGTGTTGCAACTGAGGACAGACGATTTTTACGGGCTTCAGCACTCGGCGGTCCTGTTCTGGAGCTTCTGTGGGCTCCCACTTCACGGCTGAGCTGTTGTTGCTCCTAGACTTTTCCACTTCACAATAACGGCACTTACAGTTGACTGGGGCAGCTCTAGCTGTGCAGAAATTTGATGACCTGACTTGTTGGAAAGGTGGCATCCTCTGACGGTGCCATGTTGAAAGTCACTGAGCTCTTCAGTATGGCCCATTCTACTGACGATGTTTGTCTATGGAGATTGCATGGCTGTGTGCTTAATTATATATACCTGTCAGCAATAGGTGTGGCTGAAACAGCCGAATCCACTAAGTAATTAGAAGGGGTGTCCACATACTGTTTGGCCATGTCGTGTACATTAATATATATATATATATATATATATATATATATATATATATATATATATTACTGTCCGGTCCAGATTTCTAAATCAATATATAGTTGCCTGTCAACCTCAAAGCACCGCAGCGAGTGTACTGGTAGTCCGGGGGTGTCATGGCAGAAAAGAAATAAAGACACTGATGTGCCCTTAGTGTTGTTTTAAGGGTGAAATCAACATACTGCAGGAGACAGAAAGGTAATGTTATAATAAACATTTAATAATCCCTAATGTATACCATAAACACAATCATATTGTAGCAATAAATGACTTTCCTAAGAATCCCGAATGAAAAAAGTACGAATGTTACATACAAAAATTGAACCATACGTTAACTCGCGACTCTCGACATGGAAACTCAGCTTAATCAAGCATTTCGCACATTAAACCCAGCGGGTCATGAATGGGTGCAAGGTCGGCGGAAATACCACTGGTCTTGACGAAAAGTACAGATGGTGCGCACAAATGGTGAAGCTGACAAAGGCCCTGTGCTTTGATGTCAGTCACATTCAACAAGTCGTCATAAAGTGAATCACGGAAGCATAGATGAGTAGCCAATTCAGCTGTTACAGCTCTACCACACAGATAATGAACATGGGAACTCCATGATGAAAAGGAGAATTTGGTTGAATACCTCAAAGGGTTGAATACCTCGAAGGGTACCGCCTCATTTCTGGTCTTGCACCCTTTGCTCTTTCTGTGCTTTGTCTCCTCCACCCTCCTCCTCCATGCTCCCCCCCCCCCCCCTACCCCCCAGGTTTCTGCTAGACTCACACAGTCCACCATCAACCTCCTTCTGGTAAAACTACCCAAATCCATGATCACTGCTCACCTTCACTCATTTGCTCCTCTCTTTTCCTGCCTGTAGAATCAGCTTCCACAGACTCTTAAATGTCATTCTTCACTCCAGGTCTTCAAGACAGCTGTTCACCACCATTTCAGATCATCTCCAATCCTAAACCATGATCTTTTCTATCCTCGTTAACCCCACACAAAATCCCTCCTCCTTCCAATTTTCCAGTTTTCCCTCCTTGGAGTTTCCCTTCTGCATCCATTTTGTCTTACACATGCATAAGTGTTTTGCATCCTGTTTTTGTCGGTTACATCCTGATGTGTTCACTGTACTGTCTTCCTTGAGCCTCGACTATGTATACAAAAAAGGATGCGCTGCACAATCGCTATACTCAAGCATTCAACAAATTTATTCAAGAAGAAAAGGTAATGGATGAGTGGCTCACAGAAGGTAACACCTTCCTCATCCCAAAATCTGAAGAAACCAAACTACCTCACAAGTCTAGACCAATAACATGTCCACCAACAGCAGACAAACTTCTGACTTGAATCATCACAGAAAGTATGTACCACCACCTAACACAACAAAGAGGCCTAGATGCAGAACTGAAGGGATGTAAAAGAGGATGCTATGGAACAATAGACACCTACTACTGAACAAGGCCATATTCTAAAACTGTAAAACCAGAAGAATAAAATTGTCCACAGCCTGGATAGACTCCAAGAAAAGATTTTAATTGTGTCCCGCATTCATGGATGATAAAATGCATGCAGGGATACAAGATGAACCGCCAAATAACCAAACTGATTGAGAAAGCAATGCAACACTGGAACACCACATAGATATTACAACACTATGAAGGAAAGATTGAAATTCCAGGGGGGAAGATATGATGCCTTTCATGGTGACAGCCTTTACTCTGCTCCTGTTTTGCGTGTCCCTGGACCCACTAACAAACTCGATGAGCAATGACACGGATATATTATAACATCCAAATAATAAAATAACTGCCAAAGAGAAAGGAAAGATGACACGTCTGCTCCACATGGATGATTTAAAACTCTTCGCACCGAATGACGAAACATTGGCAGAACTGGATTTGGTGAAGTGGTACGACATTCAAATGGAATTTGGCCACTTTGGAGAAAATGGTACTTTGACGTACAAGGTAAACTAACAAAAACGGTCAACATAAAAATCGACCTCAATACAACAATACAGGAACAAGACAGCGAGGCATCATACAAATACCTCAGAGTAGAAGAGGGATACCAAATACTATCATACCTCTTATAACGAGTGAGTGCTACATAAAAGTAGCGCGATAAGAGGTCTTTTATATAATTGTGCCTATGGAGATAGGTTCTCCGAGAGTGTATTTATGAAGAATGAATGTTATAGGAGAGCTTCTTTGGGCATCGGATATCACTATATACAGATGTTGTCATTGAGTTTTATGAATAAAACTAGAAAAATGCGACTCTGTCGCCAATATGCCACCGCTTAGTCCCTGCGTGTGACAACGGGTAGATGCCCTCATTCCCTGTCCTAAAAATAACCAAGTAAATCCCTTCAGCTGTTTTCAAGAAGCACATTTTTACCAGACAGGACAGGTTTCACATCGATCGGTGAGGCTGTTTCGGAGAAGGGATTTTTTTAAATATCGGCTTTCAAGTTAATATGGCTGCCAAACCATGTGACATGACATCAATAATGTACCCTCTACATATTGTTGCGGATCTCGAGCTCGTCGACGTACTGAGGGGGGATTAAGCCCTGCTCCCCCTCGAGCTTCGAGTCCACGAGGCCGCTACCCACTCTACACTCGTGGGGGCGGATTGCTGAGCAATTCCAGCCACCAAACCCGCAGCGAGCGCGTGGAAGGGTTTCCGGTCGGGGATCACATTTGTGAAGTTTTGTGTTGATCGGATAAGGTTTGTTTTTCTATCCAAGATGGCTGCCAAACCATGTGTCCTATGACATCATCATTTTCAAACTATATGCAACAATGGTGTTAGATAACATTTGTAAAATTTCGCATTGATTGGGTAAGCGGTTTCAGAGATGTAATTATTTGATATTTTCCTTCAATCCATAATGGCTGCCACACCATGTGACCAATTATGTCATAAATTTAACATTTCAATACAAATCGGTCATAGATCATATACATGCAATTTCAGGTTTTTAGGATAAGACATTTGATTAAAACATTTATGGCTGGTATACCACTTCACCTATGATGTCATCATTGTCATGCTCTTCTTCTCCATTGGGAGTACTTGACAATATGACAAGTTTCAAATTTTTCCATTCAGCGGTTTCAGAGAAACTTTTTTATTATTTACATTTAAGCCAAGATGGCTGCCATACCATCTTGGCTTAAATAGATGATATGGCAGCCATCTACCACGTACCACGTGACCTATGATGTCACAATTATCACTAAAACATTCCGCATGGGTAATGCTCCTACCCTGAAAGGTTTGTCCCAATCGGATATGTGGTTGCTGAGAAAAACGAGGTTTAGCCCATACAGACAACCGGAAAACATGATGCCTCTGGCCACCTTCGGGGCGGAGTCATAAAAAAACATTGTTAAGCATATAACATAACATCATAACATTTAAAAAAATTTTTACCATAAACAACACTCACTCGTGAATTTTGCCAGGGCTTGCTTGGTGTTTACTATTGCTATCGGTGGGAGACAAAGGAGACGACAAGGGAGCGGTGCGAGATGAGAGTAAGGTGCTATGGGAAGTTGGGCCAGGCTGTGGCTCATTCTTGAGGATGGTTATAATGGTAGAGTTGGCGAAAGCAAGAGACCACCCAACATCTATCTGCCTGATACTCACCCGCCTCCATTCTCCTTTGTACATGAAACTTCACATCCATGTTGATGCTTTTCCTTGTTAACTTGGACACTTTCATCGCACATCACTCGCAGGCCGTTGTCCAGACATGATGGGTCTAATATTGTCACCAAGCACGTAAGGAGTAAAAAATAACCTCACTGCATATGAGCGTACCGAGACCAAACAATAGAGCATCGGCAGGAAAGACAAGTGTAAGGAAACGCTTGCTGATTGGTCGAGTGTTCATTCGCTCATTAGGAGGACCTAACATCGGTTCCGTTTTCTTGGTACGTACTGTACAGTACTTGCTGGCCATTTGATACATATACATATATACTACCGATCAAAAGTTTTAGAACACCTCAATATTTCCAGTTTTTGTTGAAATTTACGCAGTTTAATGTCTCAATGTACTCTGAAATTAAGCATAGAACAAATAAACAATTGGAGATAAAAAAAAGAAATCATAGAATCATTTTGTTTAACAAAATTTAATTTAAATTTTTGCCTCGGCAAAGTAGCCACCTTTTGCAGATATAACCGCCGAACACACTCGTGGCATTCTTTCTACAATGGAAATCAAATATGGTGCGGGAAAGGACACAAGGACACCAAGGACACACAAGGAAAACAGGAAAGGAAAACACAAGGACATCAAGGACTTCCAGGAAAGAAGCCGGTATTTCAAAAAGGTGGATCTGGGGTGAATTAACGGGGGTAGAAAAGATCAAGGTTTTGGATGGGGGAAGATAAGAGATGGTGGTGAACAGCTGTTTTAAAGACCTGGAGGGTGGAGTGGGATTGAAGGGAGTGAGGGCGTTTGTTCCATGATCATGTTTGCCGCAGGCACCGGGAGAAGACACCTTGAGTCGGCCATATGCATACGTCTCTCTGAAAAGAAGAAGAGGTGAGATTAGAATCAACGTATCGAGTTCATGAGTGGTGTGCAGTTGATGCAGGGGTCAAAAAGTTTGAACCCCCCAAATGTACAAAAATGACCTTTAACTTGACCTTTGACACTGAATTTGACCCCAGACCACGCAACTGACCTCAGAAATCGGTTCCTCACATCGAAATTATACGGAAAAAATATATCACACGTGATTGACGGTTGAATGGCTGAAAAGTTATTTTCCACCTCCGTCCGCAGCGGCCATCTTGGATTTATGCCAATTATCGGAGTTCCCCAAGGTTGCCACTCCGGCAACCATGCTAAATCTTTTCTATAGACCAATGTGAGTACGAAACCATCAAAAAACAATACACTTCTCGCAACAACAAGGTACTCAACCTGGCAACCGGACTAGTTGGTGGTCTTTGTGTTCTACCGACTCCTCTCTGGCCAAGCTCCCCCAGCTCTCTCTGTGCTCTGTCCCCCAAATATTGCTTCAGGTCCCACAAGGTCTGTCAGCAACCCTCTGATGGTTAAACTGCCAAAATCACGATTCTCTGCTCACCCTCACTCCTTCATTCCCCTTTTCTCCCGCCTCTGGAACAAACTCCCCCACTCCCTTCAATCCCACTCCTCCCTCCAGGTCTTTAAAACAGCTGTTCACCACCATCTCTTATCCTCCCCCATCCAAAACCTTGATCTTTTCTACCCCCGTTAATTCACCCCAGATCCACCTTTTTGAAATACCAACTTCTTTCCTGGAAGTCCTAGTAGTGTCCATTTGTTTTATACCTCTCCCACCCCCACCCCCCCCCCTTCCCATGCCCCCTCTCCCCAAGCCCACTCCCTATGTCCCTGTTCTCTACTGTTGAACTTGTGTGCTTCCCTCTCCACCAATCTTGTCTCCTGCTCCATTTATTATATGTTTTATGTGTCCGTTTGTTTTTTTTGTCATTAATGTTAGCTCTTACACGAGCCTCCATCTTGTATACAAAAAATAAAATAAATAAAAAAGGCTCATCACTTTATCACCATAGCCAGAGCGCTCCAATATCTGTGTTCGATTTGGGGGGGAAATGGGGGGGGGGGGGGGGGGGTTGAACATTGGTTTGTTCCATGACAGGTTTTGTTTTGTAAAAATCAAACCTTTATTTCATTATGACGATGCAAACATATTTCAGAATTTAACCTGGTTAACACTTTTGCACTCTCCTAGAATAATTTGGGGGGGGGGGGGATTGAAAGTAACAATAACTTGCGATGTTCTTTCAGATTGCCACATTTACAAAGGGAGCGAGTTCCAGCCTCTGGATCCCAAGAAGTTCGCAAACACGATCCGAAAAGAGATGCTTTTGCTCGCAACTTCCTTGCCTGAAGGAATCCGCGTCAAAGCCTTTGAGGACAGGATGGTGTGTATCATCTGTGTTTGACGCCATTCTCCTTACAGTACTTGTACTTGTGAATTTTTCAGTTTGCTTTGGAGAAATCCAATTGCGATTGAAATTCAGAAGCCTCCGAACTGTTACATTTCTGGGTTCATGGTTAAGGTAATCGAAGGTTGTCTGGGTCTTGTCAATTGATAAGCGTCACTGAAGGATTTTGCAGTGTTCAGAAGCAGCTGTAAAGTTATACGTGAAGTAAAGCACTTGTAAATTGAATTGATTGAGGTGGGCAGCATTTAACGGCATCAATATAAAGCTAACAAGACAGTTTTTTGTTTGTTTTTTTGTTTTTTTTTGTATACTGAATCGAGGCTCGTGAAAGAGCTAACATTTATTTCACAAACAAATCAACCAGACAAACAAAATATACAAAAAGAGGGAGCGGAAGACAAGATGGGGAGAGAAGGGGAAGCACACAACCACAACATTTGAGAGCAGGGAGAAGTGTGGGAGGAAGAGGGCTTGGGGCAGGAGGCATGGGAAGGGGGGGGGGGGGGGGTGGAGAAATATAAAACACAAGGGGACCGAAATTAGCGGGGATAGAAAAGATCAAGGTTTTGGATGGGGGAGGATAAGAGATGGTGGTGAACAGCTGTTTTGAAGACCTGGAGGGAGGAATGGGATTGAAGAGAGTGCATCTTGTTATGAAGTTAGACTGAAATGCATCTTGATGGAGAATGTGCAACAACATTGCTACAATAAGGAGCCATCTACAATCGAAAATGAAGGCGCCACAAACAGTAACTGGACGGCACACGGTAGAGCGCATACCTCCGCCAGGCTGAACAGCTTATGTTTTGTATCCCACTGATAGGCCGGATCTGGATCCGGACGTGAACCAAAATCTAATCGGCTTGTTCTTGTCACCTAACCAACTCATCCACCAAGTTTCATCCGAATCCGTCCAAAACTTTTGAGACATCGTGCTCTATATTGTTTTTGGCCCCATCTCTCAATGGTGAAAAATCACTTGAAAAATTCTAATATCTGGATCCGGATCTTCACCAAAATCTAATCAAATCGTCCTTGTCACGCAGCCAAGCCAACCTTTCCACCAAATTTTGGCCGAATCCGTCCACAACTTTTTTGAGATACACTGCTCACAGACTAACAGACAGACAGGGGTCATAACATAACCTCCATTTTCTGTGGCAGAGGTAAACATAACCTCCGCCAACCTTCGGTGGTAGAGATCATTATAGCCACCCAACAGGCCAAGCTAGAACCTAATCCTTGCCTGTTGGGTGGCTACACCAGTTGGTTGTGCCTTCATTTTTGAATATGGATCTTCCAATCTCGAACCAGCTTTTTCTCCAGCTATCTACATATTATGTATACATGGTGGTTGTGCTGTGGCTTAAATAATAATAATAATAATAATGCATTTATTTTATATAGCGCTTTTCAGGAAGCCCAAAGACGCTTTGACAGAGTGCAAAACATAATGCATAGCAAAACATAAAAACAATTTCAAAAAAAGAAGAATCAATAGGGAAATATTCAAAGCACAAAGGAAGGAGAAGGAGAGGAGATAGTCAGGGGTTAGATGCTGTGGGTTAAATGTTGAATGCAGTGTTGAACAGGTGGGTCTTCAGTGATGTTTTGAATGTGTTGAGTGAGGAGGAGTCTCTGATGGTGTGAGGTAGCGAGTTCCAGAGGGTGGGAGCAGCGATGGAGAAGGCCCTGTCCCCCCAGGATCTAAATTTGGTCCGGATGGGGGGAGTCAGGAGGTTGGTACCAGCAGAGCGGAGGTTGCGGGTGGGAGTATGTCTGGAGAGGAGGTCAGCCAGGTAGGATGGGGCCAGGTTATGGAGGGCTTTGTAGGTCAAGAGGAGGATTTTGTACTGGATTATCTGGGGGGTGGGGAGCCAGTGAAGCTTGTAAAGGACGGGGGTGATGTGGTCACGGGTCCGGGAATGGGTGAGTAGACAGGCAGCGGAGTTCTGAATGTATTGGAGTTTATTGGTGATTGTTGAGGGTGAACCATAAAGGAGGCTATTGCAGTAGTCCAGACGGGAAGTGATGAAGGCGTGGATGAGGGTTTCTGCAGCCACGGAGGAGAGGGATGGACGGAGACGGGCGATGTTTTTCAGGTGAAAGAAGGCCGTCTTTGTGATCTGTTTAGTGTATTTGTCGGAGGAGAGGGTTTGGTCAAAGATGATGCCAAGATTCCGGATGTGAGGGGAGGTGGATACTGGGAAACCGTCGATGTTGAGGGCAAAGTTATGGGTGGACTTGGTGAGCGTTTTTGGGCCAATGATGATTATTTCAGATTTATCAGAAGAATGTTTCAGATAAATGGTTCATTTTGGGGTGATGCAAGGGCATGTCCATAAAATATAATTTTACAATATTACATTATATATGCAAAGAGTGCAGGGGATGTTTATTTAGGAGGAGGGAGTACAGGGGAGAAAAGCATGGTTAGAGTAGTTAGCTAGTAGTGGTATGGAAAAAAAGGAAAAAGAGTGGAACATGGTGGGATTGAGGGGAGTGGAGGGATGCTAATATGTAGAGCTCGTTGGGGAGGAGACAGGGAGGGGTTGTCAAAATGTCATCTCGTATGTAATTTGTAGATAGACTTTCAGAGAATGTTTGGACTTCTGTACAGGACTTGTTCACAGCACTCATCAATGGACCAGAACGTACTCCCTACGAGGATGGTCTCTTCATCTTCGATATTCAGCTTCCAGGAAACTATCCCTCGAGCCCACCTTCACTCCATTATCACTCATTTTGCCATGGTCGGCTCAATCCAAACCTGTACGAGAATGGAAAGGTGTGCGTCAGCTTACTGGGCACATGGAGTGGCAAGGTATGCATGCATGAAACAATGGCTTACTTCTCAAAATGATTAGTTGATATTCCTAAGTTTCATTTGATGCCAGATTATGTTATCAGTCTAAGAAACATAGCTGATGTGTTATAGACAGAGTATCTTTATCCATGGAGGTTTCTCTAGAGTAAAGACTCAAAAGTGAATGTTCCGATGATGCAATTATTTGCACATACATGACAGACTATTTCTGCTCGTAGTAGCCCTCTTGGAAAACACCCTAATCCCAGCAACCCACGAGCTTCCTTATGGCAGCATTAGATAATCTTGCGATTGGTCCTGAAGCCATGATTGCACCACTATGTTTACATCTTTGTCACACACCTTTTTTGTATAGGTTGTCGAAGCTCATATAAGAGCTAACACACAGTACATATACCAAAGGCAGCAGGAGACAAGAGGAGGTGAGAGAGGGAAGCACAACAACAGCAGGGAACCAGGGACATCAGGAGATCTGTGGAAGAGAGAGGGCTGGGGTGGGATAAACAAGATGGACACTACATTGGATTTCAGGAAAGAAAACTGAATTTGAAGGAGGTGGATTTGGGGAATATTAACGGGGGTAGAAAAGATCAAGGTTTTGGATGGGGGAAGATAAGAGATGGTGGTGAACAGCTGTTTTGAAGACCTGGAGGGAGGAATGGGATTGAAGAGAGTGAGGGAGTTTGTTCCAGAGCAGAGAATAAGAGGAATACCTCCTATACCTCCTAAGAATCCAATTTTTCTAATGCCTTGAACAAACATTGGTACATCATGGGTGATTAAGGTTGTGGTGAAGTTTCATCGAAATTGTGTGTGTAGTTTCTGAGAAGAAAGCAAATACGTATTTTGGGGGGCAACCCCCCGTAGACCCACAAAGGGGCAGATTTTTTGTAATGCCGTGAACATACTTTGGTACATCAGGGATGGTGAAGGTTGTGGTGAAGTTTCATCAAAATTGTTTGTGTAGTTTCAGAGAAGAAAGCAAATACCTATTTTGGGGGGTCAAACCTGGACCCACTTTGACCCCCCCCCCCCCCCCACACCCCCCACAGGCCCTCTTAGACTTTGATTTTCTTAGTGCCGTAAACAAACTTCGGTACATCACAGGTGATGAAGGTTGTGGTCAGGTTTTATCGAAATAGTGTGTGTAGTTTCAGAGGAAAGAGCAAATTCATATTTTGGGGGGTCAAACCTGGATCCACTTTGACCCCGGCAAACCCCCTTAGACCCCGATTGTTTTTTTAATGCAGTGAACAAACTTTAGTCACAACACAACAGATATCATTTGTGCAAAATATGGTCGCAATCCCTTCAGCGGTTTTCAGAGAAGAAGTTTCAAGTGTTTACGGACTGACTGACGAACAGACGGACGGACGACGCCCGATCGCATGAGCTCCCCTAAACTTCGTTCCAGGTGAGCTAACCAGGCAGGGGGCCGATCTCCACCAAATTTAGCAAACGTGTTGGTAGTACCCAGGGTCAGATCATGGGCACAAAAAAATCCCACCCTTCCTCCAATCTCCCCTTAAAGGGGCGGGGGAGGAAACGACTTATAATTTTCTCCTGTACACGTGTCACAGTGCAAGTGGTTTACTGACCCCTGCTGCAGACGGAGGATTATTAGCCACGGCACAAAATATATTTGCCCCATGAGCAGATGTTTCTAGTAACCTAAATGACAGTTGATACTTGATTAAAAAGAAAAAGTAAAACCCATATGGGACATCAAGGTTCAACAAATTATCTACAATATTGCCGAGCCTAATATCGATGAAACGGAATCTCGTAATAAATCTTCTTTATTATGTGTTTCAGGGTACGGAGAAATGGACGAACAAGTCCAGTTTGCTGCAAGTTCTTATCTCCATACAAGGTTTGTCGAACATTTTTTAAATATTTTTTTTATACAAGATTGAGGCTCGTGTAAGAGCTAACATTAATCACAAAAAGACAAACTGACACATAAAACATATGATAAAGGGAGCGGGAGACAAGATGGGGTGAGAGAGGGAAGCACACAAGTACAACAGTAGAGAACAAGGACATCAGGAGATCTGTGGGAGGGAGAAGGCTTGGGGGGAGGAGGTGTGGGAAGGGGGGAGGGGTGGGAGAGGTATAAAACACAAGGACACTGCTAGGACCTCCAGGAAAGAAGTCGGTATTTCCAAAAAGTGGATCTGGGGTGAAATTAACGGGGGTAGAAACAATCAAGGTTTTGGATGGGGGAAGATAAGAGATGGTGGTGAACAGCTGTTTTAAAGACCTTGAGGGAGGAGTGGGATTGAAGAGAGCGAGGGAGTTTAATTTAGCAATCATTTTATCATTGAAACAAAAAGACATAACCAGTTAACTCCCCAGTGCCGTTTTACTTTCTGGTTAATTACAGTAAGTCTCTTGATGTAATAGCAAGGAGCTGGAGGGGTATCATTTGCAGAATATATTTTTATGTGAACCCTTCAGATGCAAAACTTTTATGTTGCATCACTTTATATTTGCAATATTTGTTGTGGTTCTTCTTCTTTCGCTTTTAGCACACAGCTGCGGGCAGTATAAATTTGCTGGGGGCGCAGCTGTGTCGCCGATGCAGCGCCCACTCTAGGTTAGAGCAGTAATTTGAAAGTTGGGCAAGGTTCCGGCAATGCCTCACTTTCTTTGTTGTGTTCGGTTGGATTACGGTTTGAAAACTGAAACTACAAATTTGTTAAAATCACAAAATTTTTAAGTTCGTACCAGGTCAGTAAAGGTGTAATACTTTGATTTGGATATTAAATGCGAATCGTTTTCCTGTGGAATCACATTTGATGGTGAATATCATTTACCTTGACAGGACTAATCCTGGTGAATGAACCGTACTACAACGAGGCAGGATTTGAGAGTGACCGTGGCCTCCAGGAAGGTTTTGAAAACAGTCGCTGCTACAACGAGATGGTGCTCATCAAGTTGCTGCAGTCCACCGCATTATTGATCCGTGACCCACACCCCATGTTCCATCGCGAGGTTACGAATCACTTCCGCACACGGGGATGGCGGCTCTACCACCGTTTGCAGGGCTGGCTATCACTTAATCAGCGGTTACAGTACAGAGCCACGCACAGCACGTCCAACACGTCCGGCTGTACGACGACCGAGCGTCCTGACACTGGCGCAGTAACGATGGGAACAGTTGCTGAGGAAGAAACTGTCGATTCGTCGACTGCTTCTGCCCAGGCACCGTCGGCCTCCAAAGCACCCACTCCCACACCGGCGGTTTCCTCTTCTGTTTCATCACCTACCACCGCCACCGCCACCGTCGCTTGTGACTCGGACGATGAGACCGACGGCGGCGGCAGAGCCGAGTCGTCGGCTGGTGTGCGGCCCAAGAAGCGGCGAAAAAGCTACCACAGCTTCTTGCAAGGGAGGCAGAAATATCCACCAAATGTTGGATTTCCACTCTTCCCACTGTCGAAGGGCTTCATAAAAAGTGTCGAACCTTGTTTACAACAGCTTTCTTCAACGCTACAAACTGCTGGCATTCCTGATGATGTCGAAGATGTATCCGTGCTATCGTCCCAGTCTAGAGGACTCGGCCCAACGCCTCAAGCTACATCTTGATGCACAATTCAAACTTTGTTTCAGAGTTTAAATGAACCTTGCCTATACAGCCTATCTCTTGGTGGTGTAGAATTTTCTCACTTGCAATTAAATGTTTACTCTCTGAGCACCTAATATATTTAACTGTTTCATTGCGGGGGGGGGGGGGGGGGAGTTCACATGATTTAATATTAATGTTAATAATTTGGTAAGGAGAGTGTCTCCTAATTGTTTTTGTTTGGATCATTATGGGTTCATGTTCATGTTCATGTTCATGTTCATGTTCATTATGGGTTTTTTTTTATTATGGGTTCATGTGGCTGCGTTTCTTTCCATCACGAGAGTATAGTTTTCATGTTCAATCACCCGTTATTGTTTTGGGTTTTTTTGGTCCATTTGATGGAAAACAGAGTAAGCATTTTCCTTCCTGTACCGACCTCGTTTTTCACTTGTGAACCTTCTTGTTGTGTTCGTTTCGGGTCCGAACGTTGGCCCCGCACCATACAAACATTCGTTCGGCTCGCACACCGCATCCGAGCATGTTGATGATTCGAAGTGGAGTGATGGATGAACGATGCACTTATGGATTAGAAACAAACGAAATATTTAATTGGCTTTTTATGAAAAGCTAAGAATGCAGCTGTGATCTTAACATTGAATGTTATCATTATTGTACATGTTTATCATATGTATATTTCACCCTTGCCCCCACCCCCCATGCTGCCGAGTTCTATCTGCGATTGTCCCTGTGCTTCTGTACAGGTGCCAGTGTGCGTGCTGTAATGCTAAATCCTTTGTGTCCTTAATGTCACATTCTATCTAACATACCTTCCTTCAAGTACACTTCGACTGATGTATGTCTGTTCCTCATAACAACAGCAATCCTTCATAAGCTGCCAGAAAACAGGCTTCTTTCCAGAGAATGATTCACTGCAGTGTAGTTGTACCAATGACAGTTGGCCTTTCTTTCATCCCATCTCTCAGTCTTGCCTAACCTATTTTTTCGTGTGTGTCTGGCTTCCAAACTCTCTCCTCCAAACTCTGCCGGTTTGTTTTGCACGTACCACCTCTTGTATAGCGGTCTGGTTACCCTTCTCCAATTCCACTTTTCTGCGAAGCTCTTCGCTAACCTTCAAATTGTCAGCCTCACCCCCATTGCCATTCCCTTCTCTCGATTCTCTCCAACCATTGCATCGCTATCGCCATTCATTCTGCCCTGCCATCTGCACCACCCTCGCCCATCGTCCTTACATGTTTCGCCCGTCCGCTTCACCCTTACACACATGATGCATTTAACTTTTCTCGTCCTTTCTCCAGCGACGGACATCCCTGCTGCTGCACTTTCTCATTGCTGCTTTGCTTGAAACACATTTCCGAGGAATGCAAGATCTGAAAAATAAAAATTGTTTTGCATGCCTCTTACTTGTACGCTTCATGAGATTTATTACCACACAAAGTACCGTGTGCACTTGCTTCCCTTTTATGAAGTATTTTCTGCTTTGACACCTTCTGAGGTTTTTCTCTTGTATATCCGCTTTGAGGTTTTTTTTCCAGGATTTAAAAGCACTTATCTGAAAATGTTGCAAGTTAGGAAGTTTGAGAAAGAGTGAAAAATGCATAATTAAGCTCCCCCCCCTATATAAGAGGGCAAGGCATATTGATGTTGTAAGGTTTGTTTCTGCAATTGGTGCCCTCAATGCATAATTAAGCTCCCCCCTATATAAGAGGGCAAGGCGTATTGATGTTGTAAGGTTTGTTTCTGCAATTGGTGCCCTCAATGCATAATTAAGCTCCCCCCCTATATAAGAGGGCAAGGCATATTGATGTTGTAAGGTTTGTTTCTGCAATTGGTGCCCTCAATGCATAATTAAGCTCCCCCCTATATAAGAGGGCAAGGCGTATTGATGTTGTAAGGTTTGTTTCTGCAATTGGTGCCCTCAATGCATAATTAAGCTCCCCCCCCCCCTATATAAGAGCGCAAGGTGTATTGATGTTGTAAGGTTTGTTTCTACAATTGGTGCCCTCAATGCATAATTAAGCTCCACCCTATATAAGAGGGCAAGGCGTATTGATGTTGTAAGGTTTGTTTCTGCAATTGGTGCCCTCAATGCATAATTAAGCTCCCCCCCTATATAAGAGGGCAAGGCATATTGATGTTGTAAGGTTTGTTTCTGCAATTGGTGCCCTCAATGCATAATTAAGCTCCCCCCTATATAAGAGGGCAAGGCGTATTGATGTTATAAGGTTTGTTTCTGCAATTGGTGCCCTCAATGCATAATTAAGCTCCCCCCTATATAAGAGGGCAAGGCGTATTGATGTTATAAGGTTTGTTTCTGCAATTGGTGCCCTCAATGCATAATTAAGCTCCCCCCCCTATATAAGAGCGCAAGGTGTATTGATGTTGTAAGGTTTGTTTCTACAATTGGTGCCCTCAATGCATAATTAAGCTCCCCCCTATATAAGAGGGCAAGGCGTATTGATGTTGTAAGGTTTGTTTCTGCAATTGGTGCCCTCAATGCATAATTAAGCTCCCCCCCTATATAAGAGGGCAAGGCATATTGATGTTATAAGGTTTGTTTCTACAATTGGTGCCCTCAATTTTTAATGGTACAACAGAGTTTCTTGGACCCCTTGGAGAACGAAACCACCATTTCGGTGTTTTTTTCCCCCCACCAATTTCCGAGCTGTATCTCAGAGCTGGCTGGGATTTCTGGAATGAAATTTTACATCAATGACGAAAATACAAAGTATGCGGGGTTGACATTTTTTGACCTTGACATAATTTTTAGGTCATGACCCCAATTAAAGACATTTTAACATTTTTCACCATAACCCAACTAACATTTGTCCTATCGGAACGAAATTGCCCTCTATATAGCCGAGAGTGCGGTGCATTTATGCTTACTTTACATCATATTCCTCTGGGTTAAAAATGATGGTCTTACACCCCTAATTAAACCACCATTTAGGTTGTTATGCCTCCACCGACGAAGCTGCCGGTTTATGTTTTTGGGTTGTCCGTTCGTGCGTTTGTCCGTCTTTGCGTCTGTGATAGGTTTTCGTAACCACAATAACTTTAGAACTGCTGAAGGGATCTAAGTCAAACTTGGTACAAGTATGTACATAATGATGTAAAATGAATTTATGACATTATGGGGTCAAGAGGTCAAAGGTCAGAGGTCCTTTACGTAAAAATTATGTTACCAAGCTAACTTGTGAACCAGTGATGGGATTTTCACCAAACTTGGTACAAGTATTTATTATGATACCAAGATTAACTGTTTAGATT
This sequence comes from Myxine glutinosa, assembly GCF_964187855.1. Lineage (NCBI taxonomy): Eukaryota > Metazoa > Chordata > Myxini > Myxiniformes > Myxinidae > Myxine > Myxine glutinosa. Next base: position 177,360,917 of record NC_136261.1, read on the forward strand.
TCTGCATCAAGAGGTCAAAGGTCAGTTTCTGTAATAGTTTTTTGTTACCGCAGTAACCTAAGAACGGCTGAAGGGATTTAAGTCAAATTTGGTACAAGTATGTATAATGATGTAAAGATAAATGCATTGCATTATGGAGTCAAAGGTCAGAGGTGTCATTCGGTCAAAATTCTGTTACTGCACCAACTTGTGAACCAGTGATGGGATTTTGACCAAACTCGGTACAAATATATATTATGATGAAAAGATGAACTGATTACATTTCGGCAGCAAAGATCAGAAGTCATGTCAGGTAAAATGTGATACTTGAGAACAGCTGAAGGGATTTAAATCAAACTTGGTACAGGTATGTACAATGATGTAATGTGAGTGGAGGAAAAACGGTCGACGTCCAAAAGTGCCGTTCTAGTTCTCCCTTTTTTTTGGCCAATGTCCAAGGACTTTTGGAGTGAAATTTAACATTAATAATGAGAATATAAAGTGCGTGTGGTTGAGATTTTTTTGGACCTTGACATAATCTTTAAGGTCATGACCCAATAATAGACATTTTAACATTTTTCAGCATAACCCGACTAAGGTTTGTCTGGTTGGAACGAAATTGCCCTCACTAGATAGCCTAGGGCAAGTTGCATTTACTCTTGATTTACATTTTACATCACCCCTCTGAGTTGAATGTCAAGGTGAAATTGCAGTCTGAAAGAAATAAACACTTTTTAGGCAATGCGGAATCTCGAAGACTTCTCAAAATCTTCTTGCATCATAATAGTGTACCTGCACTGAAGTTGTGCACCTGATATTTGATGTGTCCTTGATCTACGTTTTTTGGATTGTGACCGAATTAACAAAAAACACCTTTTCATCATAACCTGAATTTTTTTTTTTGTCTGATTTTCATGATGTTGAGTTTTGTTGGATAGAATGTTGATGGGGACACATTTTCTTTATTTACACTATATCCCGATATGGTGAAGGTCAAGGTCATATGGTGGTCCAAAAAAAAAAAATGGCCATCATTGGATCACCATCACTGGGAGTCGGATGAGGCGGCTTACCCTTTGTGATCGCAGATATCTAGTTATCCATGAAAATGCATGACCAGGAATAACGAAGCTTTTCAAATGCTCCTGGAAAGCTTCAAAACGATGCTCTTTTGATGGACATCTTTTGATGGAGAGAGTCAACCTTGGAGGACGCTGCAGACCATCATGTCGGACATCAATACAGGAATGAAGAAACTTCCTTTCACAATGTAATCCCGACCTTGGGGCGATGATGCATATCTTGTTTTTATAAAACTCTAAAATATTGTCGTGTTCAGGGTGGTTAACACAGAGACCTGTGAACGGATGGACCGAAACAGGCTTTAACTACGAGGCATTCTGAATTATAGTGATATAAACTCGCAACCTTAAGACTTATAAAAACAAACGGGTTTATTCCTAAACAAACAACAAGGGGAAATAAAATCAATAATCATTACATACAATGTGGTAAACTAATGAGGTAAAATAAATCCTATTACAACTAAGACGCCTTACTCTTATTCACAAGCACAGACGGGGGTGTTGGGGTGAGGGACACAAAACCGGGCGACTTGTCTCTTGGTGTGGCAACGGGGGTTGGTGGTGGTGTCCATAGTGAAGGGGTGAAAGGTGAACACTTTCAGACCTGGGGAGTAGTTTCTCTGTGTCATCGATGGGTGGGGGTTTTGTGCCCAAGATACTGTTTGGGCCCAGGTGGTTTATTGCATTTGTGGTGATGTGGGTGTGGATGTTTTTTTTTTTGTAGTTTCCGTTGTTTGGTGGGAGGATGTTACAAAGGATGTCACTGTAGTGTCTTTTTGGTATAGTTTTAATGTCTCTAGGGGCCTGTGGGTCGTTGTACATGTGGTGGCATGTGTGATTAGGGTTGGCATTTGCCGTTGCAAGAAACTGTGCAACTCCCATGTCTAAGTAGTCTTTGATTTTTAGCATTTTTACTTTTGTGTGTAGGTGCTCGATTGGTGTTGTTAATGTGCAACATGTGATGATGCAAAGGGCTTTGGTTTGTATGGTCTGCAGAGTGTTGAGATGTCTGTTTGATAGGCTGGAGGCCCAAGATGAGCTGGCATAGTTGATGATTGATCTAATGTACGTACTGTTTGTATTTTAGTGATGTTTTTGTGGTGTCCAAAGTCTGTGCCTGTGAGTGGCCTAAGTGTGTTCAGCTTGGGTGTGCATGTTTCTTTAATGTTTGTGATGTGATCTGAGAATGGCATGGAAGTGTTAAAAGTGAGGTCACATATTTTTGTTTGGTGTGTGTGGAATAGGGATGTTGTTCAGTGTGATGTGTGGTGCACCGCTATGTTCCTTGGTGCAATTTGTTAGAAGAGTGACTGTTGATTTTGAGGGGATAAAAAAGGACATGAAAGGGGGGGGGGGGGGGTGATTAAGGATCATGGCGGGAGGCTAGTGACAGAGAGGGGCACGGTATTGAAGGTGCGGGAAGGATATTTTGAAAGAGTTGTTGAACCGGAAGGAAGCAACAGTGAGCTGGAGCTACCGAGTTATGTGGAGGTGGTGGAGATCACGGAAGTGGAAGTGCAGACAGCATTGAAGAGGGTGAAAAAGGGAAGGGTGCCAGGCATTGATGAGGTGTGTGCAGAGATGATAATTGCAGTGGGAGAAGTCGGAGTGAGGTGGACGAAGAGGTTGTTGAATGTGTGTATGTGAGATGGTTCAATTTCGGAGTGGATGACAGGGTTAATTGTGCTGATATGGAAGGGGAAGAGGGATATTCGAGATCCGGAGAAGTCCAAGGGCATTACGCTCCTTAGTCATGTCCTGAAGGTGCTGGAGAGGGTTCTGGATGCGAGGATAAGGAAGAGTGTGGCGAAGGAGATCAGAGAAGAGTAGCAGGGGTTCAGTAAGGGTAGGCGATAAAGTTATTGAGTTATTGGAGTTATTGAGTTATCGATAAAGCGATAAAGTTATTGAAGCATGGAATGAAGGTATTGGAAAGGGTGTTGGAGGGGAGGATAAGGAAGAAAGTGAAGATCGATGAAATGCAGTTTGGATTTATGCCAGGAAGAGGAACGACAGACGCGCTTTCATTGTGAGGCAGTTGCAGGAGAAGTACATGGAGAAGAGGAAGAAGTTGTTTCTTGGGTTTGTTGATCTGGAGAAAGCATTCGATAGGGTTCCACGCAAAGTATTGACATGGGCATTGAGGAAGTTAGGAGTGGAGGAATGGTTGATCAGAGTAGTGATAGCAGTGTACAAAAGAGCGCGCACAGCTGCAAGGACGAAGGACGGGAACAGTGGTGAGTTTGAGGTGAAGGTGGGAGTGCATCAGGGGTCGGTACTAAGTCCACGACTATTTGTGGCTGTGATGGAGGTGCTGGCTCGGAACGTAAAGGAGGGTTTACCGTGGGAGTTGTATGCAGATGATCTGGTGTTGATTGCGGAAAGTATGGATGGACTGAAGGAAAAGATGAACAAGTGGAAGGAATGTATGAAGACAAAAAGTCTGAAGGTGAATATCGGAAAGACGAAGGTGATGGCAAGTGGTAAAGCATGTGGTGAGGTGGAAAGAACTGGGAAGTGGCCGTGTGCTGTGTGCAGGAAGGGTGTCGGAGTGAACTCCATTCAATGTACAATGTGCGCTGAGTGGGTTCATCAAAAATGTAGTGGTCTGAGAGGGTCATTAACCAGTGTGGCAGCTACATTCAAATGTAAGGTGTGCACAGAGGGAGCTGCAGATGGAGGAAATGTTGAGTTGGATCTTGGAAACGGCATGAAGCTGGAAGGTGTGAAAGCATTTTGCTACCTCAGAGACATGCTGAATGGAGAAGGTGGATCAGACTCGGCAACGGTTGCTCGAGTGAGATGTGCATGGAAGAAGTTTCGGGAACTGAGTGGCGTGCTGATGAGGAGGGGAGTGTCGTTGAAGCTGAAGGGAAAGGTGTATGCTGCATGTGTGAGAAGTGTTATGATTTATGGGAGCGAGACATTGGGAATGAACGTAGAGCAGCAACGAAGGTTGGAAAGGGTGGAAATGCGAATGGTTCAGTGGATGTGCGGAGTATCGTTGAGAGAGAGGAAGACAAATTATGAATTGCGAAAGATGATGGGAATAGAGCCTGTGATTGATGCTGTGAAGCGGAACAGGTTGAGATGGTTTGGTCATGTGTTGAGGAAGGATGAAAGTGACTGGTTGAGAAGAGTGATGGAAATGAATGTAGAAGGAAGCAGAGGACGGGGAAGACCGAAAAAGACTTGGCTAAAGATGGTGGAAGAAGAAATGCGGGCAAGGGGGTTAACAAGGAGAGATGCAGAAAATAGGGCAAAATGGAGAAGATTGTCATGGGGACCGCAAGGCTAACCCCCGCTCTAGCAGGGAAAATGGCCTTTAAAATGCATGTTGTAGTAAGGGTAGGCGAACGACAGATGGGATGTCCATGCTGAAACAGATGGTGGAGAAGAGGTTAGAGGTGCAAAGTGAAATGGCATTGGGATTTGTGGATCTGGAGAAGGCCTGGGAAACAGTCCCAAGAGAGATGGTGATGGTTACACTGAAATGGACGGTAGGCTGGAAGCAGAAGTTAGGTTGGTGTGAGGAATATCCAAGGGAATGAAGGGAAGAGTATTGGTCGGTCCTGGGATGTTGGAGGAGTTCAATGTGAACATTGTTTTGAGGCAGCAAAGTGCGCTCAGCGCTGTTTCTTTGTTTGTTTGTTTGTTTGTTTGTCACACAATTTTATCCACAGTTTTCAAGCCATCGTTCTCAATTTTTTTGTGTATGTACAGTCGTGGCCAAAAATATTGGCACCCTTGCACTTTTTTCAAATAATGTACCATTTCTTCCAAGAAATTGTTGAGATTAAAAAAATATTTTGGTATCCACATGAATTTCTTTGGTTTGCAGTGGAACAAAACAAAAAAAGCTGAAAAAAATACTAAATCTTAGCTTATTCCACACACAAATCCTAAAATGGCCCAGACAATATTATTGGCACCTTTTAGAAGTTATTAGAAATAATTAGATTTCAAGCAGGTGATTCTCCTTTACTTTGGAATTGAACTCACTTGTGGTGAGTTGCAGGTGCCTGCAATATAAAAATAACTCATTCAACCAGTTTGAATAGAGAAAAGGACTCATTCTGCCTCTTACTGATTCTGTTTTGTGTCACTGCAATGAGCATTTGTGTGTACTGCAATGAGCATGGAGAAAAGAAAGAAAACCAGAGAATTGTCTGAGGTCAGACACAAGATTGTAGCCAAGCATGGACAATATGAAGGCTACAGGTCCATCTCCAGAGACCTTGATGTTCCTGTGTCCACTGTACACAATGTTATCAGGACGTTTAAGGCCCATGGCACTGTAGCCAACCTCCCTGGACGTGGCCACAAGAGAAAACTTGAAACGAAGATTGAAGCGAAGGATTGTTCAAATGGTGGAGAAAGCACCTCGATCAACTGCCAAACAGATTCAAGCTGACCTTCAGACACAAGGTACAACAGTTTCAACTCTCACCATCCGTCGCCAACTCAATGAAAGGGGGTTCCATGGTAGGATACCCAGGAGGACCCCACTGCTGAGAAAGCCTGACGGGAGTTTGTCAAACCACACCTGAACAAGCCAAAATCCTTCTGAGAGAATGTCTTATTTTTTTTATTTTTTATTTTTTTTGTATACAAGATCGAGGCTCGTGAAAGAGCGAACATTAATCACACAGAAAGACAAACAGACACATAAAACAAATAACATCGGGAGCGGTAGACAAGATGGTGAGAAAGGGGGAAGGACACAAACACAACATTTGAGAGCAGGGACCGAGAGACATGGAGACATCGAGAGATCTGTGGGAGGGAGAGGGCTTTGGGGGGGAGGCATGTGAAGGGGGGGGGGGGGTGGGAGAGGTATAAACATATGGACACTGCCAGGACTTCCAGGAAAGAAGTTGGAATTTCAAACAGGGTGGATCTGGGGTGAATTAGTGGGGGTAGAAAAGATCAAGGTTTTGGATGGGGGAAGATAGGAGATGGTGGTGAACAGCTGTTTTAAAGACCTGGAGGGAGGAGTGGGATTGAAGGGAGTGTGGGAGTTTGTTCCAGAGGCGGGAGAAAAGAGGAATGAAAGAGTGAAGGTGAGCAGAGAGCCGAGATTTCGGCAGTTTAACCATCAGAGGGTTGCTGGCAGATCTTGTGTGACCTGTAGGAATATTTGGGGGACAGAGCACAGAGAGAGCTGGGGGAGCAAGGCCGGAGAGGAGTCGGTAGAAGACAGAAAGACCACCTACCTGCCTGCGGTGAGTGAGTGAAAGGCCCTCAGAGATAGCTTCATTGCGGGAGATTCCAATGATTTTGAAAGCTTTGGATTCAACAGCGTGAAGCCGAGCCAGGTGTGAGGCAGGAGCACCAGCCCATAGGGGAGAACAGTATTCCATTGAGCTGCGGATGAAAGCCTTGTATGTGGTGAGGAGCTCAGGTGTGCCGAGGAAGGACTTCGCACGATGGAGGATGCCCAGTCGGCAACTGGCTTTGGAGGCCAGCTTGGAAATGTGGTTTTCCCAAGAAAGATCATGGCAGATAGTGAGACCCAAAAGCTTGAGCGACAGAACTTCTTGGAGAGGATTGTTGAGAAAGTAGATGGGAGGGTTGTCCAGTCGATCTTTTCGGAGAGACATAGTAAGAGAGTGAGATTTGTCAGGATTGAAAGACATGTTCCACTTGTTTGACCAGTCTGTGATTTTGTCCAGGTCTTCAGAGAGTGAGGAGGCTGCAGACTGCCGATCTGAGGGAAGAGGAATGGAGCGGCAGAGAGTGGAGTCATCAGCAAAGAGATAGTGAGGATTTTCCAGAGAGTCGGAGAGATCATTGATAAAGACCAGAAAAAGCACAGGGCCCAGCACACTGCCTTGGGGAACTCCAGACTGAACAGGAAGGGGAGATGAGAGAAATCCATTCAGGGCCACACGTTGACTACGACCAGAGAGGAAGTCCGCAAGCCATGCATGGAGATTTCCATGGATACCATAGGAGGAGAGTTTGGTGAGCAGAGCTGGGTGCCAGACCGTATCGAAGGCACGTGATATGTCAAGGGAGACAGCTCTGATTTCCTGTTTGGCAATGAGGACCTCCATCCATTGTTGAGACAGCAGAAGCAGCATGTCCAGAGTAGAGTGACCTGGTCTGAAACCAAATTGATGATCAGAGATCAAGCCATTGGAGAAGAGGAAAGATTTCATATCCGAAGCAATGATGGATTCCATGACTTTGCTGATAATTGGGAGCAGGCTGATTGGTCTGTAGTTGCAAGGATCTGTTTTTGCACCTTTTTTGTGTAAAGCGGTAATGTTAGCTGATTTCCAGGATGCTGGCAGATGACCTTGAGCAAAAGATAGGGTGAAAAGAACAGAGAGAGGGTGAGATAGAGCGGCAGAGCAGGATTTTAGGACCCGTGGGCTGATGCCGTCTGCTGTTATGAACAAATGAGACCAAGTTAGAGCCTTTTGATAAACCACATCATCTCTATGTTTAGAGGAAACAAAATGAAGCCTTCAAAGAAAAGAACACCTTCCCCACTGACAAAAATGGAGGAGGTTCAGTTGCTGTGCTGTGATGTTTTGGGATTGCTGTGCTGTCTCTGGCACTGTGTGCCTTGAATGTGTGCATGGCATCATGAAATCAGGAGATGAAAATGCATTTTGAAGCGCTATGTTCCACCCAGTGTCAGAAAGCTGGGTCTCCGTCGAAGGTCATGAGTCTTGCAGCATAACAATGACCCCAAACGCACTTCAAAAAGCACCCAGGAATGGTTCAAGACAAAACGCTGGACTGTTCTGAAGTGACAAGCAATGAGTCCAGATCTAAATCCCGTTGAACACCTGTGGAGAGATCTGAAAACAGCAGTTGGGAGAAGGCACCCTTCAAATCTGGGAGAACTGGAGCAGTTTGCACAAGAAGAGTGGGCCAACCTGCCAGTAGAGAAGTGAAGGAAGCTCATTCATGGCTATAGGAAGCACTTGGCTGCAGTTATTTTGTCCAAAGGCTGTGTGTGCTACCAAATATTAAATCTAGGGTGTCAATAATTTTGTCAATGCCATTTCTTTTTATTTCCTGATTTAAAAGGATATATTAAGTTCTGAATAAAAATCAAAGGTTCTGTAATATTAACAGTGAAATAAAGAATTGTGGAGACAAAATACTTTTGTCAATTTCAACTTATTTTTCGAGAAAATTGTGAGTTATTTGATGCAAGGTGCATTGCCAACTGCAAGGGTGCCAATATTTGTGGCCACGACTGTAGGTGACTGCCCAAGGACAGCAACATACGTTTTTGTTCAGGATCCGAATCCAGATCCTGATACTAGAATTTCTAGTGATTCTTCACCATTGACAGATCGGGCCAAAAACTATATATTGCGTGATATCTCAAAAAGTTATGGACGGATTCGGATGAAACTTAGTGGACAGGTTGGGTGTGTTACAAGGATGAATCGATTTTATTTTGGTGAAGATCAGAATCTGGATCCAGCTCGAGAATTTTTTTTTTATTTTTTTTTTTTTACGTGATTCCTCTCTATTTAATGACAGGGCCAAAAACAATATTGCATGATATTTCTAAAAAATTGTGGAAGAATTATGGGAAAATTACAGGGTGAGTTGTTTGGGCGACAAAAACAAGCCGATTTGATTTTGTTTCAGATCTAGCCTATGAGCGGACTACAAAACGTAAACTGTTCAGAATGGTGGAGGTATGCGCTCTACCGTCCACCCGATCTACTTTTTTCTGTTTCACCAAGTGTCGCTCTGTGATTTATAGTGTTTGTTTGTTTGTCGCGCTACTCCTACAGTTCTGGGCCGATTACATCCAGACTTGCTACATAGGATCAGCATGACCACAATTAGTGCATGGGCGTCTTTTATCTTTGTCGGTGGTCTTGAGCAGGGAGGAGGGGAAGAGGATGCAAATTCTCCATGTAAATGTGTATCGTGTAGCGCCGCTTCAGGTGGGAGAGGGTATTACAAGTCCCACCTTTACAGCACATTATTCCTGTCCCCACGTTTTCCAGTGTAAGGAAGTGTGTTGTATTACGCAGTGACAGGTATTTTGAATTACACGTTTGAATAAGCATAATAACATAAGTCCCCTGCGGGAGCGGGTCCTTCAAGTATGAGATAATTCACGAAATCTGGATATAAAATGGTTGGAAAGTTTGTCTCGCTTCTGGACTAGGCCCTATATTCGGCAATTCGCACAGGTCTGGGTTGCCGAACTTGTATTGCTATAATAATAATATCGCTCCACATATAATAATAATATCGCCGAGACAAAGTGTCCAAACGTATCGACGTACCCAAGCTTCAGTACAAGCTTTGAACCGTCAGGAGTCAGAATGTCTACCCTCAGGAGAGCCAGGAAACAATATCTCTCGACTCTCCAGACTGAACTCTCAAACTTGTCGCCCTCTTCCAAATCCTGGTGGCGTCTGGTCAAATCTGTTTCTGGTGTTTGTTCCCCCTCCATCCCCTCCCTTACCTCAAACGGCTACACAGCCGACACCACACGTGAAAAAGCCCAATGCCTCAACTCTGTGTTTGCCTCAAAATCTTGTGTCCCAAACCTATCTCTCTCTGTACCCACCTTTCCCAGTCGAACCCAACTGCTCCTGGTCTCTGTGTCCTTCTCTCCTGACAAGGTGGAGAAGTTTCTGTCAAACCTCGACGAAGATTCTGCAACTGGACCAGACGGCATCAACCCACGGGTCCTAAAATCCTGCTCTGCTGCTCTTTCACACCCTCTCTCTGCTCTCTTCACCCTCTTTTGCTCAAGGTTATCTGCCATCGCTTCACACAATGAAGGTGCAAAAATAGATCATTGCAACTACGGACCAATCAGCCTGCTCCCAATCATCAGCAAGGTCATGGAATCCATCATCGCTTCTGAGATCAAATCCTTCCTCTTATCCAATGGCTTAATCTCAGATCATCCATTTGGTTTCAGACCAGGTTATTCTACTCTGGACATGCTGCTTCTGCTGTTTCAACAATGGATGGAGGTCCTCAATGCCAAAGAGGAAATCAGAGGTGTCTCCCTAGACATATCACATGCCTTCGATACGGTATGGCAACCCGCCCTGCTCACCAAACTCTCCTCCTATCGTATTGGTATCCATGGAAATCTCCATGCATGGCTTGCAGACTTCCTTTCTGGTCGCAGTGAACGTGTGGCCCTACATTAAATTCTCTCATCTCCCCTTCCTGTTCAGGCTGGAGTTCCTCAAGGCAGTGTTCTGGGCCCTGTGCTTTGTCTGGTCTTCATTAATGATCTCTCTGACTCTCTGGAAAATCCTCTCTATCTCTTTGCCGTTGACTCCACTCTCTGCCGCTCCATGTCTCAACCTTCAGATTGACAGGCAACAGCATCTTCACTCTGCATACCTGGACCAAATCACAAACTGGTCAAACAAGTGGAACATGTCTTTCAATCTTGACAAATCTCACACTCTCACCTTGTCTCTCCGAAAAGACCGACTGGACAACCCTCCCATCTACTTTCTGAACAATCCTCTTGAAGTTCTGTTGCTTAAGCTTTTGGGTCTCATTATGTTCCATAATCTTTCCTGGGAAAACCACATTTCCAAGCTGGCCTCCAAAGCCAGTCGCCGACTGGGCATCCTCCATCGTGCGAAGTCCTTTCTGGGCACACCTGAGCTCCTCACCACATACAAAGCTTTCGTCCGCAGCTCAATGGAATACTGTTCTCCCCTCTGGGCTGGTGCTCCTGTCTCACACCTAGCTCGGCTTCACGCTGTTGAAACCAAAGCTTTCAGAATCATTGGAATCTCCCACGATGAAGCTGATTCTGAGGGCCTTTCTCTCTTTCGCCGCAGGTAGGTTGGTGGTCTTTCTGTCTTCTACCCATTCCTCTCCGACCTTGCTCCCCCTGCTCTTGTGATGTGCTCTGTCCCCCAAATATTCCTGCAGGATGTACAAGATCTGCCTGCAGCCCTCTTATGGTGAATTTGCCAAAATCAAGACTCTCTGCTCACCTTCACTCTTTCATTCCACTTTTCTCCAACCTCTGGAACAAACTCCAACACTCTCTTCAATCCCACTCCTCCCTCCAGGTCTTTAAAACAGCTGTTCACCACAATCTCTTATCTTCCCCCATCCAAAACCTTGATCTTTTCGACCCCCGTTTGAAAAAAACCCAAATCCGCCTCTTTTAACCCCCAACTTCTTTCCTGAAATTCCTAGTAGTGTTCATTTGCTTTATACCGTGTAACCCTCCACCCCCATCTCTCCCCCTTTCACAGATCTACCGACATCCTTGTTCTCAACTGTTGTTGTGCTTGTGTGCTCCCCTCTCTCTCCCTCTCTTGTCTCCCGCTCCCTTCATTGTATGTTTTATGTGTCTGTGCATGTTTTCATGTTCAATGTGTTATCTCTTACACGAGCCTCGATTCTGTATACAAATAAAACTAAAAGAAACAAAAAAATAAAACCTAATTGTTTGGCAATGGCAAAACACGAACACTAAATATCTACTTCACCGATTGTGAATGGACCTTCCTTTGTTCCCTGCTTGTACTCCAATATGACTGTACCGTGTGTGCGCACAAATTACTGACGTCACTAAACACCCTCCGTTAATGCGCGATATGACACCGAGTTGGATCAATAATGGCGCCATAAAATCATGTGACGTTGCTTCGACCAATTAGGACAATGTTTACAACCAATCCGAACACGCCGGATGGAAAGCACGTTGTTGTCAAGCATAAAGGTAATATAATTACTTTTCATCATGAAATATACTTGTAACGGTGGTGAAAACCAAAGTTTATAGTTCGCTATATTATAATTATATTGCGCGATGTCTGTCACTATTGTTAAATTTACAACAATGAGCGGAAGTTGGGGTTTTCTAATATTGGTTGTGGCAAGGATGATTAACTTTATAATATTACACCAAGTACGAAGTATTTTACAAATGGTTTTTTTTAGTCAAATCAACGTTGCAGATAAATACTCTATAATGAAGAAGAATCCTCGACCATGTGATCAATTGTCAGTTATGGCGGGAGTTCGTGATGGGCAGCGCTCTATCTCGTGAGGCCGCGCGTTATTCGCGAGCGAACACCAAGTTTTACCTCATAATGATATGTTAAAGTATTTACATGAATGTAATGGAGATGATTGCAGAAATAGAAGGGAATCTTTTGAATATCGATATTTTTGAGCATTGCATACAGAAAAGTCAACAACCGTACAACAATGTCAATGAATATGATAATCTGTGATAATAGTAATACTAATAGCACCAGGTGTGTGTGTTCAGTTACCATGTTTCTTGTGGAGCGCTCGCCGAGTGACGTAAGCACTCCATTCCAAACCGTTGATAAGGAACGGCTGGCTTGGCAAGCGCTAGCAAGCTGCTTGGTCACTGAACACACCTGAACAGTGTGCAGAGGTTCCTGCAAGTGCAAAGGAGCTGAAGACATTGACATAAACGATTTTAATTGTTATTGCCATTTAGACGTCTGGGCGGTGTATTGAAATTGATGGAATTCGTTTGTTGTGGTGCGGGAGCACACACGTTGAACAAAGGTAGGCCACAACGCTTTGGTTATTATCGAGCTCTTTATTCATTGCTCACTCATCTGCACTAACGTGCGCGCGGCAGCGAGCCCGCGTATATATCTCCAGGCCACGCCCTACCTGGGGCGTGGCCGCCACCCGCTGGTGCGCGGAATTATGTCTGCGCCAGCGAGCCATCGTGTCCGCCACACGCGCCCCCCCAGAATTCCCGCGCACCTGAAGGGTCAGCTTGCGGGGCAACCGGATGACCCGGCCGAAGCGCCCACGGGCGGCTAGCAGCGTCTGGGATGCCATCGGGGATGCTTCCGGCGGCATCTGGGATGGGATTGGATGGTATTATTCTGGGATGGGATGGGATGGTATTCTGGGATGGGATGGTATTATTATAGCAATGTGAATGCAGGATTCTTATTAAGGTGTTTTATGAAGGAGCAAAGTGCTGGTAAAAAAAAGTCCGGGGACAAAGTTGAGTGAAAGAAGAAAGGGAATGAACGAACAAGAAAAAGAAGAGTGAGAGCATGCAAGGAAGCGCTAACCTCCAAGTAAGAGGGTTGGGAGTGGAAGGGCGAAAGGGGGTAATAAAGATTATGGGTAGTGATGGGGAATGACATGAGATGCTAGTGCGTCATTTGCTTGGAGCCGTTGAGGGAAGGGTTAGATTGAACTGTCTCTGGCAGTTTCACAAATGGGAGGAAAGAGCAACAACAGAGTTAATGTGTGCAATGAGCTTGGATGCTGGAAGTTTAACCAGGACGATTTACTCGAAGAAATTGTGATCCCGAAGGAGCTTGGGGGGTTCGGAGGGCTGAGACGGAGAGCAGGGGTATGTAGGCGGGAGGAGAGGCACTAAAATACAGGCCACCAAACCGAGGGTTCGCCATTTGTAGATCAGATCATGAACCATGCTCTGTACAGAGCGTCGATGCTACAAAAACCGTTTCTATGTTTAGGGTCGTAGATCTGGTTGTGTCGCCACTCGACTCAGGAAATCAGAGCAGCAATTTGTAATTTGTTCATGGTGCCGTCGATAGCTCACCTACTCGTTGTAATGGACCCCATAGGATCTTTAACATCCACGAACCAAAGAAAAGAGATGAAAACCAAAGGTGCACAAATGCCGACTTCCAACAACAAGCGAGGAAAGATGCATAAATATTTCAAAGATGCATGTATAGAGATAGAAAGTGACAACTGAGCGGGGAAAACAAAAAATCTTTTAAAAAATCATTGGAGAGATCGAAAGAAGATATATAGGTCCTGTATTGGGGTCCTTAAGAGTAGAACAGGAAAATATCGGACAGAAGAAACACAGGTGACAGAAAGATGTAAGGACTATAACCGGAACTCTATGCAAATGGGGTAGCAATATGATGGCAACCTTCGAGGAAAGAGAATATGAGTAAAAACCACAGTGATGGAATGTAGGGGTACGTAGAGCCCTGAAAAAGCTGGCCAATGGAAGCACCAGGTGCCGACGAAATTCCAATAAACTTTAAGGTAATTGGGGAGGAGGCAATCAAACTTTTGACAGCTGTCTGTGCACCAATCTGGAGTAAGATTGTACGGCCCAAAAGGTGGAAGCAGCCTATCTACATACCATTGGCAAAGAAAGGGGATCCAAGAGAATGTTCAAATAACCAAACCATTGTCAAGATATTACTAATGATCGTTCAACACAGAATAGAAAACTTCAAGAAGCAAGAGATCCCTGTTGAGCAAACAGGAAGAGACAATAAGGGATCAAATCGCACATCTGAGGTGGATCATGGAAAAAGCAAGAGAATATCAAAATCTGCAAAACTTTCGATCGTGTTGATAATGGATTGATGTGGATTATTCTGACAGAAATGGGGATGTCAGAGCAACTGACATGTCTGATAAGGGTCATTCTCAAAATATTGTATATTTCATGTCCAAGCAGAATCCCCAGCGAAACATTGGACCAGGCAGGGTCAGAATCTACGTAATTTTTTGATTGGTCACTCAGATCTATAGAATGATCTTGACAATTACTCATGAGGATGACACATTTTCTGTGTGGACTTTTATTTAATTTTTTTTTTTTTTTAAATACATGATCGAGGCTCGTGTAAGAGCTAAGATTAATCACAAAAAAACAAACGGACACATAAAAAAAAACATGTTATAAAGGGAGCGGGAGACAAGATTGGGAGAGAGAGAGGGTGGGGAGAGAGAGGGAAACACACAAGTACAACAGTAGAAAACAGGGACATCGGGAGATCCGTGGGAGGGAGAGGCCTTTGGGGGAGGATGCATGGGAAGGGATGGGGGGTGAGAAGGAATAAAACACATGGACACTGCTTGAACTTCAAGAAAAGAAGTAGGTATTTCAAAAAAGTGGATCTGGGGTGAATTAACGGGGGTAGAAAAGATCAAGGTTTTCGATGGGGGATGAGAGATGGTGGTGAACAGCCGTTTTAAAGACCTGGAGGGAGGAGTGGGATTGAAGAGCGTGAGGGAGTTTGTTCCAGAGGCGGGAGAAAAGGGGAATGAAAGAGTGAAAGTGAGACCTCATCGAGACAGAGGTGTTGCTGGAGAAAGCAGGGAGCAAAAGATCGCTCAAAGTGTTGACCTCCAAGAGGGTTTGGATGATTAACGGCATGAATAGAATCAAATATAGAAACGCTTTTTGAGTTTGAAGAGATGCCAACAGAAAGAAACCAATCAAGCCATACTTGGGTGGTTGAATGCAAGCGGCTTGACATGCAGAGCTGCTTGTGTAAGTGACCTGAAAACATGACGTTCATGTCCGAAAAACTAAAGCAGCTCTGAATCCTGCGTACATCCGATTTGGAAGTGCTGGTGGATGGCAGAGTATGCAATAACATGTCAAAGGATTGTGCTTACATCACCTGTTCAGTTTGTAAAGGAAAACCTCAACCAGGCCTCATGCCCCATAAAGGGTAATGTGGAGGTTGAAGAGGTGACATACTTCCAATGGGGCCTCATGAAAGTCCCTTGTGGTGACAAGTCCCATCAGTTGACTGACTGTTACAGAGTACACCATCGTCGCAAAGCAGGGAAACCTCTCAAGCGTTGGGGAACTGGTGGATACATTTCAGAGTGAAACTCTTCTCTTCAAGGAGCACATTTTCAACATGCACAATCAATATCGAGTTTATAGAAACATTCGTGAGAATCTGACCCTGGCATGTGCTTAATCCACATGGACTTCAGTGATAACTATTGTGGCAAATATGTGCGTGAAATACAATCGGTCCATTTCGGAGGAACACATCAACAGATGAGCTTACACACTGGTGTGCTGCACCTGAAGGATGAGGACCATTCTGTTCAATATCGCCTCATACCTAACATGACCCACCAGCCATCTGGGCACATCTGACACCAGTTTGCAGGATGATGAGAAATGATAATCCAGAGGTCCGCTCACTTCACGCATTCATTGACAGATCAACCAGCCAATATCGCCAGAACGGTAATTTCTACTACCTGACGACCAAGCCATTTGAATTCGGATTTGACTATCGCCTGGCACTTCTTTGAAGCACTTCGTGCTCCAGACGGCATGGGGGAATCTAAAATGAACAGCGGATTGTCAGGTCAAACTTGGTAAGGACATTCCAACTGCAGAAGTGCTGTTTAGCACGCTAGAATGCACACGATCATTAATTAAACTGTTCTACATCAAGCGGGAGCAGGTCTCTGCGGAGAGCAAGTTCAATTATCTTGAAATACCTACCATCAAGGGTACATTGAAGCAGCATGAAATTGTCTCAGTGAACAAAGGAGCCATCTATTATTGCGACATAAGTTGGGTGTGCAGACTGAGCGATGGAATACCGAACTGTCTTTGCTATGAACCCAAGACATCTCAGTTTGATGTGCAAACCGACGACGCTGATATCGGATGGACGTCCGTCCCTCGGATGGACGATAAACTGGGAGTCCCGTCTGCCAGCATGGGTTTGTGGACGTTAAAGGTCCTATGGTGTCCTTCGCAAGGAGGAGGCAATTATCGCCGGCACCATGGCCAAGTTCCAACTTCCTGCCCTAACTAGGGGAACGTCAGGCCTGGCCAAGCCGGTTCGTAAAAGACATGGGCCAAGCTTCCCCCGGCCGACCCCATAAGGTGGGATAATAGTGGCTGTTAAAAAGCAACAAAGATCAACAAATGGCTTGTCACTGGTGTTTCACCTGGTCACTGGTGTTATAATCGTGTCACTGGTGTCACAACCACGTTTCATGTGATATGCTCGAAAAATATTCAATGAACCTGACCCCCGCTATGTGACGATTTAGAGGAGGACCCAGTCTGCTCACACACCACTTAAATTAATTTATTGTCTTGCTATGGCATATAGTATCAGGACTTCTTCATTTCGTGCCATAGCCATCAGGCTCAATCAAGTCAGGAGCTCTAAATCGCACAAAGGATAATCTGCAATATCAACTTTCTCCATATCATTATCATCCATATGTAGGACACCTAAGGATCCGGTTTAATCAGTGATACTTATTTCAAACTGATCATTGGTTGTCTCCACTCTCCCCTTACCCCCCCCCCCTTCCCAATTGAAGTGTCTGCAATGTTAATGACACAACTTTAAGATAGGTCTGAGATGACGCTTGTGTATATCAGGGATAGGCCAGAGTCCATCTCAGAATGGTTCGTCAGACCACATTGGTGGTGCGTCTCTCCCATATACGATATTTGATATTGATTGGAGATACCTCATCGTGTCCAAAAACTACAGATGGAAAGATACGATATTTTGAGAATGATCCATAGAGGAGATGCTGAAGCAGGTTGTCATAGTTGCTTGTCACTCACCTCTGGATGTTAAAGATCCTTTGCCATTTGGTACTTTTGCCTCTGAGGTATCTGAATGCCATGAGTCGGCCTGGCCAGCAATCATACTTAAACTAGACAGCTTAATGGAGAGTTTTATCCCTTCGACATCTCTAGGAATATTCTGGATTAATCCTACATTGTTTTCTGTATTTTGCAGGTCATTTTTCCTGCCAGCGAGTAAGAACAAGAAATCGGGATCTGAGCAGGAAAAGGCAGGAGACAGGTTTGTGTTTTTTAAAATCTTTTGTGAGTACTAATTGTGTTTTTATGACTCCGCAACTGAAGCCCAGAGGCATTATTTTTTGGTTTGTCCGTC
Source organism: Myxine glutinosa (assembly GCF_964187855.1). NCBI lineage: Eukaryota > Metazoa > Chordata > Myxini > Myxiniformes > Myxinidae > Myxine > Myxine glutinosa. The sequence goes on from NC_136261.1 coordinate 177,378,657, forward strand.
ACTGTGTTGTGCATCCATCCATTTGTTACCAGTTTGTTTTTGTTACTGCAATAACGTTTGTACCAATGAAGGGGGTTCAACTAAACTCCGATGTTGTCTCTCTTCGACTTATCTCTCTCTTTCTCTCTCACGCTCTCTCTAATGTGACCTTTAATTGAAAGCATACGTAACATGGGTGGGTGTATATCGTTCAACGAATTCACGTCAAATTCTATTTTTCTATTTTTCAAGCAAGGGTGGTTGATGCAAGGCCAACAGGAAGAGAATTGTGTGGATGAAAAGAATACAAGAAATGAAAATGCATTTCATTCAATTTAGTATGGATTGTAGTGCTGGCTTTTGTTGTGTGTTTTATGCGCAGGATGATTGTTCCATCAAGAATTGCAGAAGGGAGCAGCACAAAGAATGGAGATGAGCTTTGTACAACATCACAAAGCCTTCATTCCCCTGTGAAGTCAACTCGTCACAAAAAGCGGAGAGTGTTTGATAGTGATGATGATGATGATGATGATGAAGGAAAGAATATCAAAACTGAGATGGTGAAGGAGGAGGAAATGAACAATGAGCAGGAAGAAGGGGAGATTGAAAAGAAGACAATAAAAGATGAAAAAGAAGATGAATCGTCAGAGGAGGACAAAAATAGGAAGAGAAAGAAAAAGAAAGGGCGTGCACGGAAGGAAACGAAAAAATCTGATGACAAGAGGGAAACAAAGGTAGTGAAACAGGAAGAAATACAAGTAGCTAAGGAAGGAAAACAAGAAAAGAATGCAAATCAGGAGTTGAAAGAAGAGACGATAAAAAAGGTAAGAATAAAAATACAGATATTTGTATGTTCTGTTTCAACGTATTGTTATGAATTCGGGGTAGAGGAATATCTAGATCCAGGTAGATCTGCATAGGTGGGTGCTCGACTGTCGTGATAGGGAATCTAGATGTAATAAGTTCTGTATGTAGCCCGAATGTCGGATTAAGCTTGTATCTTCATCCCCGCCACGAGGGGGCGGGGCATGCTAATTAGTACAGGGATTGTGGGTAAAATTCCCTTGTGTGTCGTTCCCTCGGTGAGCAACCCAGTGTCCCTTATGGCAATGCACTCACATAGACATTAGATAGGCCCATTAGCGCACCACACATTAAATAATTCCCCCGCCACCACAATGACTTTGGAAGAGCAACAGGGCAGGAGCCACGTAGTACGCCACCATGGGCGACAAACATCGTGCCAGGCAGGCTGGAGCCACACCCAGGGAACGTGTGATTGGTTGGGGTAAGAGGTTGGCCACTGATTGGTGAAAGGAAGGTGGAAGGAGTGGCACACTGATTGGCCACTCACCTACTGTTGACACCTCGGCCAATCAGTGCAGAAGGTGCAAAAGGACGACTTAGAAGCAGTTCGCTGGTTGGAGGACAAGCGCCGGTGACGTCGGGAGGCGCGAAAGACCACAAAGAAACGAGGCACTGGTTGGGGAAGAGAAAGGGCTGACATCACACCGCGTGTGACAAAACGTCTCGCTCGCCGGCATTTTCTCTCTCTTCGCTCTCTCTTGGCTGTCTCTTCGCTGGCTGGCGCTTCACTCTCTCTTCCCTCGCTTCTCTTCCCTTGGCCTCTTGCTCCTGATTGTCCCTTCATGTTGGACCTTTTCCGCTGTGTGGACGTTTGAAGGACGTTGGAGAGACCAGCACTGATGATCATCCTCCCCTGTGTCGTGCTCCTGGTGCCTGTATGCTGTGCTGTGTAGCGCGGGACGGACCGTGCAGAGTGGGGGTGTTCGCGCCAACGCCCGAGCATTTCGTGCCAATGCCCGAGCCATTTCACGCCAACCGGGCCGTGCCCAGACTGCACGCTTGGGTCCTGAACACCGGAGCCTGGACGATTCCCAACGGACGCTACATCTACAGACAGCTAAGCTCGCATTCACAAATACATGACTTTAGCACGCGGTGCTACGCGCGTGACTTGCTACCAAGGAGGAAGCGGACAACGCGGTAAGTTTATAGTTCTTTATTCCAAAGAGGTCACTGTAGCACTGGCGCGCTCTGGGTGTGTCGGTGCACCTTTGCACGCTGGCACGCGAGGCACGTCCTGGTCCAGCCGCGGACGGCCTTCCGGAGGCCATGCCAGACAAACTTGTCGGCGACCAACCGCTGGGAGGCCCTCGTGCCCGGGTGGGACAGGCCGTGGATGGCGTCAAAAACCTGGCGCTGCCAGCCTGCGGGCACGATGGGGCGAGGCTGCCCGAGGGAGACGTCGCAAACGAGGGCCGTGCCCACGCCGTCGAAGGGCACCTCAGTGACGCGGAGGCCCGTGACGGCGGTCCGCAGGGCCTGGACCCCGGGGTTGGCGGCCTGGTCCGCTGCCATCCGGGCATAGTCGATGCCAAGGTGGACTGCGTGGGCGACGGCCCGGGAAAGGCAATCGGCCACCGGGTTGTCCTTTCCCGCGACGTGCCGGATGTCCGTCGTGTACTCGGACACGGCCGCGAGGTGACGCTGTTGCCGGGCCGACCTTGGCTCGGCGACCTTGCCCATCGCGAAAACCAGCGGCTTGTGGTCGACGAAGGCCGTGAACGCACGGCCCTCAAGCAGATGGCGGAAGTGCCTGACCGCCAGGTGAAACCCAAGCAACTCGCGGTCGAAGGTGCTGTAACGGCGTTCGGGCGGGCGAAGCTGCCGGCTGAAGAACGGCAGCGGTTGCCAAGCTCCATGCACCCATTGCTCGTACACCGTGCCCACCGCGTAGTCCGAGGCGTCGGAGGTGAGGGCGATCGAGCGCCGGGTGCGCGAGCATGGTGGCGTTGGCCAAGGCGAGCTTCGCGCCCGAGAACGCCGCGTCCATCTGCTCGGTCCAGGTAACGTCACCTTTGCCCGGCTTCCCTCGAAGGGCCTCGTGTAAGGGGCGCAGGAGCTGGGCGATGCGGGGCAGGAACCGATGGTAAAAGTTTACCATGCCCAGGAACTCCTGGAGCCCCTTGATCGTGCGGGCCCGCGGAAACCCCTTCACCGCCTCCACCTTGGCCGGTAGGGGGACGGCCCTGTGCCTGGTGACGCGGTGCCCCAAAAAGTCGATTTCAGCGACACCGAACCGGCACTTGGCGGGGTTCACGATCAGGCCATGCTGGCCCAGACGTTCGAAGAGCGTGCGGAGATGGTGAAGGTGCTCTTCGCGGGACGCGCTGGCGACGAGGATGTCGTCCAGGTAGACGTACAAAAAATCCAAGCCGCGCAAGACGCTGTCCATGAGGCGCTGGAACGCCTGAGCCACATTTTTCAAACCGAAGGGCATCCGAAGAAATTCGAAAAGCCCGAATGGCGTGATGACAGCCGTCTTCGGGATGTCCTCCGGCCTGACAGGGACCTGATGGTAGCCGCATACGAGGTCCACCTTTGAAAAGAAGGACATATTCGCCAAGCGGGCGGAAAAGTCCTGAATGTGGGGGACGGGGTAGCGGTCGGGGGTGGTGGCGTCGTTGAGGCGCCGGTAGTCCCCGCACGGTCGCCATCCCCCGCCGGGCTTGGGCACGATGTGGAGCGGGGACGCCCACGCGCTCTCGGAGCGCCGCACGATGCCGAGCTGCTCCAGCGTAGCGAACTCCGCTTTAGCTACGGCGAGCTTCGTCGGCTCGAGGCGGCGTGCCCGGGCGTAGACCTGTGGCCCGGCGGTGGGGATGTGGTGTTCCACCCCGTGCTTGACGATCCCCGCCGAGAAGGTCGGCCGCGTGAGGGCCGGAAAACCTGCGAGGAGGCGGGCGAATTCGTCCGCTGCCGGAAGCGTACAGATGAACCTGGCCGGAACGGAACTGCTCAGCAAGCCGCTCGATGAGCCGCTCTGTGAGCTGCTCAACGAGCCGGGCAGCGAACACGCGAGCGAGCTGGACGTCTCAGCCTGGACAAGCCTTCTGCGCTTTACATCGACCAGTAATCCATTAGCACATAAGAAGTCCACGCCGAGCAGTGCCATGGGCACGTCGGCCAAAACGAACGACCAACGGAAAACCTGACCTCCGAACCGCAGGGAGAGACAGCGTTTTCCGTACGTGTGTATAGACGTACCATTGGCCGCAAGCAGCGCGGGACCTCGGCCCGCGGTGTGCTTGTCGGACGTACCGGCAGGAACGACACTCACCTGCGCTCCCGTATCGCACAGGTAACGGCGCCCGGACAAGGCGTCCGTTATGTACAGCAGGCTGTTGGAATTGCCGACGCTCACCATTGCCACCGAGCACCGGCTCGCCCGTTTCCCGACCTGCCGAATGAGCACGGCGGGCGACACTGCCGAGCCTCGTGGCCGAACTTGGCGTGGAAGAAACACCAGGCGGGCAGCTGCGGCGTCGGAGGCCGCGGTTTTCTTCGCGGCGGCGGCGGTGGTTGTGGTTGTGGTGGTGCTGGTGGGCGGGGCGTGACGGTGGACACGAGGTGCGGTGCATCGGGGAAAGCTTCGGGAACCTCGGGAGCGGCAACCGCGCCAAGACTCGCCTGCATGTCCAAAGCCGCGTAGTATTTGTCGGCCTCAGCAGCGAGCGCACGGGGTTCCGTTAACGCGGAACCAGCCAAAGCGAGGCGGACTCATGCTGGCAGCTGGCGTCGAAATAATGCCCGGAATAGAGCGTTCGGGGTTTCGTCGCCCATGAGCGCCAGCATATGGTCCATACGGACCGACGGTCGCGTGTCCCCGATCTCGGGGAGGTCCAAGAAGCGATCGGCCCGTGCGTCCACCGTAAGACCGAACGTGGCGAGGAGGAGACGCTTGACCGCCTCGTACTTGCCGTCGGCAGGTGGATCCCTTAGGACCGATACGACGCGGGTGGCCGTGCCGGGCCCGAGGGCAGAGACCACGTGGCAGTACATGGTGTCGTCCACCGTGATGCCTCGAAGTCGGAACTGGGCTTCCACCTGCAGGAACCAAACTTCGGCTTGTGACTCCCAGAAGTCGGGGAGCTTGATGGAGACCGCGTTGGTAGCCATTGTTGCGGCGGTTTCGGGGAGTCAGCGACGGCTGACTCGAATGTTGGAGTCACCAATTTAGCACGCGGTGCTACGCGCGTGACTTGCTACCAAGGAGGAAGCGGACAACGCGGTAAGTTTATCGTTCTTTATTCCAAAGAGGTCACTGTAGCACTGGCGTGCTCCGGGCTGCGCGCCCGGTGTATATCCTGAGGCCACGCTTACCCCTCGGGCGTGGCCGCCGCCCACTTGGTGCGCGGAATGATGTCACCACGCCAGTGGGCTTTCGTGTCCGCCACACGACGAGACATTTATTTTATTCATTCTCCCTTTTGTCTCGTATTTGAAATCTGTGTGGGGACGTCCCAATTTAGAACACAGTTTTTACTGTCGCATTTCTTTTGTATCGGGTTCCACATAATTAATCGTTTATGTTTGTACATTTTACCCCCTGTGTTCGTTTGAGTTCATTTCCTGCAGGATCGGAGCTGCCCGTGAGATTGCTACAGGTAAGAGCTTTCACCGCTTCTTCTTCTTCCTTCTTCCTTCTTCCTTCTTCCTCCCGTGCTGCCCAGTCAAATCCGCAACTGATTGTTGCCTCGGAGTTAAAGCCCGTTTGGCCATACGCGATCCCACGGTATTAACTGAGGGTATTCGCGCGACAGTATTATTACTGTACTAGAATAGTGGTTTCCAACCTTTTGGTTTTGTGGACCCCTTCCAGACCACTCAAAAAATTTCGGATTACTATTTTCCTATAACCACGGTGACACAGCTGCTTAATGCAGAGGTCCGACTTATGCTTGTCTTATTTATGGAAGAACAAATGACACAAGCCTGATGATCCTCAGTTTCCAGGACTAGTTGCTTCTAACGTGCGGGCAGTCACATCATTTGATGTAATTTAGCCGCTCTCGTCTGAGCTGTCTAGCTTGGGTTTGAATCTCAGCCCAGGCATAAACTGCCATCCTGGTGTTTCACATGCAGGCAAGGCATCAATGTGTGCGCCGTCCCTCGAATGGACGTTAACCCACGTCTGCTGGCATTAGTTTGTGGATGTCAAATAACCTATGTGAAGAGGAAGCGAGTCATCACTGGCATCCTGACTTAATTCCAAATTCCTCCATAAATGTGGAGGGGCAATGCATCAGCGGCACAGCCATGCCTCAGGAGTGAGCTGAATTCAGAATAGAATGCCCTCTAATATGCATTCACGACAATGTCATTTGGTGGTGCAGAACAGTTTCCATGGAAGTAAGGACAAAGGTCTTGAAAATTTTATTTTTGAATTGACAGAGAAGATTTGGTTTTTATGTGTGTAATTCTCTAGTTACTAGGTGAATGGGTTGGTTAGGGTGACGAGAACAAACCTATTCAATTTGGTTTATGTCTGGATCTGGGTCTGGCCTATCAGTGGGATACAAAACGTAAACTGTTCAGCCTGGCGGAGGCTACTATACACAGAAGGTATAGTCCTTGGGCTGAGTAGGGTTTACATGCACCCCCCCCCACAACTTAACTTCCCGGGTATGTCCATGTACCCCCCACCCTAGGGGTTAGGAAAAACCATGTTAACAGAAAAAAAACTCATTCCCTCATAGTTTGACCTCTGGTGACCTCATTAGTGATCTCATTTGCATATAACACATATCATTGTAAAGAGTGTCCCAGGACAAACATTTTGAGGGGTCATATGCAACCATAGGATGACTAGGTAAAAAGTTATGGCCATTTGAATTTCGCCTACCCCTAATTTTCGGAAATCACTGACACAGGGGGGGTAACATCAAAATATGCGTGGGAGGTACCTTGGGAATGAGTTTTTTTTCTGTTAACATGATTTTTCCTAACCCCTAAGGTGGGGGGTACATGGACATACCCGGGAAGTTAAGTTGTGGGGGGGGGGGGGGGGTGCATGTAAACCCTAGTCAGCCCATGGACTAGTAGTGTTGAAATGAATTATTATTAAAATTCAGAAAAATCAAGACATTGAGGTAGATGAAAATGTAACTTGAGTCAGCATGAAAGGTCCACCTGCCATACGTCAGGGTGACAGTTTATCTTGTCCTATTGAAAAGAAAATTCCTATTGAAAAGAAAATTGTTCAGCATTCATACTTGAAATGGCAAGCAGTCGCACTTAACTGTTTGCAAAAAAATGCTCAATCTCTAACGCTACCAGAAGCTGACGTCACCCTGCAGATCCTCATGCATAAAATTGTCTTTCAGGAGGAAGATACGAGTACGATTTCAAAGAGGATATTCCACAGTACTCGGAAACAAGGTGTCGGCTCTAAGCAAGGAAAAGGTATTTCCAAGTTATGTGCGCCGAATCTCAGGACTGCATAGTCTAAGGAGATGCAATGATTGCAATCGCCTTCTGGTTCATATCTGTTGCTTAAACATATATCTACATTGTGTACGAGAGAAAGTTTATTTCATAGCAGAAAGTCATAGCATTGTAATATGAACAACGCTGTAATCATTTGCACTGAAAGCCACGTTTGTCTTGCAGTGAAGCCTGTAGTTTTAACAATACTTTGTTTTAATACACTGTATTATTATTTTTTTTAAATGATGATGTGAGGCAGGGGAGCCAGCACAGATGGGAGAGCAGTACTCCATCAAGTTGTGGCTGAAGGCCTTGTCGATGGATGAGTTCAGTGTGCCAAGGAAGGATTTGTACGACAGATGATGCCCAGTCGGCGGCTGATTTTGTAGGCCAACTTTGAAATGTTGTTTGCCCAAGAAATATCATGGCTGATAGGGAGACCCAGGAATTTGAGTGAATGAATATGAATGAATGATCGTTTTAAGGCCATTTTCCCCGCTAAAGCAGGGGTTAGCCTTGCGGGCCCCATGACAATCATGGTTCCCTGTTTGAGGCAATGTTTTTATGCCCGGATGCCCTTCCTGGCGCCAACCCTTAGTCGCCTCTTACGATGCGCAGGGATACGGTGTACCTATTCTAAATCGGGGTACACACCGTGATCATTCATCACAGCAAGCTGGTACTCAATTTGCCGACCTCGGAAGGATGACAGGCTGAGTCAACCCCCCTGGCGTTAATTCAGCGATCGACCGGGATTCGAACCCAGGATCCTAGGATCCCAAGCCGGCACCCTAACCGCTAAGCCAACACCAGGCTAAAGTCTTCTGGTGAATGAACTTCTTTAATAGGATTGTTTAGAAAGTATATGGAAGTGTTTGCCAGATGATCCTTTCAGAGAGAGAGAGAGAGAAAGTGTGAGATTTGTCATAATTTAAAGACATATTCCAAGTGTTTGATTAGTTGGTAATTTGTTTTTCAAGGTCTGATGAGAGGGAAGAGGTTGCAGCCTTCCTGCCAGAAGGATGAGGGATGTTATGGCAGAGGGTGGAGTCATCAGCAAATACATACAGATTTTCCATATATTCAGAGAAATCATTGATGAAGATCAGAAATAGGACACTGTCTTGGGGAACTCCAACCTTGACAGGGAGTGAGGAAGAGGAGATCGAGCGACTAAAATGGGATTAATATTTAACTGGAAAGTTCTGACTATGATGCAAATGATCTTGTCTAGCAATACAATAAAGCCTGTTGTGAAGTTTTGGATGCGCTGAGTGCGGTGAGAAAGGCGGCAACATTGTCATGATGTTGCTGGTACCCAAAGTATACCGGGAAGTGACGGCACTTCCCCCAAGATCAGTGGTTGTGTTTGTGTTCGTGTGCGTGCGTGAGCTCCATTACAATTGTTACGTGCTCCTCCCCGACCCCCTGACCACAGTGTACCTCCGAGCCCCGAGAAGAGTCACGGCAGAAAAATGTGTTATTCTGTATGTCAAAGATCAATGGAGAAGCCACACCAATTGTTACTCACAAACAAATATTGTATTAAGATCACACAAGAATAACAGTACAACAATAATATGAATCAAGAGTACAATCAATATCCTATGATGGTACCATCAGTTTTGTAATATATAACTCACTGTGCTCCAAGTGAGTGAAACAAGAACATTCCCAATGTCTCTATTCCTGGCTTCCAGCCTAAGTCGATTCGCTCCAGCGATCGTCAGAACGATGTCCAATCGAGACCAGAATCCCGTTCGGATGACAAGTACAGTCCCGCTGCCAAAGCGGGGCAAAGGCGCCCTCAAGGCGACTGGGAAATCCAAAGGCGCCCTACAGGCGACTGAGAGATAACACCCTCGGGTATGGACGTTTCACAGCTCACAGTCGGCGAACCGCAAATTAATCTTCAAAAGCCGCGTTGAACACACACACACCAGATACGTCTGAAAGCAGTGAAAACGGCTGACGAAGCAAAGAAACCTTGCTCGACGTGCAAAGCGCGCGAGTCAAAATGGCCGACGGCACGCTCTCGAGACGTAACGGCCCCTTGATGATTATCTTCGGAATCCACCGCCAAAGACCTGACACGCAGGTTGATCGGTCACAGCGATGACAACTCTGTCGCAGGAATCCCTTTCCCGGGAAACCCGAAAGTTCGCTAGTGACTCCCGTTCGACAACGTTCGCTTCAGAACTCGGAGCAGCTCGGCTTTTTTATCGAACTCACTCGCTCCGCCTTCTTTCTCCTCCTCCTCTTCGTCGCCATCCGGTTCCTGTTTCATTTAAAACATTAACCTTTTTACCTTTTGACAATAATAATTGCTATTTCCCTCAAACAACAATAATAATAATACATAGAACCAGAAATGTTTCAAGTGGATGAAAACCACCACAACGGAAGTGACGAATCCGTAACACAATGTATATTAGAAAAATCGTTCTGTTGTTCATTCCTTCAATTTGATTGATGAAGCCGAGTACTACTGTGAAGAATCAGCTCTTCGTTTGCAAAAGAAGTCCACAAATAGCCTGAAAAATGGCGCAGCTTTATTAATAACCAACTTATACGGATCCGGAGGAGACCGACGTCTACAGCAATCTACAGCAAGAACATGCCACGTCAAGCCTTCCTGAAAACACATTGATTCCCAGTCCATTTATATAGGGACACGTTTTATCAGGAAATCTCCGAGGGAACAAACAACACTGGGAGAGGTTCCTCCCACCGTTATCATTCGGGGGAGTCAGCCCGTCCTTATCAATTGTTTTTCTGGGCTCCGAGAAAACAGAACTGTAACTCACAAAGAGAAGAGTGTATGCTTAGCCAAACAAACCCATATATTTTATGGGTTTGTGTACATGAGTAATCCAAAGCATGTTTATACAGAGTCATGCGTTTGCTGAGATTAAAACAAAATATATATAGTTAACGATAGGTTCATGTCATTCTACTTGCATTACGCAAAAAAACAAGCGCATGTGGGCGTGGTTTTACGACCAGCCTCGAAAAAAGCACACGTATACAATCTGTTCAGCATGACCTCATTTTAAGCTTTTCCTCATCCAAAACTAAAACGAAGCAAAAACCCTTTATTTACTTTATGAAATAGCATTTTTAGACATCATATAAATCATAACACATTAACACCCAACGTCTATAACTGAACTTTAGGCAATAACAAATCTACTACTTGACATTCCTTCCTCTTGTCTCGTCGAGACAAAGTATCTTAAGAGACAACGTGCCACATCGGGCTTTATTGAAAAATAATTGTGTAATGCGGGTATTGAAAAAATAATTGTGTAATGCGGGTATCTCCCAAGGGCATATCGTGCGCCCAAAGCGCCTCGCCCGTGCATTTGGCGAACGTGTCGTGTGGTGCGTGCTCGGAGCCTGAGGGCTCAAAACATGAAAGTTCATTAACGTTTCGGATCCACAACGAAGACGTCTGGTCCAGATGAGGTTCTGCTCCGCCAGAGGGTGCATCACTTCCCCTGCGGAACTGGCTCCCCCCACCCTTTGCAGACGCAGTCCTTGCAGATCTTCGAAGTTAATCAACGGTCATGCCCATGAGGTCCCTCACGTGTTGCTGTTCTGGGGAATACAAAATGTCGTCAGTATCTTGTGTCTCAATTTCCTGGTCAGGGTACAGAGCGTAAAAATCCGAATCCGAATCACTTGAAGCAAAGAGATCCGCAACATGTGGATCAAAGAGATCCGAAACATTTGGATCAAAGAGATCCGAAACATTTGAAGAAAAGAGAGGGACTTCCTTTATGTCAAAGTCTCCCATGGGCGCCTGGTCGGCTTGCGGGTCTAGGATATCCACGTCGGGTCCCTCGACCGCCAGACCCAGTGTCGCAATCAGATCCATAGTTGGGTCAGAAGGGGGCGTGCAGCTGTCAGCTTGTAATACATAAGCAGCGTTAGCCAGTACACGCAAGGGGTTTATAGCACAAGTATCACAGTCATCACATACACCGTTACAGGCAGCAGCCAGTTCCCACATGGGATCCACACAAGTATCACAGTCGTCACAAAATTCAATACAATTTTCTGGAGCGCTGGTCGCAACTGCCTTGTTGAAGGACCCGTTCAGGTCGACGGCCTCTGTGGTCAGAGCCATAGTTGTTGTCGGCGGCTTCTTCACTTTCCATCCTGTAAAATACTTTCTCATATAGAGGAGGACTAGAGATTTCATTAGTGCCCCCCAAATTACTACCCCGATTATCACAGCCAGTGCGGTCAATAACCACTTCACTATGGTGCCCGTCCATCCCTGGAACCAGTCAGTGAGCCAGCTAAATGTATAAGAATTTTCGCGCGCGATCCGATCGATCCAATAGTATGTCATGAGCCGTAGCGGTGTCGTTTGCCACCTTTTCTGGGGTCAAAGCCAATTTATCTATCCGGAAACTATCCATGACTGTGCCCGCTCCTGGGAAGAAGAAACCAAACACCTTTTCCCATAGACTCCCGTGTAGTTTAGTGGTTCCATCTTCGTTCATGACTGACCTCTTATAACGCCTGTCCAAGGACTTTGGGTCTAGCTCATCCAGTATCTCAACGTCAGGAAGGACTGAACCCAGATAACATGTGCCCCCCCAATTATTTGGTAAATAGGGGTAAGCCTTGTCGCCGCATATAAACATTGTCCCATGGGGTGGGACCAGGTGGGTGGATAAGCACTGGAGTCCCTTTACCACCCCATTAATCCTACTAACCCCCCTAGAGAATGTTATAGCCGTTATGTTGTGGTTGTGTTTATCTTGCAGTACTATTCGTAATGTAATCCCCGAGCTCCCTTGTCCCAGCTTCCCGGGGAGAGTGTAGGCGCATTCTGATTCTCCCATACGCAAGTGGCCGGAACCCTGGAGGCAGACCCTCCCTTTCTGTGGTTTGACCCAGACGGGGGCAGGCCTCTCGGCCACATGGGCAATCATTGACGGGCGATAATTAAATTGTCGATTGCAACTCTTGCCGTTGTCAACCCCTTCTCTTTCCAGCGTGGTGACTAAACATGGGGAATCGATAGGTTGTGAGCAGAGGTCATTGAGGGACGAGGGTAGCACTATCATGTGTATTCCTGTGGTGCCTGCTTGGGGAAAGTGCATGCACGACCAGCAGTGTGTCCTATTTTGAATTGTTGCCACTTCCCTGGCCACTTTCCAATATGTGTTTTCACCCTTCTTTGGGGCCTTATTCTGGGGTTGTGGCGTGAGTATGTATTCGATGCATGGTATGTAGTTCCTTTCGCCACCGGCCGCGCCAGGGGTCCAGACGCTGCACCGGACCTGCATGGTCATGTCTTTCTCTAGGCGCGTGCGTGTTTGTAGCTTAAAATCAGGGGTTCCCCATTGGTATCCTGGTTGGGCCAAGGTCTTAATGCTAGCTTGCCCGTCTTCCCGGAACTCTCGTTGCTTTTGTAGTACCATGCCAACGCGTCCAGGCCCTGCCGACAGTGCTAGCCAATTTATGTTCACCCAATTTGTGTGCAGGGCTTTCTGTTCGAAACATGGTGGTGATACTCTTTGTCCCCATGTTACGGTGAGGTGTCGGGTTTCGTTTTCGCATCTATTGGAATCGGAATTTCCCCTAGCTGCTGTCGCTATCAATAGTATTGTACCTATGATTAGGCCCATCCTTACTGTGTTCTGGGGGTGTGGTGTCTGGTGCTTGTATGGCCAACTTACAGTGCGTGGCGTGGATCCACGAAGTCTTGCCCTCGCAAAAGACTGCCGTTGGTGTAGTCAGCAACACCTGGACTGGTCCCTTCCACCTTGGTTCCAAGGCGTTCTTGCAGGTGAAGTGCTCCACGAACACCTGGTCTTTTTCCTCTGGTGGAACACCTGATCCACAAGTCTCCTGGGAGCGCCTGGTCTACAGGTCTCCAATTTCCTAATCCACTTTTTTCCAAGTGGATCCAATTTTATCCAATATTCAATTTTTTTAAATTCAATCCCATTTAATCCAGTCCAATTCAAATTAAATTCCATCCTTCTCTCAGCATCCCATTACCTGTTTCCAACATCAATAAAAATAAAATTATAAAATTAATAAAAAATCAATCATCTCAACTCTCAAATCGAATCAAAAAATAAAAATAAACGAAAATTACTTCAGCGAGAGTTTCAACTAGAATTAACACAAACAAACCACCATTAACCTCCATTAACACAAACAAACCACCATTAACCTCCATTAACACAAACAAACCACCATTAACCTCCATTAACCTCCCCCTATTATTTATTTATTTTCACGAATAAACAAATAATAGAAATAACCTGGTCTACTTCCAATTTCAATTCTGGTCAGTTCTGGTGTCTGGTCACACACAATGTTTTCCTCACCCACTGTGATTCGCTCAAAATAGATTCTCACTGTTATGTCTGAAATTCGTCTCATGAAAACCCATTCAAGAGTCCGGTGTGACAGACAGCCAAACACATAGACACGCCGAAGACCCCAGGGTACCCATCAAACTAGCTTGTCCCCAGATCCACAACACAGCGAAACATGTAACTTTACTAAAATAATCACTTACTCATAACTAATACTCATAATTACTTATGTAATTACTCATACCAATACTTACTTAAAATAATGTAATATCCCAATCTTCACCCTTTATGCAAATCGAAGCACCCCGGACAACCCACAGCCAATATCAACCACTGTAGCCGCCTTCCCCTCCAGGCAGCCACACACAGCCACATACATCTCCATCCACGTCACACAAGACAACAGCCAACGAGTGTGTCCACCACACAGAAACCTTTGGCAATGCAACAACCGAACTCCCAGACAACCAACAACAAAACCCAATCCATCTCCATGGCTCATCAAGCAGTTCCAACTTAATCCAGCTTCACATACCGATTTCCCCAAAAACTCGTGAAACTTCACCCCCATTCTGGAAAAACCCTGGACTAAACCCTGACACCCTAAATAACTTCAGACCCATCTCCAATCTACCCTTTCTGTCAAAAGTTTTGGAACGTGCTGTGGCCACTCAACTCAAACATCACCACTCTGCCAATAACCTGTATGAAACATCCCAATCCGGATTCTGCTCCAGCCACAGTACTGAAACTGCTCTCCTCAAAATCACCAGCGACCTTTTCTCTCCTCTGATGCCGGCAACCTCAACATTTTCATCCTCCTCACCTCGACGCCTCCTTTGACATCATCAATCACACCATCCTCCTCACCCTGTTTAGACCAGCTTGTGCCTATTAAACCCAAATCAGTTCACTCCCAAGCCTACAAGGACCACCTACAGCACTCAAATTATCCACTCTGGCTCCGGAATCCCAAAAGCACTCTTCTCTACAATAAACAAACTTTACAACGTGAACAAACTCCTCAGCTCCCTGGATACCACCACCTTGCTCCACACACCTGTTGGTGCACACCTGTGCACTCACACCTGGTGCCACCTGCACCCTCCTTCCTTCCTGGACCATTCATCCAAAGCAAAATTGACAGCATCTACAACAGCTTAATCACCACAATTCACTCCCCCTTAAGGTGTCCCCCAAGGTTCAGTTCTTGGCCCCCTCCTCTTCGTCCTGTACCTATCCCCCCTTGGTCACTTAATCCGTCATGCACCATAGCCAATGCACCATGGTCTCCAATTCCACTGCTTCACCGATGACATCCAGCTTTTTCATCTCCACCAAATCGTGCTCCACCACCACCCACTCTATCCTGACAAACTGCCTAACTGAAATAAAATTCTAGCTTCAGATCAGCTTCCTCGAACTTAACTACGCTAACTCTGAATTAATCTTCATTCCCCCCAACATCGATGGTTTCCCAGTATCCACATCCGGAATCTTGGCATCATCATTGACCAAAACCCTCTCCTTTGAAAAATACACTAAACAGATCATAAAGACCTTAAACCTTAATCATAAAAACTGAAAAATGCTTCGCCATGGAATAGTCCACCACTCATGTAAATAATCATAAGAGTTCTGCGAAACATCTCCATCTTTAAAACTTAGCCAACCAAATTTAAACCACATGTTTTCCCCCCAGAAACAAGTCACATTCTTTGTATATTGCCAACATTGTTCATCGTTTAAGTATCATCCAGACCTAAATTTTTATAAACCATCAACTTGTAGATGCATTTATTTATATCCCATTAACCCAAGAACTCTCAATTGCTTGGTTATATTTTAGTAATGTCATATATCCATATTTCTTTTCCAAATTGTTCCTGATATACACATTAATCCCATCTGTCTTCGTTTCCAGATGAACTCAAATCAGGAAATCAACACAAATCCTTATTACCTCCAATCAATTCAAAATTAAATCAAACAATTCAAAACCAGATCGGATCAGCGATCAGAAATCACTTTTCCAATCAACACATTCCAAGCAACAATTCATTCAAAGACCAAGCTTAAAAACACAACTCTCATCTTACTGTGACAAATAAGCAACCAACCTACTTCACAAATAAAATAACTTTTAATAAATAATAATAAATAAATTAATAATAAAACCAAACCAAATAAATAAATACCAAACCAAATAAAATAAAACAGAAACCAAATAAATAATAAAATAACTTCACAAATAATAATAAAATAACTTATCTAAAACAAATAACCTTTCATCACCCCTTTCTTCTCCACCGCCTCTTACACTTAAACAGATCATAATTACTCACTCATACACTATTGCCCATCACCCAGTTGCCCCAGACCCAAACACAGGTTTGAAATCCCAGTAGGTTGTTCTTCAATCCCAACCATCATGTGATCCCAACATCTCTCCATTTATTTCGTTCCTCATGGGGTTGGTGTTTTATGGCCTTTACCTCTTACCCAATCACACTGCACATTATTCCCCGTCCTTGATGGATAATTTTACATCCAGATGGGCACAGCATCCCATTTTTGGCGACCCAGCCCTAAAACAAGCCCCTGGACTCCTTGCAGGCTGGACCAAAACCCCCGGACGAAGTTGCATCCCCAAACCCGTCCATATAAACTCCGTTGTTGTCCTGTTCATCTCTCTGTGTTACATTTACATTTTGTGACTCACAGCTCCTGCCTCCATGGAACAATGACGCCTGAGCACTCAATTAGCCCTCCCAGTACCAAAGACTTACAATCAGACCGACAGACAGACAAATAACAGAGGCATGTCGCCAGCCCCAGCACAGGACATCCCCTTTCCGGGCAGGTACAATATAATCCACAGCATCGAAATGCCAATTTCTATCCGGGGCCTCGCAAAGCCAAAATCCATGCCTGCGTGCTCCATCATGCAACCCGATCTGTACTCGGTGCGCCCGGCGCCCCCTATAATCAGTGAGTTATAATAACCACAATATCTCTGGCACCCAACTCGTGATACCACAATTTAATCCACGTTACTTGCATCTCTTCATCCTCACCGCTCGGCCCGGTTAAATTAAATTCCAAGCGTACTGTATTCTCTGTCCACTAATTATGTACATGATTTTGGTTTTACCCACAATATATGTCCCGATATTCTCTCCAGATTTAGGTTCTATATCCTGTCGTTAAAGCAACACCCTGTAGACTGACTCCGCCTGTCGTTCTTCCAAGGTTAGTGAATTATCTCCGACCTCTTTCCCTTGCATATCTCGAACAAAGGTCAACTAAACTTTAAAAGGTCAAACTTCGAATTGGTCAACCAGCGCTTTATTTTTCCGCAAATAATGCAAGTCCGGCGACAATGGACAAATGACCCTTAATGTGGCTCTACATAGCATAATGCTAACTTCTACGAATCCAACAACCGTCACAATCCGTCCAGGGACTTCCGTACGAGGCGTGCTTCACAATGCCCATCGCACATCCTTCCTCGTTCGCACAACGCTTCATCAACGCACCTCCTCGCGCCCACACCTTGGCACAAGCCACACCACATACCGACAGTTGAAACCTCGACCGTCCTCCTTCCTCGGATCAGCGTTCTGTTGAAAACGTGACATTTCTGCTCAAATTATTGAATTTCCAAATACTCTCCCTGCAGCGCCCGTGAGGCAGCTTGTCCCACATTATCTGCCTCCAGACCCATATGCGTTTTAATAACTTAACCTTATCAGCATCGTTCGCCAGCATACCCTTTGTCCGGCGCATCGATCATCCCAAATGCTTCGATGCATCTTCCAGCCGCCACTCCGCACTGTACCTTACTGTATGAACAAGACTTCCTGTTGGAACTTGACTCCGGAAATTAATTACTCTGTCTTGAAATCGTTTATTTTAGCCATCCTAAATAAATCCATCCATCTATCCATCTTATAAATCCATCTTAAATAACGTATTCGTCCTGTGACATTGCCTGGCATATATGTCACAGCCGGCCACTATTCCGACATGGCTCATGACTCATGTCTAATTCTGACAAGAAGATGAAGGATGAAGGACATGATATGAAGAAGAAGATTCTGACAAGATACTGACATGTGAACGTCCGACATCCAGCAAAGTCGAAATGACCCACAATGCATTTGGGCACACACTTCCTCTGAGAGTGGGCGAGTTATCGCCGGCACTCTGAGCAACCTCATCGCACCCGACCCCAAAATGCACTATATGACACCAATTTCAAAGGTGAGCTGCCTCAGCGATACATCCCACACATACAATACACAATATCTGCCATTGAATGAACTCTTCAATTCAAGTAAAACACACATATTGATTCGAATTCTGCATTTAGCGAAAAAAAACAGCCCATCCTGCAACCATCTCCAATAAACCGCTTCATATCAACAGTAGATCGACAAGGGCACTCCGGGTGCTTTCCTGACCCGATTTATATCAATTCGCTTCCCAAACAACTCCCAAACAGATGAAAATCCGGACTCAGTTCAGGACCTCGCCTGTTCTCTCGGATAGACGTTAAAATGGACATTCCCGGCCTGAATTTCCCCCAAGTCGAGCAGATCGCTTACAAAGTTTCACACCGAAACCCTCTGCTTTGCACTTGACACACAGACAAACACATTGGCCAGACACACACGTCAATTAACATCCCAATATACATTCATTCCTCATTCATGTTACGTCTCTCATTCAAGGAAAAGGATTTTTTTTGGGACGGGTTTGGACGGGGGGTGGGTTGAGGTGAAAAAAAAGGGGAAGGCAGGGTGGGGTGTTGGGGTGTTGCCTAGAGCCCCGGGACTGAGCTCAGGTCTTGGGGGGGGGTTGGGGGCATGGTGGCTACCTCCCCTTTCGCGGGGTCTTGGTCCGGATTATGGACGAGCGGCATTAGCCGCTGATTTGCTTGCTTAACTACCTCCTTAATTGTTTCACCTGGCCCATTTCCTGTGAGCTTATTTATTTTCTCTTGTCCACCAGATCCTGGCCTGCTTTATCTGGACCTCTTGTCTAGAACTTCCTGGCTTGACCTCGTAGTTGTCACTACCTTCTTGTCAAACCTATGGTACCTGCGCATTTCCCTTTTCCTGGCCATGTCCCTTTGGCCTTCTAAGTTAACCTATGGCCTTTTATCTAAGTTTAGCCACAGCCCTTTGTTCCCTGGCATGCAATGGCATACCCCATCTTGTCTCTGGGCTGTTCCTTCCTGGAAAAATCTTGGCCACCTGGTTTCAGCCTATATGGCTGTCCGACCTCATTTTCCCCTCCTGGTGCTAACTGTAACTTTAAGCTTCCTGTTAAATCCTTACTGATATCCTGCGCAAAATCTATCCTTAGCTTTTTACCCTTAATGTTTATCCAGCGCAAATATTGTAACGTTACTCTTACTATCCTTACTTGTTTATCCTGGCTTTAACAAAGCTACGTCATTCTGAGGCCTAAATGAGCCTCTACTTACAATTTCTGTTCGAGTGCAGACAGCGGGGAAGACAAGGAGACTGAACCCGCGCGAGGGAGGAAGGTACGAATTTGGAATAATAGCCCTCTGATATAAAACAACTCCCACCTTTACTCAAATCAACGTGCCGGCGCCGGCCTCAGGTCAGCCTTCCTCCTGTCCCTCGGGCTCCGTTTCCCGTCCTCCGCGTCTGTTGACACCCCACTCCTGGTACCATCTGTGAAGAATCAGCTCTTCGTTTGCAAAAGAAGTCCACAAATAGCCTGAAAAATGGCGCAGCTTTATTAATAACCAACTTATACGGATCCGGAGGAGACCGACGTCTACAGCAATCTACAGCAAGAACATGCCACGTCAAGCCTTCCTGAAAACACATTGATTCCCAGTCCATTTATATAGGGACACGTTTTATCAGGAAATCTCCGAGGGAACAAACAACACTGGGAGAGGTTCCTCCCACCGTTATCATTCGGGGGAGTCAGCCCGTCCTTATCAATTGTTTTTCTGGGCTCCGAGAAAACAGAACTGTAACTCACAAAGAGAAGAGTGTATGCTTAGCCAAACAAACCCATATATTTTATGGGTTTGTGTACATGAGTAATCCAAAGCATGTTTATACAGAGTCATGCGTTTGCTGAGATTAAAACAAAATATATATAGTTAACGATAGGTTCATGTCATTCTACTTGCATTACGCAAAAAAACAAGCGCATGTGGGCGTGGTTTTACGACCAGCCTCGAAAAAAGCACACGTATACAATCTGTTCAGCATGACCTCATTTTAAGCTTTTCCTCATCCAAAACTAAAACGAAGCAAAAACCCTTTATTTACTTTATGAAATAGCATTTTTAGACATCATATAAATCATAACACATTAACACCCAACGTCTATAACTGAACTTTAGGCAATAACAAATCTACTACTTGACACTACTATGGATTGATTTAATATCTTGTACTTTTGGATGAAGATTACTATTATGAGAAACTTTGTTGTCTTTCATTTCTTTATGTATTTTCCTTTCCTGCATTTCCTTTTTGAGAATTATTACCCTGTACACGCGAAGCAAAATGTGGGGTTAAGCAATTGGTTCATGTCCGTCCATCCATCCATCGGTCTGACTAGTCTGTTTTATCAGTTTATGATTGTCAGCTTACGATCGAGAAACAACTTATTTAAATAGAATGTTATATGTTGAACACGATTGGGAACATGAATAGGAAGACAAGTCTTTCATTTTGCCGTACCTTAGCTCAGAATTCATCCCGATTGCAGATGCGCAGAGAGGTAATTGACATAAATATTTGTACTCCGTCTGCCTGCCTGGCAGTCAAACAAAATTGAAAATCATTCCAAACAGGAGCCTACTGTTCATAAGGGCGTTTGTGTTGTATAATATGCAAACAAAAGGCATGGCAAACTTATGTGAATATGTTAGATAGGATGATTGAATAGACATTGCAGAAGATGGCAGTAAAACCAGAATTAATTCTATATACGACTTTTCAAATTGAATTACATACTTGAACACTGTAGTACACAAATGGTGTGTCATACTACTTCCAAAAACCTCCAGTTTTGCAGTACTATCGGACCACAACATTCATGGTCCCAACATATGCAGACCCCACGTGTTTGCTGTTCATAAAATGCGACCTGCTTCTATATTCGCAGTTTTTGAAAAGAAACCCTATTTTTTTTTTTTTTTACACCAGAACAGGTCTCTTATTTACTGCCGCTGATATTAATTCAGCCTGTGAATTATTCTACAGAAACCTGCTTTCCCTTATGCATAGATTAATCCCATCTCGTCCTCAATTATCTTACCCATCCTCCCGCTCTTGGTACTCTGAATCCTGTGGCGAGGCAGTTGCTTTAAAACGACTTGCATTCCCCTCCTGGAAGGCAAATCTAGCTGAAGACAACCTCAGATCATTCCGCAAAGCTCACAAACAAGTGTGTGTCTACTCTGGAGCATCAGAAAACAACATCTGTCCAATCTCAAGAATGAGCCTTCAAACTTGTCTCCCACCTTTAAAACCTGGTGGCGCCTTGTCAAGACTTGCATCCTCTGCCCTGTCCGTGCTTTGTTCCCCTCAGGTATCTGCAGGATGCACGCAGTCCCCCTCCTTCCTAGTGAAACTGCCTAAATCCAGAACCACTGCTTACCTCCACTCATTTGTTCTTCTTTTTCCCGTCTGTGGAACCACCTGCCACACTCTCTTCACTCTCATTCTTCCCTCCATGTCTTCAAGACAACTGTTCACCTCCATCTCAAGTCATCCCCCATCCAAATCCAAAATCATGATCTTTTCTGCATCTGTTAAACCACCTCTCACCCCTCCCAAAAATATTGCTTATGTATCCATCTTGTCCATCCTTTGTGTTCTCCCTTACCTCTCATCGTTACCTGCATTCCTTGTTTGTCTGTCTCCATCTATTTTCTCCCTCTCCCCTGCTGTTGGAATTTCCCCCTTTCTCCTGCTGTTCCCTTTGTTATGTTGTCCTGATTTGATCTGTGTCATAGCTCTTCCATGAACCTAGACCATGCAAGAAAGAAAAGAAAAAATATCCTCCTCCCCATCCCCTCACCACACCCCATTCAAGCAATGCCCCTACATTCACAGATTGG
The DNA here is from genome assembly GCF_964187855.1 of Myxine glutinosa. NCBI lineage: Eukaryota > Metazoa > Chordata > Myxini > Myxiniformes > Myxinidae > Myxine > Myxine glutinosa. The sequence continues at coordinate 177,400,407 of NC_136261.1, forward strand.
ACATTTCTGACATTTTCCAGGAACATATCCCCCGCAGATATCGGGGTCCGACAGTACTTCAATTTAAATAAAGGTTCAATGGGGTGTTGTGTAACGGGGTATTCAGGACTGCTTCTGGACTACTTCAATAGCACTAAACATCCGATTTTTAACGATTGATAAAATCACAATTTTATTAAAATTGAAGTAAATTTGAAGTGACAGTGCACGAGGTCTCGTGTTCTACGAAGTCTCTAATTTTTATCAGCTGTGTCACTGCTAATGATAATTTGCTCTTTTTACATTTGTGCTTTGCATACTTTCACCAGCAGCTATAAAACACTTGTCCAAAAGGAAACTGGAGGAGGATGGAGAAAGTGACAATAATGGAGATGTCAGAAAAGGCCATGATGATGATGATGATGAAGAGGAGAGTGAAGATGAGAGTCTGGGGTGTATGTCTGTGAAAAAGAAGGCTCGACAGGAAACACCGGGTATTGTGCAGATACACAGCAATTTTTTCCTCTGCCACAGAAGGTGGATGGAGATTATGTTTTTACTTCTATCTGTTTATTTGTCTGTCTGTCTGTTTGTGAACAGGATATCTCAAAAAGTTGTGGACGGATTCGGACGAAATTTAGTGGAGAGGTTGGTTGAGTATGTGACACGGACGAAATTATTATATTTTGGTGACGATCCGGATCTGGATCCGAGAATTTAAGTGATTCTTCACCATTGAGAGATAGGCCAAAAAACGGTATATAGAACGATATCTCAAAGTTGTGGACAGATGCGTATGTAACCTGGTGGACAGGTTGGGTGTGTGACAAGGAAGAACTGATTTAATTTTGGTGAAGATTCAATCCTGATCCGGATCAGAGATTTTAAACATTTTAAAAGTGATTCTTCACCATTGAGTGATAGGGCCAATAACAATAAATAACATGATATTTCACAAACTTGTGAACGACTTAGGACAAAATTTTGTGGATGGGTTGGGTAGGTGACAAGAACAAGCCGTTTAGATTTTGGTTCAGGTCCAAATCCAGATCTGGTCTATCGGTGGGATACAAAATGTGAACTGTTCAGCCTTGTGGAGGTATGCTGTCTCCCGAGTGCCGTTCTAGTTGTATTTATTTTTCCTCCGACATGGCACTTCTACACATTCGTTTATAATTTATCGTCTTTTCTTATTTAGATTATCCATTTCTTGTTTAAATCTCTATTTTTGTTATCTTTATCTTTGTTATTCTCATATGCTTATTTATTGCTCTACACTAACCTTTCAGTTGTCCAGCCTCGGTTAGAATGTTAACTCCTTACCCATCTGCCAGCACTGGTTGTGCGGTATTAAAGATCACACATTGTCATTCGCGAAGTGTAGGTGACTTATCGCTGGCATCTTCAACAAATTCCAAATTCCTGCCATTGAATGTCATACCTTGCCAGCCGGTTCGTGAAAGACTTTGCCTGAAAACACGTGTCTAGGCTGACCCCAGAAGGTGGGAATAATTGCAGCTGTTATATAAGTAGTTGTCGTTGTAGCACCGTCGCATTTATTCCTCTTTACTTTCATTTTGAATTTTGCCTTGATTTTTATCACTTTCTGTTTCACTTTTTTTATACCCACCTGCATTTGTTTTCCAGAAAATAGGCACAAAGAAGGTAATGTAGATAAGCAAAGCCAACAACCATCAACGGAGGGTACTACAAGTAATGAGGAAGTGTCCGAAGATGTGAAATTGGCTTCTCCAGCATTTCCACAGGAAAAGAGCAAGCCCAAGGCAGATATTTCTGGATTCTTTGGTGAGGAATGAAGCTGCAGTTTATCCTATTACCCGCCACTCTCTGTAACTACCCTCACATTCCTTGTTTGTAATTTTCATGTGCATTCAGCTTTTTGATCTGTATCACATGCACCATGTATATTTTGGCATTCTTGTTGCATTCATTGTTGATGATCTTTATTGCTCTAATCTGCAGCTCCGAGAAGATCTGTAAACAGCACAGATACATCGACAAAAGCTCTTGTAGGCTCTGCATCAAGCAAAGGAACTCTGAATCGGTGAGAAAAGCACTTTTGATTGATTAGACATGCCAGGCTGATGCTAATTTGCAGATGTACACAACCATTCAAAAGTTTAGGTACTTTACTGGTGTACTTAACACTTAAAAGTGTACCTAAACTTTTGACTGGTAGTGTATGTGGTCAATTACCAAGGGGGCAGTTCCACAGGTTGATGGACATGGCATTTGTTACGTGGTCCTCCCGGTGACCACCTGGTCTCGGTGACCCCCGGACCGTGAGAGGAACTCCGCCAGAAAGATTTATTATGTATGCGCTTTAGTAACGCAATCAATATGAATTCCAACCAAGAAAAAACCCCACACCAAGGATCCGGAATAATCAATGATATATTCCCCGAGCAATCAACCATCAACCATCAGCAATCAATAGTACAAAGATGTAAACTCATCTACATTAACTCTAAGATGGCCATCTTATACATTCCTCACGTGAGCCCCACTCCCGACTCCCTCTGTGGTCAATGTCTCTCACAATGTCTCCGTACTCCTGTAGTTCGATCTCCGCACGTGGGCGGTTGAACGGACCCTTCCTGACGTGCTTTCACCGGGCACGTCCCGTACCGGGAACAACGGCTGCAGCGCACACCTCCTGGCCAAGCAAAGCGGGTAATGTAAAGCAGGCAAAGCAACACGCGGCTTGCCCAGCGCGCGCGGCCCAAGGTGCGACCCGTACGCGGCCTTGTAGATGGCGAGGCGAACTGTGCCAGCTGCTTGTTTCCGTGCACGAACCCACAGTGACTTGACGTGTCAAAGGGTAGTTACACGTCCCGGTAACTCCTCTCGCCAGACGGGCTTTGAAACGCCGATTCTCTGACGTTGCTCAATCGATACCGCCCGCGTCCGAGCTCGGCGAGGAAGAAGAAGAATCGTCGCTTCTCCAGGACCTCGTGTCTTTTCTTCTTCCGTTTCCGGTCTCCTTTTCCTCAGAAGGGCTCCTGACCCTTTAATCACAACAACCTTTAATCGACTACACATTGATAAGCAAAGACCTGAATAGTAATTCACATACATTCACATAAATATGTAACACTCCCCCCCTTCAAGAAAGAAAGTTTGAACCCAGCGAAAACTTTCTTTGCCGGCCAACTTGGATAAACAAACCAGATAACTCACCCCCCCCCCCCCCCCCAAATCATCAGTTCCCCCCGGGCACAGTCATCACTTAAAAATAAAGCAACAAAATTTCACCCAATCCCCGAGATTAATTCACTCTGGACCAAGCGTCAACCACTTCTAGTTTCTCTTGAATGACGGTTAAGAGGTGGTGACCCAAAGCCCCCAAATTTAAACCTCTCTATAGCACTTTTTCGGGAGGCCCAGCGGAGTATTCCTACATGGACGCCTTAAGGAATGTGGAGTTCACGGTTAGTCCGGGGAGGAAAGTTCATTACATGGACGCCTTTAAGAACGTGGAGTTCACGGTTAGTCCGTGCAGGACAGTTCACTACCTGGACGCCTTTAAGAACGTGGCGTTCACGGTTAGTCCGTGTAGGAGCCTCGGCTCGGCGGCTCCCCCGTATATAGTGCTTCAACTTCTCCAGACTCCTAACAGTTACGGTGGGACTCCTTGTCCCAGCCGTTACCTGACTGGCGGTCTCCTTCTCGGCCAGTGCTCTGACATTCATTCTTTCGGGTGGTGCCGTAACTCTGGGAGCCTCCATAGTAATATCGGTTGCTGCCAACCCCAAAACTCCTGCCAAGTGGTCCTCTTCTGTAGACCTCTCGACGCCTACGAAATGCCTTCCCTACTGTTATGGTCCGACCCTCCAAATCCTTACCATTCCAATTCTTCTCTGCCTCTCTGGCGTCTCTTGTGCTTGCAAACGTGACAAAGCCGAACCCTCTTGACCGTTGCGTTTCCCTGTCTTTTACCACCCGCACTTCCACCAGTGGCCCATATCTGTTGAAGACAGAGGTCAGAACTTCTTCCTCTGTGTTGAAGTTCAGTCCCCCTACAAATAACTTGGAACTTTTGTCGCCATCCCGAGCTGGTGGGGTGTTATTTTCCCTGCTGTGCTCTTTACCAACCCTCGGGTTACCATAAATTTGCCCCCCGGCCAAATCATTTCCGATAATCACAGATACTCCCTCTACAGGAAGCGTGGCTTGTAAACCGACGGTGACTGGTCCTGACACCAAATCGGATTCCAAATGGATGACATGAAGTGGGGCACTAACACAGCCACCGATCCGTTGTAACCGAACACTATCACCAGTTGCGGTACTCTTTGACAATGGCAAAATGCCTTCAAGCATTAAGGATTGATGGGCTCCTGTGTCCCTCAAACCCTAACCGGTCTTGGGTTAGTCAAGTCTCCCTTGAGTGAGACCAACCCCTCATAAATAAATGGTTGGTAACTCTTCTGTGGGCGATTTCTTACGTTTGCCATCGCATTCGGAGTTGTACTAGTCGGACTCCGCTCTGGGTCTTCCCTTTTCATGAGGTAACAACTGGACATCAAGTGTCCAGGTTTCTTGCAAAAAGCGCAAGTAGGCCCGGAGGAAAAACTCGTGGTCTGCCTCGGGCCCCCCGAAAAATAAGTTTGTCTTGGGCCCGCAGCCCTCTGATTTCGAACAGGTGGGGTATCCGCGTTGTCCCCATAATCCTCTCGAGGCCGCCGCCATGTATTGTCGTTCTCCGCACCTGCTGTTCCCCACCTCCCCTGCGGAGATCTAGGCGAGGAGTTAGGTTCGTGGACCCCTATCCGGTGTGTTAAGGCATAATCATCTGCCAGGGTGGCTGCGTCCCACAACTTCGGTACTTTCTTTTCCTGCAGGTACACTTTGATGTCCTCGTGGACACACTGTTGAAATTCCTCCACCAGCATCAGGTCACGCAATGCTTCGAAGTCGTTCCCGACTCCTTTGGACTCACACCACCGATCAAACATATTTTCTTTCACTCTGGCAAACTCCACATGGGTCTCACTCTCCCTCTTCCTGGCATTCCTGAATTTTTGCCGGTAAGCTTCCGGAACCAACTCATAGGCTTTGAGGATGTGCTTCTTCAATACCTCATAATCTGCACATTGGTCCATTGGTAGCGCCGAATAAATCTCTTGAGCTTTTCCCACCAGCACACTTTGCACTAGTATGGTCCAGGCCTCCTCCGGCCAGTTTAACTGTCGAGCCACTTTCTCAAAGTGTGGAAAAAATTTAGCGACTTCCTTTTCACTGAAGGGTGGAACCAGCCTCACATGTCTGCCCACATCCCAGGTGTTCTGGCTAGGTGTCGACCCCGTCAGCAAGGGTGGTACCTCTCCCCGTTCTCTCATTAACTCCAGCTCCTTGAATTTAATTTCTTGCTGAAGCTCCATGTCACGTTCCTTTAATTCCCTTTCCGCTTTTCTCTCCTCTGCTTCGAGGTCCCTTGCAGCTCTCCTCTCCTCTGCTTTTCTCCCTTCTAACCTTTCCTGGAGTTCTCGTTCCACTCTCCTTTCCTCTGCTCGTTTCTCTTCTCTCCTCTCTTCTGCTTTCCTTTCTTCTTCTGCTCTTTCCTTTTCTGCTTTCGTTTCTTCTTCTGCTCTTTCCTTTTCTGCTTTCCTTTCTTCTTTTGCTAACCTTTCCTGGAGTTCTCGTTCCACTCTCCTTTCCTCTGCTTGTTTCTCTTCTCTCCTCTCTTCTGCTTTCCTTTCTTCTTCTGCTCTTTCCTTTTCTGCTTTCCTTTCTTCTTCTTTAATCCGTTCCTGGCTCCGTAATTGCAACTCCAGTTTCCGGAGCTCAACGTCTTCTGGTTCTTCGGGTAGCCACTGCCAGGCTAACTCGTCCCATGTTCCTAATCCCACCATAGACTGTATCACCGTGGTCTGCAACTCTGCCTTCCTCAAATTAGTTTGGACCTCCAAGTTAAAATGTTTGGCCAATTTCAAGAGGTCCGCTTTTAGTAATGCTCGGAACTGTGCCTCACTAGGTGTTACCGCAAAGTTCTGTGCAACAAACGCCATGGTGACTATCGTTAACACCTGTTAACCTTCACCCAAGACTTTACCACAATTTCTCAAAAATTTACCAATTAATAATTAATTAATTAATTTTAATTAATAAAAACTATTATTTTATTATGTTATACAATTTTAGATCCCGGACGTAGACCCAATTGCGAATCCGCAAATCGTAATTTGAACGAGCCCCCAATTCTGTTACGTGGTCCTCCCGGTGACCACCTGGTCTCGGTGACCCCCGGACCGTGAGAGGAACTCCGCCAGAAAGATTTATTATGTATGCGCTTTAGTAACGCAATCAATATGAATTCCAACCAAGAAAAAACCCCACACCAAGGATCCGGAATAATCAATGATATATTCCCCGAGCAATCAACCATCAACCATCAGCAATCAATAGTACAAAGATGTAAACTCATTTACATTAACTCTAAGATGGCCATCTTATACATTCCTCACGTGAGCCCCACTCCCGACTCCCTCCGTGGTCAATGTCTCTCACAATGTCTCCGTACTCCTGTAGTTCGATCTCCGCACGTGGGCGGTTGAACGGACCCTTCCTGACGTGCTTTCACCAGGCACGTCCCGTACCGGGAACAACGGCTGCAGCGCACACCTCCTGGCCAAGCAAAGCGGGTAATGTAAAGCAGGCAAAGCAACACGCGGCTTGCCCAGCGCGCGCGGCCCAAGGTGCGACCCGTACGCGGCCTTGTAGACGGCGAGGCGAACTGTGCCAGCTGCTTGTTTCCGTGCACGAACCCACAGTGACTTGACGTGTCAAAGGGTAGTTACACGTCCCGGTAACTCCTCTCGCCAGATGGGCTTTGAAACGCCGATTCTCTGACGTTGCTCAATCGATACCGCCCGCGTCCGAGCTCGGCGAGGAAGAAGAAGAATCGTCGCTTCTCCAGGACCTCGTGTCTTTTCTTCTTCCGTTTCCGGTCTCCTTTTCCTCAGAAGGGCTCCTGACCCTTTAATCACAACAACCTTTAATCGACTACACATTGATAAGCAAAGACCTGAATAGTAATTCACATACATTCACATAAATATGTAACACATTGAAAATTAGAATGTGATTTTTCTTCAGACTACATTTTTTTTTTTACTGATTTATACATTCAGGTAGGTGAAACAGACAAGGAATAGTCATTTCTGTACGAGTTTTTAGAGAAATTGGCATGTGAATTGAAAACAAGTTTTGACTGAAAAAAGTTTTAAAAATCCAGCAAAGTTTGGACCTACATTGGTAGTGATTAGATGAGAGGTATTTCAAATTTTTACATATTTCCAGACTGTATGATGGTCAAATTCTCTGAAGTACACACGTATTTGAAGATCCCTTGTCATTTTGAATGTGAAAAAGTGATATAGCGTACCTGTTTGGATGATGTAACGTGAGTAACAGCAAAAGTGTGTCTGTTTGCTGTGATCAACTTCTTTATTCAATAAAATTCTGGTAGTTAGAATTTTTAGTTGTAGTGACCTTTGATTTAAAAATTAGTGTTTTGTGGTATTCATGCCCACATTTAATAATTAACAGCTAGTACATTATAAAATTAACATTTAATAATTAACACTAATAAATAACGTGAGTAACCGTGTAATGTGAGTAACCATAGTGTATCGTGAGTAACCATGTTTCCTTTGTAACGAGAGGTAAAATCGCAGCCGATGGCTAGATGAAAGTGTTGTGGTGTGTGTGCAATGAATACATGTATGTGTTGAAAATCATTAGCTTACCCTATAGATGTTTATGAAAAGGATAAAATGACTCAACACTTGAATTAAAGAAAATTAGCATTTTTTATTTTTGTTCATGAATGATGATGGTTTGTATTATATGATTTGTATTATATTTGTATTAATGATTTTATAATTTTTTATTTCTTTGATTTGTATAATTTGTATATTATATTTGTATTATTCATGATTTGTATTATATGATTCTTCTTTAGGGCAATTCCATGAAGAGGTGGACATGACCTCAAAATTCAGAATTGTGTTTTTCACATAAAAATCAGATTTACTTGATAGTACATACATCAATGCTTCTGGAAAAAGTGATGGTGATGTTATGTATTTATGAGCAATATACGAAAATTGAAGATTTATCCCATTGATGTTTCAAAATCCAATTTTCTGTTGAAAATGATAAAAATTGTATTCATAGTCTACTGAAGAAGACTTCAAATTATCAAACCATTTAAATCTTATTTGCTCTTTGTTTCAACTCGTCATCCACCTCTAATAGCTAGAAAGTTGTGATTCTGATTCTTTTTTTTTTTCTTTCTTTTTTTTGCATACAAGATCGAGGCTCGTGAAAGAGCTAACATTCATCACACAAAAAGTCAAACCGACACACAAAACACAAAATAAGGGGAGCGGTAGACAAGATGGGGAGAGAGCAAACCAGATTGTAGAATTTTAAGCCCATTTTCCCCATGTAACGTTACTAACCAAGACATCAACTTATTTTTTGTCATTAGAAAATGCATTGGTGTAGAATTTTCATATTCTGAATTTTTCTCCTCTGCACACTCCTGAGTCCAAAAAAGGAAATTAGATTAATGAAGATTTTGCTATGTAGGTTACATAAGCCATAAAAATCTTTTTATGTTACTAACCATGTAACGTTACTAACAGATGTAACGTTACTAACCGATACAAGAGTGAGAGAATACCTTTCAGCTGACACAAAAGCACATTTTGAGTACTTTTTCAGTACTTTTAGCAAAGTTCAAACAAAAGAATAAGTGTGAGTCAATAGATCACCCATAATGCAACTGGAACATCCTTCAATTCACATGTGACAATTCACAATTCGTAATGTTAATTTCGTAATAAATTCAATTCACAATTCATTCATTCGCATTTTCATAATAATGATAACGTAACATTAATATTATAGTAAATATAATTGTAACACTAATCCCTTTGTGGTGACTGCAAAGTTACTGGAGGTTAAAATATATCTTCGACACTACCGGTCAAAAGTTTTAGAACACCTCAATTTTCCAGTTTTTATTGAAATTTACGCAGTTTAATGTCTCAATGTACTCTGAAATTAAGCATAAACAAAATAAACAATTGGAGATAAAAAAAGAAATCATAGAATCATTTTGTTTAACAAAATTTAATTTAAATTTTTGACTCAGAAAAGTAGCCACCTTTTGCAGATATAACCGCCGAACACACTCGTGGCATTCTTTCTACAATGGAAATCAAATATTGTTCAGGAAGTTCTTCCCAACACTGTTGCAGAAGTTCCCACAAATGTGTTGCACTTGTAGGTTGCTTTGCTTTCACCCTTCTGTCCAGTTCATCCCAAACCAGCTCGATGGGGTTTAAGTCTGGAGACTGTGCTGGCCATTCCATGATTTGAAGTCTACTGTCTTGTTCTTTTCCTCGAAGGTAGTTTTGACATAGCCTGGAGGTGTGTTTAAGGTCATTATCTTGCTGTAGGATGAACCCCTGACCAACTAGGCGTATACCAGAGGGTATTGCATGGCGCTGCAAAATGCTGTGGTAGCCCTTTTGGTTCAGGGTACCAGTCACTCTGTGCAAGTCGCGGACTCTGGATCCAGCAAAAGAGCCCCAGACCATCACGCTTCCTCCTCCATGTTTGACAGTTGGTGTCACACACTGAGGCACCATCCTTTCGCCTACTCGACGGCGGACAAAAACCCTGCGTGATGAACCAAAGATTTCAAATTTTGATTCATCGGTCCATTAGACCTTCTTCCAGTCTTCAGTAGTCCACTGGCGGTTCTTCATGGCCCAGGCAAGCCTCTTTTTCTTATTTTGCCATCTTAGCAATGGCTTTCTTACTGCCATTCGACCTGTCAAACCTGCAGCTCAAAGTCTTCTCTTCACAGTTGAAACTGAGACTTGCTTACTTCGACCAGTGTTAAGCTGTGCTTGAGGCTGTTGTCCAGTGAGCCGCCTATCACACAAGCTGTTGACTCTCAGAAACTTGTCTTCTGTTCCTGTTGTGGCTTTGGGTCTGCCAGACCTCTTCCTCTCAGAGTTTCCAGAATTTCAGAGTTTCCTCCAGTTTGCAATATACCACTTTCTGCATTGCAATATTGTTCAAATAATGTTTCAGAGGGTGTAATAACAGTCTGTTCCAATACTGCTTTTATACAGACAGGGGGTTTGTAATGAAGTAATCGGCAAAGGTTGGGACACCTGTAGGAATTGTTTGCATCAACTTTCAAGGCTTAATTTACTTACATTACTGCAGAACAGCTGTAAGTTGTTAACCCATTACTTGTTCCCTGAAGAAGGCCTTTTTTTACAATATAACTGTGCAATTTACATTATTTTCCCGTTTTTGCCAACGTAAACTTTTTTTTAACCTCGAGCAGTTTACTGCTTACCTTTGTACCATTTCAGGTTATTCACTGGATATTAAACTGCGTAAATTTCAATAAAAACTGGAAAAATTGAGGTGTTCTAAAACCTTCGACCGGTAGTGTATATATTAAAGTAGCGGCAGATTTGTGTCAGGCCATCACGCAACGTCATTACGTCTATAATGACATTGTGGTGCAAACACATGCTCACTACGGGAGTGGCAGGAAGTGTCATTCCTCTTTGGGGTATATAGATTACAGTCGATCTATTGTCGGGTCTCAAGAACATTGGGTGTGTTCATTTCCCAAGTTTCTTGTGGAGAGATCGCCAAGTGGTTTAAGCATTCGAGCAAGCACGCCATTCAAAATGGAGCAAGCAATCTGGTGGAGGTTATCCCACGAAAACTGCACGATAAGCTATTTATAAATTATGCTAACACAGCGTTTGTTCAAGGAACACCTCTTGTAATAGATCATGTAGTTTTCATAACTACGAGAAAAGAAAAATAACTTCTTGGATGTGCAAATTTGGACTCGTGCTAACTGTTAGATCGTGCTTCTTTTTTTTCGAAAAGACAAGAAAAAACGCCTCACACGATTGGAGAAGATCTCATAAAACCCAGCCGCTCTGGACATGGTTAGAACTCTCTGCGAGGCATAATTATTTCTCTGCATAATCGTTTTACATATTTGTACCAAGTTTGACTTGGATCCCCTCAGCTGTTCTTAAGTTACCGTGTTCACGAAAACCTATCACGGACGGAGGGATCGACAGCGGACGGATAACCCGAAAACATAATGCCTTCGGCGGCAGAGGCATAAAAAAGTCGAGAGATCCATACGTTTCCTGAAAAAGGTTACAGAAACTGTTCATGCTCATGAATATGTTTTTGTTACACAATTGTTGCTTACCGTTTTCACATGTGAAAAATATTTAAATTGTTTTCCCCTAAATAGGATTCATGTGTTAATACTTACATCACGACAATTCTGTCCGCTAGTTTGTAGGAGGGGATTTAATTCTCCGACTATGGTCACTGATTTATAACATTGTCTCATTGAAGTATAAACAATGGGAGACAAATGTCCCATATGTGACATGCCCTCATAAATATAATTAATGCTCTTTAATAGTTTTTTTCCATATGAAGACCTTATCAAACGACAAGTTGATAACAAAGCCCTTGGAGGTCTCCGTTCCACCTTCTGAAACCCGCATATGGAGATAACAACCAATGACACATGCTGAATTATATATGTTGTGATACCTCACAAGTTCATTTGACATCAAAATGCACAAATAATCTCAAGTGTTCAATCTATCTCCACACTGGAACCCAAGTTATATAATGAAAGACTTTGGCTGACTTTTTGGCTAATGAATGAAAGACTTTTAGAGAAATCTTAACTTGAACACTTGAAAGATCTGTGACATTTTTGCTGACAGTATTCCTTTGTCAGATACCAAACATGAAAACCAAAAACTTCTTCACTGAGTTTGACGGATTCAACTCTAAATTTCCAAAAAGTAATGCGCACAATATCTTGGACTTGCCCTGGAACGTTTCTAGCATGCCCAGAGTGCAACCACCACTTTTAAACTTATTTCGTCCAGTGGTTTATGAGTGCATAAAATGCAGAACACGTGTGTAAATTGGTGAAGTAGTTTTCAATTACCTAAGGTTTTCATATAGACATAATAGTATATTCCAGTAAACAATTGTGACTTGCAATGCACTCTCCACCAGGAGTGACACTTTATGATAGAGAATCATCTCCCCCCTTCCAAACTCTCCTGATAATGATTTTTTTTTTTAATGCCTAAAACTTTACTGGACACACCCCAAGTACAACTAACAAATTTCAACTTATTCCATCCAGCCTTTTAGGAGTGCAAATAAGTCAAGCAAACACAAACGCGCGCACTCAAACACACACACACACACACACACACACACACACACACACACACATTGATACATACTTTGAGACCAGGTAGGTCACCGTTCCATCTCTTGAAGCCCAGCCACCTATGGAGACAGCCATCAACAACAGCAACTTCATGCACACGCACACACATATAAGTGCACACACGAAGGTGGATACTTCGAGACCTAGGAGGGCTCCGCTCCACCTTCTGAAACTTGCATATAAAGATAACAACCAACGACACATGCTGAATTGTATATGGTGTGATACCTCACAAGTTCATATGACATCAAAGTTGAAAAACTGTAAGAAGATGGTAGTATTGCAAGGTAGTATATAAGAAAGTAAGTGTATAGATGTGAAAGAAGCAGGGTAAGTGCACATGACCTGTTTAGTTGTTGTCCTGTGGAATTAATTTCGTGATACGTGGTGAATTGTTGCTAAAGTTTAACGGTTTGTTGTGATGCAGAGTTGAACCTTCAAGCAATACATCTACAGTTTGCTCCCCTACTGACTACGACCCAACCAAGAGTCCCTACCATCCCATCAGCCATGCCTGCTGGGCATGTGGAGAAAGGTGGGGAAAGTTTTTGTCCCATATTTTTATGCTTTTCTCCCTTGGTCAAAAACATCCTTGACTTATTCTTTACGTTGGCATTTGAGCACTTGATGGTATGTTCTTGTTGAACTGTCCAAGGATTATGAGTTTGATTGCTGACATTGTCTCACAAGATGCAAGATGGCTTTGTGATTTTCAAGGGGGTGTGGATAATAAATATTTGTGGGGTATTAAAGTGATTTTATTTTGATATCTTCCTAACCCCTCACTCCTGATTTCATGTAGCTCATGATCAAAGGTGGACAGAGGAGGTTGGGTTTTCACCCCTGTTTGTTTGTTTATTTGTGTGTGAGCAGGATATCTCAAATAGTTATGGATGGTATCGGACGAAATTTGGTGGACAGGTTGTTTGTATGATAAGAACAAAATTATTCGATTTTGGTGAAAAACCGAATATGGATACAATAATTTTTTTAAGTGATTCTTCACCATTGAGAGATTGGGCCAACACGATATATTGTGTGATATTTCAAATAAATTTTGGACGAGTTATGACAACATTAGGTGGATAAGTTAGTTGGGTGACTAGAACAAGCTGATCCTATTTTGGTTCAGGTCCGGATCCAGATCCGGCCCATCAGTGGCATACAAAACATAAACTGTTTATCGTGGCTGAAGTGTGTGCTCTACCGTATGGCGTTCAATTCACAATGGATTTCCCTGCTGAGAGTTTTTTTTTGTTAGTTTTGTTTTGCTTGAATAGTAATATACAGTACGTACCAAATATCGTGGATTATGCTGCGCCATTTCATTCGGCAGTTCCATTGCTAAGAGTTCTACATAAGTAAGGTTCTACATAATGCAGCATAATCCAGGTGGTGCCTCTTCTTTCATGCTTTAATGCAGAGGTTTCAAGGCATAATTTTATTATTCTACGAGAGCAGGAGCCCTTTAGAAGAATGTGTGATTCACACCGAAGGAGCACACAAATTAAATAGTAATACTTCTTGGAGCAATAGGAAACGAGGGTGGTGTTTGGAAGAGCGCATACATCTGCCATGTTGAACAATTTACGTTTTGTATCCCACTGATTGGCTGGATCTGCATCCGGAGCTTAACCAGAATATAATCGGCTTGTTCTTGTCACCGAACCAACTCATCTACCAAGTTTTGTCATAACTCGTCCACAACCTTTTGAAATATCATGTTATCCATCGTTTTTGGCCATATCTCTCATTGGTGAAGAATCTCTTTTAAGAAAAATAATAATAATGATGTAAGAATTAAAAAATTATCGTGTCCACTTCCGGATCCAAACGTTGAGATATCCTGCTCACAAACAGACAGCAAACAGGCGTGCAAACATAATGTCCATGCATTTTCTGTGGTGGAGGTAATGTATAATCGTGCATGGAATGAGCACACAAATACCAGCCACCAAAGCCACAATGACAGCAGCATTAACAACAACATCTGCGCCAACTATCGGGGATGCCTCTTCATGGTGGTTGTACTCCCCAATGCAAGTCTGAGGCCAAATCTTCCCCATTCTTCCCTGCTGCCCGGATTTGTTAGGGCAGGGCGGTTACAGTCAGAGTGCCGATCTGTGCCCATGGACCGGCCCTTTCCCTCTTGTCTCTCTCCCTCACTCTAACTCTGTCGTGGCATTGCTGACAAAGGTGCTTCCACCAGGTATCAACTCAGAGGGGTGGACACTTATCCAATCAAGATATTGTTATGAATTTGGGGTTGAGGAATATCTAGATCCAGGTAGATCTGCATAGGTAGGTGTCCGGCTGTCGTTATAGCGAATCTAGATGTAATTTCTGTAGCCCGATTGTCGGATTAAGCTTGTATCTTCGTCCCTGTTACGAGGGGGCGGGGCATGCTAATTAGTGCAGGGATTATGGGTAAAATTCCCTTGTGTGTTGTTCCCTCTGTGAGCATCCCAGTGTCCCTTATGGCAATACATCCCATAGACATTAGATAGGCCCATTAGCGCACCACACATTAAATAATTCCCCCGCTGCCACAATGACTTTGGAAGAGCCAACAGACAGCAGCCGCGTAGTACGCCACCATGGGCATCAAACATAGTGGAAGGCAGCAATAGCCACGCCCAGGAAGAATCTTGATTGGCCAGGGGGAGGGGTGAGCAACAAGCAGGTCACCAATTGGCAGAGTAGGGGAGGACGAGTGATTGGTCAATGGAGGGGCAGAGAGCGTCCCCGTGATTAGAGGGAAAAGAAGGAATTGTGGTTGGCCACCAGGATGGCCTGACATGAAAGGCAAAAAGCGCATGGCCAATGAAAGGACACCAACGAGAAGAGAAGATTCGAGAAGGTGAGAAGCGACTCACTGGTTGGAGGGGAAGCGAGCTGATGTCAGAGGACCGCCAGTAAAACCGCTCGCCCGCCGGCATTTTGTCTCTTCCCTCTCTTCTCTTCCCTTGGCCTCTTGCGCTTGACTGTCCCCTCGCGATTGACCTGTTCTTGCCTTTGAACTGTGGCGGAGAGACCAGCGCTGACGATCATCCTCCTCTGTGGTTCGTGCTCCTGGTGCCTGCGTGCTGTGCTGTGTTGGCGCGAGACGGACCATGCAGAGAGGGGAGTTGGGGGGGAGGGCGGCGTCAGCATCACGGCTGCGGTTTAAACATATTCCAACAATATCCAAACAGAACCATGAAAACCATGAAAAACAATCTGGGAAAAGTCTCCAAGCGAGAACATGGATTTGAGAAAGAAGGAGCAGAGGCGGAAGAAAAACGAGATAGAGGGGGCGGGGCACAAGTCGAGACGAGGAGGAGAGCGAACAAGCACGTGTCCGGGAGGAGAGAAAGAATCCTTTGATTTACCCCTTTTACATTTGTCCTGCATATGAAGTCTGTGTGCGGTATCCCGAGTTAGGAACATTATTTATTTACCGTCGCTTTTCCTTTGTTCTCGGGTACGTAATAAATATTCCTTTTGTACATTTTACCTCCACATTTGTTTGAGTTATTAATTTGCAGGTTGAAGACGCTGGCGCGCGCAGGCTGTGAGGTCAGAGCTCACTGCTTCTTCCTCTTCCTTCTTCCTCCCGTGCTTGCATAGTCAAATCCGCAATTGATCGTCGCCTCAGAGTTAAAGCTCGTTCAGGCTATCCACGATCCCACGGTCTTAACCGAGGGTATAGGCGCGACAATATTCTAGTTTTGTATTTGTCCCCCGTCACTATGATTTTCCCCTCCGTCCGTGTGTCCGTGCGTGCGTCCGTCCGTGGGTGCGTGCGTGCGTAAGCGAAGGACCGAATTCTAATTTGGTGTGTGCGTGCAACCCACGTCAAAATCCAAGATGGCCACCGCCATGTATGTCTGAACGATGTGAGTGGAATATCTTGAAAAATAAGCGAAGTACCAACTTCTAATCTGGTGCGTGGGTGTATCTAGGCAAAAGGAAGAACGCTATTGAAAATTGGGTCGCCACGTCAAAATCCAAGATGGCTGCCACCATATATAATATATATATATATGTCTGAACCTTGTGAGCGAAATACAGTCATGTGAAAAAGTAAGTACACCATGTAAAGTTTTGACTTTTTCGACATATTTCAACATACAGCTATTTGATCTTCATTTCCACAATATTGACAGATAAAGATGATATAATATAACAAATATCATGAAACATTTACATTTTGTAGTCCATTGTATAATTTAAATAAACATAAATGTAAATTTCGCATGTGGAAAAAGTAAGTACACCCTTGGCTCTAATAGGTGGTATTGCCCCCTATGGCAGAAACAACCTCAAGTAGGCGTTTCTCATAACTGTCTACCAGTCTCTCACAACGACTGGGAGAAATTTTTGCATCCGGGGGTATGTTACGTAACCAATTGTTACGGGACCGCGGCGAGGATGTTGTTTGCCGAGCGGATGGCCGCCGCGCCCGAACAGTTACCCCGACTAACCCGATTCCTGAACGTTGGCCGAATCGCGCCACAGAGGGGAAAAGACTAAGACGAAGGATGTAAAGAAGAAAGAAAGGCAAAGGGTAAGAAATACAAATATGATTTATTTACTATTTACACAATTGAAAGAAACCAAGGAAGGAAGAAGGAAGGATAAGAAAATCGTGGATTATCGTGGAAAATCGTGGAAAATCGTGGAACTGACCAAGGAAGAAGGAAGGATAAGAAAATAAAATACAGAAGAGGAAAGGTGACACAGTGAAATGCTAGCTTATCTATACAGGCTTAATTAACCCAGGGACAGAACAAACAAAGACAGACTCACGCGGGGAATGATGACAGGAATGGCAGGAGGTGGATGGCTGGAGGGAGAGGACGAAAACTGGAACCGGAGCACGGTCAGGCCGGGAGTGAGCAGCCGCCGCCCCCCCCTGGTCGATCGGCACGTTTAGCAGCCGCCGTTCCTTCGCAGCCACGGACGAAAACTGCCGTCGAAGCTCAAAGCTGTGGTGGTTTAAAGCTGCGGTGGTTGCACTTGTTCTCAGGCTTGGTACTTGTTACTTGTCCTCAGGCTTGGCACTTGGCACTTGTTCTCTCTGACTCCCTCTCTTCCTCTCTTGCTTCGCCCTGACTCCCTCTTTCTGCTTCTTTCTCCCTCTCTCTCTCTTGCTCTCTTCGCTTCGCTTCGCCCTCTCTATCTCTTGCTCTCTTCGCTTCGCTTCGCCCTCCTCGGTCACCTCCTCTGTGACAACCACAGGTGTGCTCTCACTTGCACACCCAACCACGTGCCTCACTACCAGTTCCAGTGTGCATTCCCATACACGCTCTACCATTCCAGGTGTGCATCCTTCCATTCCAGGTGTACATCCTCTCTCACCTGCCACAACCAACTCACGCTCCGTGTCACTCTCACTACTTTCACCACCACACTCGGTCGCGCACTCACCCTTACTCTCGACAGCGCACTCTTTCCTCATGCACCCACCCGTTACACACCTTTCTCGCACATCCTCTTGCGCACACTCTCCCGTTACACCCTCCGTAACACTCACCACAGGTGTGCACTCTTTCGTTACATCCTCTGTAACACTCCCCACGACGCGCTTCCATGTGCCCCCCCCCCCGCACACGTGCTACGACCAACTCACTCTCGACAGCACACTCACTCCTTCGCACGCACTTTTTCCTCACACACCCCAGAGTCGGACATTCTCGCACACCTCCTCTCTCGTACTCCGTACCTGTCGCACACTTCACCAGCGGCGTCTCACGAACACCCGGGTCCACACCAACCCCCAAGCCGACTGAAGCTCCCCTCACACCATATACATTTCCGCGTATATCGCCACTCACCTCGGCACCTCGTCTCCGCACCTCCTTCGCCACCTGCAAACTCTTTATTTGGTTAGTGAGCACATCATCATGATTTGAACACAGACCTTGCACATACTCCATCACCTCCTCCTTTATCTCCTTTTTAGTTTCCGTCCGTCTCTTCTTAATTTCACTCACCCCCTCTTCCACTTCCTCTAACTTTTGCTTCACCTCTTTTATTTCCCGGTGCGTCTCCTCAATTTCGTCCTCCAATGCCACCTTGACCGTTTCTATGTGCGTCCTCACCTCCCGGTCCTTTGTCTCCATTACTTCTGTCACCTCGTCCAACCTCGTTGTCAGTCCCTCATGTACCATCTGACATTCCTTCTTTGTCGCTATTAATTCATTTTTAATGTCTTTTTGTGTTGCTTTTAACCCCCCGATTATTGCAGTGTTCTTTTCCACTTGGTCCACTAGTTCCTTTTGTCCCACTGTCAGCTGTTCTACTCCCCTCGTCAGACCCTCTATGCCCCCCTGTAACCTAGCCGTATTATTCCTCACCTCTTTCTCCATACGCTTCTCACCTCGCTTTACCTCCTCGCGTACCCCCGAGACCTCCTCGCTTACACCTCGTCTTACTTCCTCCCCCATCTCCTCCATTTCTTTAGTAGATGCCGCCCTCATCTGTCCCAATTCATCCCTCTGAGCATCCAGTTTACCTTCCAACCCGATTTTCACCTCCTCTATCTGGTTCCCCATCCGTTTGATTTCCCGGGCGGATTGCTCCCCTACTTCCCGCAATTTGTCGTCCATTGTGTTTTCTAACCCCCTTAACCCATTTTTCACCCCTTCTATCTGATTCTCCTGGGCAGCCATTCTATTTTCCACCCCCGTTAACACATTCTTCACCTCTTTTATCCCGTTGTTTAACCCCTCAAATTTATTGTCTAACCCCTCAAATTTATTGTCTAACCCCTCCAATTTATTGTCTAACCCCTCAAATTTATTGTCTAACCCCTCAAATTTATTGTCCAACCCCTTAAAATTATTGTCTAACCCCTCAAATTTGTTTCCCATATTGTTTAACCCGTCTTTCAATTGCTCACTATTCCTTTCCATCATTTGTCCCATTTCTCTGCTTTCCGCCCTTGATTTATCCCCTTGCAGGTTCAGGGACGCCTGCATTTGTGCCATAAATTGCTCCATGAGGGCCTGCATTTGGGCTATCCCTCCCACTTGTGCAGCGGGTGCGGCCGCCGTAGCCATGTGCGAGGCGCCATTTTGCGTCCCTTCAACCACGTGCGCGAGGGCGCCATTTTGTGCACCTGACACCTCCTCAACCACCTCCTCATTGCTCTCCTCCATTTCCTCCCTCTGGTCCTGCGTTACCCCTAACCCCTCTTCTAGTTCCCCCACCTGCATCCGATCGCCTTGATTGTCCATGGCACGACTTTCAAATTTACGATGTTAAATAAAACTAAATTTTGGCCCACTCGTAATTTGAGCGCACTCAGCGCTTCAGGTCTGTATCCCACTCCTGACACCAGTCCAAACTTTACGAGTACTATGAAACCGGACAACTATGAAAAAGTCCAAACTTTACGTGGGGTGTACTTACCTTTTCACGTGACTGTATCTTGAAAAATAAACGAACTACTAACTTCTAATCTGGTGTGTGGGTGTATCTACGCATATGGAAGAACGCTATTGAAAATTGGGTCGCCATGTCAAAATCCAAGATGGCCGCCACCATTTTTATGTCTGAACCTTGTGAGTGTAATATCTTGAAAAATAAACGAACTACTAACTTCTAATCTGGTGTGTGGGTGTATCTACGCATAAGGGAGCACGCTATTGAAAATTGGGTCGCCACGTCAAAATCCAAGATGGCCGCCTTGCGTCTTCCACTTTGTCAACTCACATCACTTCCCCGACGGGGGACCTAGGCGTAACGCTTGTTTTCATTAATTTTCTGAAATGTGTAGAATTTGTTTTTCACTTGTAAGTTGTCAGTTACGATGTGTAAATATAGGTGGAAAAAGTCGGATTTAATACCAGGCTATAAGGCAACAAAAGGTTAAAATTTTGAAAGTGGGTGTAGTCTTTCGATAGGACCTGTAGATATAGGATGGGCCAATGAGGCAAAAAAGCTCTATCAGATTCCAACGGCTGCGAGACAGACCTTCAAGGCAACAAGGCAGCGTTCGGGAGCGCAGCTGGGAGGCTACTCAGTCCCCAAGCCACTCCTATCCTTGGGCTTTATAAGTCAGGAGATTTTGAGCAAAGAGTAGTTGTTGACACATCTGGGACCGGAGACTAGCAAACTGGTGACCTGAGGGCTGGTGGAGCGTTCAAGCGAGTGAGGTTCCATGCAAGGAACGAGCCCGGCCTGCGGAGAATTCCCCGACGTGTTGACACATACACACTGACTTGCGCTATCTGTCTCTTACTTTCACTAAATATATTTGTTCCCTTTGAATGCACGGAGCATCAACGAAAAGCCCTTGTCCTTCACAGGATGGCTTACTGACTTGGATTTCACGTTATCCTCTAAGCACGACACGTATTCACCCCTACACCTCTCCTTACACTTTGCATTACACTCTATCCTCCTCTTCTTCACCCCCCCCCCCCCCTCTTCTCTTTTTCATTGGGACTGGCTTACATTGAGTCGCATAATTGGGGTGTCTCGCATAATTGAGGTGTCTGTTTGTCTGCTTGTGTCCAATGCACGGGAGGTCAACCCTGTGCCTCAAACCTTTCTCTCCTTCTCTTTGTACTTCTACCTTACCTCATTTCCCCAGAATGACTGAAGTGCCTGTGTTGTAGAACCTGTGACTATGACTGACTAAGAGTGGCCTTCTGTGCTGGGGGTAATATCTTTTTTCTGTGACACTGCTTGTAAATACATGCTCCATGTTGAACGCTATAAACCGTTTCCCAAACTGCCAAATTGTCATCTTGTCTTGGTTCGAGTTACAACATAGTGCATGGATAGTGACTGGGAGTTCAGCCTTGCCATTTCGTTGTGGTCAGCTGTATCGCTTGGCCGTTTTGATAAATAGTATTGGAGCATTGGGAAGCACAGTCCTTATCTGGGGTGATTAATTTGTCGGGAAGATAAAGCGGGATTTGGATGCTGGACCATACCTAAATTAAGCGGAATCCGGGATCCGAGAACGCCTTTCGCGACCCTTATAGGAGGCGAATCCGTAACAATATTTTTCTGAGGCATAAATGGGGCGAAGAAAAGTTGTGCAAATAAATTAAGTTTTCAGTTCATTAGAAACTTACAATATGCATTATATAGACTAGTGAGATACCCGTGCTACGCACGGGTGGGAAGCCAGAAGCAAACAGGCAATGCAGATACGGCGAATGCGAAAGCATGAAACCAATAAATTCCACATTCCTGTAGCATCCTCAGTCGCACGTCAGACATGGACAGCACAGACATGGACAGCAAGTTCGTGAAGGACTTCCATGAAAAACGTACCCGTTCGCAAACAAATGGGTATGTTCACGTATAGAAACATCGATCGTGGGTACGTGGCGAATCTGCATATGGCGATCCGCGAAGTTCACGTTTAGAAAGTATAAACCATCACGGCATGCCATCATTTACTTCAACTCTATATCTCTTTTTTTCATTCCAAACAACATAACTCCAATCACAAATTAATCACAAAATAAACGTTTAACAACATTGTTAATGTTTCCTTCATTGTAAAAACTACCAAGTCAACAGTTAAAAGGATTTTGAGCTGATAGGTGTTACGTCCTTGGCAAGATCGATGGAGACAGCGATCTGTTAGTGTATACACCGCCCAAATAGCTATGTGGAATTCTCTCATGTAGAGATTAAACTCACGTCGTTTGAACTTTGGCTGAGGTTATTATTTACTTTTAATGATGTTTATATACGAATCAAAAGGAAGATAATTGGTTTTGGGTCGTCCTTTCCGCATATCTCGTGGGATTGTGAGTTGGAGAGACGACCGTGATGGCAGGGAAGGGGTTGGCATTCTCTCAAGCAGGCATTCAACCCATGTCCTTATAAAAGGTCTTTGATAGGATAGGCAGGTCACCGAGTCCGATCGGTGCAGCCGTGCAGCGATCGGTGCAGCCGTTTGTGCGGCACCCGGGAAAATAACGTGATGTGGGAGTCCAAACCTGAAAATGCTGGAGGTCAAAGCTGAAATTGGACAAACAATATACCCTATTTTACTCCAGGAGATCCCAGGATTACCCACCCAAAATATCGTTGCGATTGATTCAGCCGTTTTTGCGGTACCTTCGAACGGACAGACAAACAAACAGACAGACGGACGGACTTTTGGTGAATTATAGTAAGATACAGGATGTGCAATATGCATATTCGGCCAATTTGTCCCCATTGACTGCTCGGGGTCAGAAAGCAAATCGGCAGTTGCCACGCAGTTGCATGTCCAAATTAATTGACATGCTTGGTTTTTGTATCCATCAGTTCTTTTGTCTTGAAATGATTATTCTGGACAGTTGTATCTTATTTTGTGTTGTTGTTGTTCACCAAATATGACTGGCACTACTCATTTATTTGACTCTTGACTCTTTTATATGATTCTTTAACACATGCTTCGCATAAACACCACATTGTTTCGCATTCCCTGTCATATATGGGTTGTTTGTGCCTGGCAGAGTACCATATATGGCAGTCGCTCGCACATTTGAAAAGATCGAGGATGAATCTGCCAGGTGAGAGAGACCACCATATGCTGCACTCCCAAGGCATTGCCACTTTATAGTTCAGAAAATTTCTTCTTGAATTTATTTTGCAGTTCACTTGTTTATTTTGGCTTTCCTTCCCCCAACTTCTACCCCTTACTAGTAATCGTTTTTCATTGCATCTATGTTTCACAGGCTTCGCATAGTGGAGATGCTGAGTAACCTATTCCGCTCAGTGGTGGCTCTTACACCGAATGACATACTTCCCTGTATTTATCTCTGCCTTAATCGTCTGGGCCCTGCCTATGATGGCATTGAGCTCGGCATAGGTGATACCGTCTTGATAAAAGCCATTGCCCAAGCTACAGGTATGTGCATTCACACACACACACACACACACACACACACACACACACACACACACCCACCCATGTCTTGCAATGTGGTCATGCCACTAATGTGGTGCCCTCTGAAGGCCTACTCTGCAAAAGACACCATGGGATCTTTAACAACAATGTCCACCAGCACTCATTGCTGGCAGACTGGTCCCCCATTTAATATTGCATCTGACAGGCAGTGTACTCATTGATGCAGGATGCTTGCTTCTGAAATGCTGTGGTGACAGTTTATAGTTGCATCAGTAATGGAACCCAGACTAGACAGCTCCAAGGAAAGTGCACAACCTCTGAGCTATCCTGCCAACCCAAACACCTACCTGCATGCAATGAGGAAGTGCCAAATATTTTGTCTGATGAAGCAAGACATCTTGATATCGTGTGTGATGTATTCTACCTTTTTCTGTTTGCGAGCAGGGCGGCAGGTAGACAAGGTGAAGGCAGATGTGCAGGAGCGAGGGGATTTGGGGCTCGTGGCTGAATGCAGCCGCAGCAATCAGAAGACCATGTTTGCTCCTCCAAAGCTCACAGTTTCCACAGTATATTCTCGTCTGAAGGAGATTGCTCAATTGACAGGACACTCTGTGAGTAATTTTCATTAGCAATTAGTTTTTGTCTTTTACCTTTGAAGCTTCCACTTTTATAAATGATAGGCCAAAATTTAACTCACTTTGTTTCTAACACGTTATTTCTTGAATGTTTACTTCACCTTTTATGACAAACGACCAGACAACATATTGAGAAAGTGACACGTATGTAGTGTTTGAAACAAACCTGATTGAAGGCACAAATCGGTTTACTTGTGACCATTTAACCCGGACGTGGCTGTTTCGGAGAACACTGATTGGATCATTTATTTGAACCCGCTTGTGCATGTTTAGGATGACACTCTTGTTGGTTCATGTGTGACACTACATTTTGGCTCGTTGATTTGTTATGTTAGCCTTCTTTCAAGGGTTTTATGATGTTTTCTGCAGTCGATGAACAAAAAGATTGACGTGATCAAGATGATGTTTGTTGCTTGTCGACACTCGGAAGCACGCTACCTCATCAGGTAATTTTTCACACGTACTGATGGGTCTCAGTTGATGCAATGATGCAGCGAGAAAATCAAATAAATTAACAAATATTATTATTAAAAGGAATTTTGAGTTGGAAAGCAAGATCAAAACCAGGGCGAAGTCGATGGCGCGCCATCTCAAATCCCCACGCTTCCCAACTAAAGCAAAGACCCAATATCAAATTTTGAATTGAACATTTTTTCCCTTGTTTTCACTCTGTCATACTCAGTGCCCACCCCCTGGGGAATGAACTGGGGGTCAAATCCAAGAAAGTGGTACATACTTCATTCGTCCCACAATGTTGATTACGTATACAAAGTTTCATTTACATTATGACGTCATAATTCAACAAGTACAAAAGTTCATCCGATCAAGATGAAATTTCTTGAGTGTCATCTGTGGATAAATTGGTGGAGAAAAAATAATAATTAATGATGTCATCGGTTACATCGTTCAGCTGTCGTATTTGTTTTAACACAAAAGCCTTAAAAACCACTAAAAACACGTCCTGGCGAGGGTATGCAATCTCTGATTGCTCTACACGTCCTGGCGAGGGTATGCAATCTCTGATTGCTCTTTCTTGTTTATCCTTGCTTTACAATAGTCTTTTTATCATTGCTCGTTTCTGAAGGGACAGGAGAGGCTATTGCAATCGTTATGTGTCGGTCATTGTGAGCGAGTTAGTTCGCCTGCCGATGGACTTTAATGTGGCGATAGCTTGCGGGATTTGTTACAGTACAACAGAGTTGTCTGACTTAACCGCAACATTTTATATCTAATTAAACCAATATTTGATTTTGTGCCTTGAATGTGGATTATGTCCATGTTTTGGATTGTCCAAAGCACTATGCATTCCATGTTTACTCACTTTAAAATGAAATATAAAATGTGCAAACAAGGGAGGGAATCATTTTACTTTAAAACATGCACAAAAAAAAAATCAATTATCTCGATTGTTCTTAGAATGCCGTCAATCATGTGGAGCTGCTTGCTATGCCATGTACTTTCCTCCATAATAACTTGATCAAGTGAAAGAATATTCTCCTTTATTCAACATTTAGCCTGATGTCAAATCTATAACCCTGACTGGCTTGTTTTGTATTTGTAAATATCTGGATTGTATGTCGAATCTGTATAAGCAAAAAGGATGGTGTCTGTCCGTATGTATGTCTGTCTGTTTGTCTGTGTCTTTTTAGCTTCCCATCTACTCTCACCGCTTTGTGCATCGTCACCAAACTTTGTGGGCCTAATTAACATGGTGTTTCAATTCTGCGTATGGCATTTAAATTTATTACCAACTCTTCCATTATTCCGTTTGGCCCAGTCATAACTAATCTTTTCCAAAGCATTTGGCATTCATCACAGCATTCCATTGGGAGGCACTTCAAGCCTGATCCTTATGGGATTGTTATTGTCTCCATTTACCACATGCAGAGTTAAGAAGGGTTTTGCAATTGGTTCAATCTGTCTGCTCATATGACAGATGTCGGTCTTTGATCAAGAAACTACTTAATTTAAATTTGATTTTATATTTTGAATACAGAGAACATGAATCGGAACACGAACCTGCAGCTTAGCGGTACTTTGGCTCTGAATTTGGCAAATTGTACGGAATCTCGTCCCAATCGCGCATTTGCAGAGAATAAGGTAATTTTGTTTACTCTGTCTGTTTGGCAATTAAATAAAATTTAAGATCATTCCAAACAGGAAACATACTTTTTAGAGATGTCATAAAGGACAAACAACAGGCACAAATAACTAATTTAATGTGTTAGTTATTTGTGCCTGTTGGTGGTGGTGTAAAAGACGGTGCATCTGCAGCGGTAAACGGATGAAAAAAGGTTTTTTCCTACAGGCTTTAAAACCTTAATTTTATCATAATTGAATTATATACTTAAACATCTATCTATAATTACAGTAATCTCTGTGTGTCTGTCTGTATGTATGTATGTATGCGACCGCTGTTTCTCGACAACTACCGGTCCGATATACTTGAAACTTGCCAGGTATATTGCTGGGGACCCGAGGATGTGCCTTTTCAAGGTTTGAAATTAATCGGACAAGTGGTTCCCAAGGTATGGTCACCGTACTCGCAAGCCGTTCGCTTTGGCTTTGCGAATGGACCAAACCATTTCATGTAAATAGAGGGGGGGGGGGGGGTTCGCAAGCCGTTCGCTTTGGCTTTGCGAATGGACCAAACCATTTCATGTAAATAGAGGGGGGGGGGGTTCGCAAGCCGTTCGCTTTGGCTTTGCGAATGGACCAAACCATTTCATGTAAATAGAGGGGGGGGTTCTGTGGTCGTTACTGCCACGTGGTTTCAAAGTTTTTTTTTTTGTTGTTGTTGTTTGCACGCATGTTTTTTTGCACGCACGTACGGGCAAGCACGTACGGGCGTGCCCGTACGTGCGGGCACGCCCTAGTATACTTAAACACGAGAACACAAATTGCCTTGTTTGCACTTCCAAAAACCTTTGGTTTAGCAGTTCTTGGACAATACTTGACGCTGTCTCGACCAATAAAATTTGCTGCACACTCTGGGGGCGGAGTAATAACGAGACTGACAAAAAAGACAGCTCGCGCTCTTAAATATAGATTGTGCTTGGAAACATGAATCAAGAGTTGAAAAGGCCCTTCCCATGTCCTTTTTCTCAAGAGTGTGCGGGGTAAGTATTCTATGATCTTTCTAGTTCCGTTTGTCATTGTTCCTGTTTGTTGATGTTTCCTTCATTATTCCTACTCTATCAAAAAAAAATACCGGGGAATATTTTATCAGCTCCGCCTGCCTGTCTCTGTCTGTCTGTCCGTCACGTCATCTCCAACTAAATTGTTGCGTCGAAATTCACCATACTTGGTAGTTATGATTACCATATGGCAAGAAGGCTCGAGAGCAGTATCATTTTGGTCCTGCCCTCTGGGGCCTTGGGGTGGGGTCAAAAGGTCAAATACCAAAAATGCAATTATCAGTATATTTTAAAACATTATTTATTCAACTTTGCTTTAGGTGGGAAGGGTGGGGATTTGTTACGCTGTGCCATTGACTTTGCTCTAGTTTTTTTTTGTGTTGCTTTGCCAAAATTACCATCTTGGATCACACAGCATGTAACCTTGTCATTAAGTTTCAAAATTCAACAATTGACAAAAAAGTAGTATTTTGACCATGGTCGTACCAATTGCAGGGAATTTTTCTTGGGAGTGTTTTTTCTTGAAAGATCGAGGAAATAATTTTGACATCGAATTTGTGTATAAGCGCTGGGATGATGTTGGTGCAATGGATTTTTTTTCGTATATATAGTCGAGGCTCGTGTAAGAACTAGTACTAGTACAATGAATGGATCAGGATGCAACAGGAGAAAAGGAACAGCCGAGAGAGGGGGAAACATCAACAGCAGAGCCGAAGGCCAAGGCAGAGGGAGGCGGACAAACAATGGGTGTGGGGAGGAATGGGGGTGGGGGGGGGGGGGGCAGGAGAGGATGCATGGGGTGGACAAGATGGATGCAGAAAGCAACTCTCCGCAGCGAAAACTAAAAAATTGGGAGGAGGGATTGGAGTGGGCGGGGGGAAGTGAGAGGAGGCAGTTAACGGTGGTAGAAAAGATCATTGTTTTGGATTGCTGACAATCTGAGATGGCCGTGAACAGCTATCCTGAAGACCTGGAGGGAAGAATGAGAATGAAGAGGATGTGGAAGTTAATTCCACAGGGGGAACAAATGGGTGGTGGTGAGTGGTGATCCTGGATTTAGGTAGTTTCACCAGAAGGGTGTTTATGATGGACCATGTGTGCCCTGCAGAAACCTAGGGGAAGAGGGGTTGGGGCGGGGGACAAAGCACGGAGAGAGCAAAGGGTGCAAGAACAGAAAGGAGACGTTAAAAGACAGAGAGACCACCGACCTCTTTGTTATGGTGAAGTGATATGTGATACCATTGAATCAGCTTTGATGCAGGAGATTCCAATGATCTTGAAGGTCTTGGTTTCCACGGCATCTAGCTGAGCAAGTTATGAAGCAGAGGCGCCAGCCCAGAGGGGAGAGTATTTCTTCATCAATCTGCGGATGAAGGCCTTGTAGGTGGATCGGAGTTCAGGTGTGCCAAGGAAGGACTTTGTACGACAGAGGATGCCCAGTCGGTGGCTAGCTTTGGAGGCCAATTTTGAAATGTGGGTTGTCCAGGAAGGATCATGGCTGATAGTGAGACCCAGGAGTTTGAATAACTGAACTTCTTCAAGAGGATTGTTAAGGAAGTCGATATGAGGGTTTGCCAGACGGTCCCTTCAGAGAAGATATTGAGAGTGTGACATTTGTCAGCATTGAAAGACATATTGCAAGTGTTAGACCATCTTCTGATTTTGTCAAGGTCTGGAGAGAGGAAAGAGGCTGCTGCCTGCCTGTCTGAAGGATAAGGGATGTTTCGGCAGAGAGTGTTAGACAGACTGAAGTAACTGATTCTATCTGTCTACCTGTCTGGCAGTCAAACATAATTGAAAATCATTTCAAAGAGGAAGCTCACTGTTTTTAGGGACATTATGGGCCTTCACTCTCAATTCACACTCTACATTGTCTATTTGTGTACATCCATGATTTCAATTGTGTTCTGTTTGGGAATACGTGGCTAATTATTTTGTTTCTTTATTAGTCCTTGGGATGGTGAATTATGGATCAGGATTCTGACTTTTGCTTGTTTGTGTCTTATTGTCTTGCATCATTGTCATGTTAGATCTCTGGGTGGGAAACTTCGCATTGGGCTAGCAGAGCAGTCTGTCCTAGCAGCCCTGGCACAGGCACTGTGTCTTACTCCAGGAAATGGTGAGGATGCCAACATCATATTTGCACTTGCTTTAACATTCTAATTTCATTGTTTCCTTACAAACCAATAAAGAAGGACCTGAATATGTTTTCATTGTCTTGCATGCTATTTCACATGAATGGTCTCCAAAGCTCGAGTGATCACTCGCGTGCACCTCATACTCACCCACCTTGCATTCGTTTGGGGCAAGTAATTTGCCGCTTGCCTTTTTTTTTTCAAGCTCTTGGAAGTGCTAATGCACTGAACAGATCGGGACGTAACAGGACAAAAGGACCAGTAGAGAAAGGGGGAAAACCAACAGCAGAGTTGAAGGCCAAAAGAGAGACAGACCTGGACAAGCAATAGGTGTGGGGATGATTTGGGGGAAGGGGGTGGAGGGGAGCACTAAAGGACACATGGGGTGGACAAGATGGATACAGAAGGAGACTCTCAGAATGGAAACTAACCCCCGCTCTAGCGGGGAAAATGGCCTTAAAACGATCATTCATTCATTCATTCATTCATTCAGAATGGGAAAACGGAAATTTGGAAGGAGGAGGGGTGAGGGGAGGGGGAATACGAGGGTAAAAAAGATCATGGTTTTGGATTGGGGATGATTTCAGATGGTGGTAAACAGCTATCTTGAAGAGCCGGAGAGATTCCCTCCCCTTTGCCTTAACAGCCCACAAACTATTTGAGCAGTCTGTCTGAGACACAAAGTCCTGCCTCTCCCTCCCAATTGTGACCTTGTCCCTCCACTCTCAACCCGCACCCTTAATTTGTCTATTTGTGTACATACATTATTTCAATAAATGTTCTGTATTGTTTTGTTTAATTTTTGTCTCTAGTCATATACTGTATTTATGATGACTTTGTGTGTAAGTTGACAAATTCATTCCTGTGAATTTATTGGATCAAACAACTTTTTGTCTTATTGCTTATATGGAGTTACTTCCCCTTAAATTTAATCAATAGCCTCTGTTGCTGAGGAGAAAATTTTGGAGAGTGATCACTTACTCGCCTGCATTTTGCTCATGACGAGCTCTGGTCTTTGTGTCAAATGCACTCGTTAAAATTCTCACTCGTATATTTTTGGCCTAAACATTAAGGATTGGTTTTGTATTGTAAAACGTCATTGATTCAACAGCAAGGGAACTGTTTGTCCCCTGCCCCTCCGGCAAGGTCGGAGACGGGAGACATTAAAATGAACTCCGTCCGACCGACCGTCTTCTTTTCTTTCTTTTTTCTTTTTCTTTTTGTATACAAGATTGAGGCTCATGAAAGAGCAAACATTAATCACACAAAAAGTCAAACCGACACATAAAACACAAAATAAGGGGAGCGGTAGACAAGATGGGGAGAGAGGGGGAAGGACACAAACACAACATTTGAGAGCAGGGACATCGAGAGAACTGTGGGAGGGAGAGGGCTTGTGGGGAGGTGGGAGAGGTATAAAACATATGGACACTGCAAGGATTTCCAGGAAAGAAATTGGAATTTCAAAAAAGTGGATCTGGGGTGAATTAGCGGGGGTAGAAAAGATCAAGGTTATGTAGGAATATTTGGGGGACAGAGCACAGAGAGAGCTGGGGGAGCAAGGCCGGAGAGGAGTCGGTAGAAGACAGAAAGACCACCAACCTGCCTGCGGTGAGTGAGTGAAAGGCCCTCGGAGTTAGCTTCATCGCAGG
The DNA here is from genome assembly GCF_964187855.1 of Myxine glutinosa. Taxonomy (NCBI): domain Eukaryota; kingdom Metazoa; phylum Chordata; class Myxini; order Myxiniformes; family Myxinidae; genus Myxine; species Myxine glutinosa. Next base: position 177,431,155 of record NC_136261.1, read on the forward strand.
AGATTCCAATGATTCTGAAAGCTTTTGTTTCAACAGCGTGAAGCCGAGCTAGGTGTGAGGCAGGAGCACCGGCCCAGAGGGGTGGAACAGTATTCCATTGAGCTGCGGATGAAAGCCTTGTATGTAGTGAGGAGCTCAGGTGTGCCAAGGAATGACTTCGCACGACGGAGGATGCCCAGTCAGCGACTGGCTTTGGAGGCCAGCTTGGAAATGTGGTTTTCCCAAGAAAGATCATGGCAGATAGTGAGACCCAAAAGCTTGAGCAACAGAACTTCTTGGAGAGGATTGTTGAGAAAGTAGATGGGAGGGTTTTCCAGTCGGTCTTTTTGGAGAGACATAGTAAGAGTGTGAGATTTGTCAGGATTGAAAGACATGTTCCACTGGTTTGACCAGTCTGTGATTTTGTCCAGTCTGCAGAGAGTGAAGACGCTGCAGACTGCCGATCTGAGGGATGAGGAATGGAGTGGCAGAGAGTGGAGTCATCAGCAAAGAGATAGGAGAGTCGGAGAGATCATTAATGAAGACCAGAAAAAGCACAGGGCCCAGAACACTGCCCTTGGGGAACTCCAGCCAGAACAGGAAGTGGAGATGAGAAAAATCCATTCAGGGCCACACGTTGACTATGACCAGAGAGAAAGTCCGCAAGCCATGCATGGATATTTCCATGGATACCACAGGAGGAGAGTTTGGTGAGCAGAGCAGGGTGCCAGACCGTATCGAAGGCACGTGATATGTCAACGGAGACAGTTCTGATTTCCTGTTTGGCATTGAGGACCTCCATACATTGTTGAGACAGCAGAAGCAACATGTCCAGAGAAGAATGACCTGGTCTGAATCCAAATTGATGATCGGAGATCAAGCCATTGGAGAAGAGGAAGGATTTGATATCCGAAGCAATGATGGATTCTATGACTTTGCTGATAATTGGGAGCAGGCTGATTGGTCTGCAGTTGCAAGGATCTGTTTTTGCACCTTTTTGTGTAAAGCGGTAATGTTTGCTGATTTCCAAGATGCTGGCAGATGACCTTGAGCAAAAGAGAGGGTGAAAAGAACAGAGAGAGGGTGAGATAGAGCGGCAGAGCAGGATATTCGGACCCGTGGATGATGGCATCTGGTCCAGTTGCAGAATCAGAGTCGAAGTTTGACAAAAACCTCTCCACCTTTTCAGGAGAGAAGGACACAGAGTCCAGGAGCAGCTGGGTTCGACTGGGTAAGGTGGGAACAGAGAGAGATGGGTTTGGGACACAATAACTTGAGGCAAACACAGAGTTGAGGCATTTAGCTTTGTCACGTGCGGTGTCATCTGTATTGCCATTTGAGGTAAGGGAAACAAACACCAGAAACGGATTTGACCAGACGTCACCAGGATTTGGAGGAAGGAGACAGGTTTGAGAGTTCATTCTTGAGTGTGGAGAGATAGTGCTTCCTGGCACTCCTGAGGGTAGACACACACTTGTTCCGAGCTTGGTGGAAGGAACTGAGATTGCCTTAAGTTGGATTTGCCTTCCAAGAGGCAAAGGCAAGTTGTTTCAGGGCAACTGCCTCACCACAAGATTCAGTGTGCCATGGACGGGAGGAAGGGTAAGGCAACTGAAGACGAAATGGGATAAATCTGTGCATGAGAGAGAGCAGTTTGCTTTGGAAGAATTCCCAGGAAGAATTGATGTCAGAGGCAGTAGAGATGGGAGACCAGTCCAGATGATTGATGGCTGCTTGCAGACTGTGCCAGTCGGCCTGAGTGAAATGCCAGACTCGTCGACGCTGAGAAGGCTCTCTGAGAATGGCCAGAGAGATGTCCACTTTAACAAGCACATGATCAGAAGAACCGATTGGAGCAGAAGAAAAGCAGCAGACATTTGCAGGGAAGTTTGTCATAACCAAGTCTAGAAGAGAAGATACTCCATTGACTGAGATCCGGGTCGGGAAATTGACATATTGTGTCAGTCCCAATGAGTCGCAGAAGTCCTTTGCTGAGGTGCCATGGCTGGTGAGAGAGGAACCCACACCCAGCCAGCTGGCATGATGACAGTTGAAGTCACCACATATGAGGAAGAGAGAGTTGGGATGAGTGGATAGAAGTTGGTCCGTGTTGTCAGACAGCGAAATGTAAATGGAGTCATCAATGTTTGGAGGACGGTACAGAACACATATGAACAAAAGGTGGGCGTGGAGAGGAAGCCGTAGCCAGAGGTACTCCTGGCAGAGGCAGAGTGTTACGTGCTCCTCCCCAAACCCCAGTCACGAGGTCCCTCCGAGCCCCGAGAGGAGTCACGGCAGAAAGATCTGTTATTCTGTATGTCAAAAGATCAATGGTGAAACCACACCAATTGTTACCAACAAACAAGTATTGTATTAAGGTCACACAAGAATAACAGTACAATAACAATATTAATCAATTGTACAACCAATATATCATTCCTATGATTGTACCATCAGTTTCGTACAATATAACTCACTGTGCTCCAAGTGAGCGAAAATAACATTCCCAATGTCTCTGTCCCAGCTTCAAACCAAAGTCGATCCACGCTCTAGTGATCGTCAGAACGATGTTGTATCGAGACCAGAATCCCGCTCGGTTGACCATCACACTGCCAAAGATAGGCAAAAGTGTCCTCAAGAGGCGGCTGGGAAATCACACCTTCGGGTATGGACGTTCAACGGCTCCCAATCGGCGAACCGCAAATTCACACTCAAAATCCACGTTACACACACACACCAGGTTAACGACTGGATGCGGTGAAATAGTTGAAGCGAGGTGAAAAACCTGGAGCGATGCGAAAATCCAGCGCGATGCAAAATGGCCAACGGTCCGTTCTCGAGACGTAACGGCACTTCAATGATTCTCTTCGGAATCAAACGCAAAACCTGTCATGCAGGTTTATCTGTCACAACGATAACAACTCTGTCGCAGGAATCCCTTTCCCAGGAAACCCCAAAGTTCGCTAGTGACCCCCGTTCGCCAGCGTTTGCTCAAAACCTCAACGCAGCTCGGCTCCTTCTCCGACCTCACTCCCTCCGCCTCCTTTTTCTCTTTTTTTTCGTCTGGTTCCCGATCCGGTTTCCGGTTTCTTTTAAAACACTAACTTTTTTTACCTTTTGAAAACAGTAATCTCTATTTCACTTAAACGATAACAATAATAGTACATGCAACCAAAAATGTTTACAGTGGATGAGAACCACAACCGTCTTCTACCGACTCCTCTCCGGCCTTGCTCCCGCAGCTCTCTGGGCTCTGTCCCCCAAATATTCCTACAGGTCGCACAAGATCTGCCTGCAACCCTCTTATGGTTAAATTGCCAAAATCAAGACTCTCTGCTCACCTTCACTGCTTCATTCCTCTTTTCTCCCGCCTCTGGAACAAACTCCCTCACTCTCTTCAATCCCACTCCTCCCTCCAGGTCTTTAAAACGGCTGTTCACCACCATCTCTGATCTTCCCCAATCCAAAACCTTGATCTTTTCTACCCCCGCTAATTTCACCCCAAATCCACTTTTTTGAGGTGCCGACTTCTTTCCTGGAAGTCCTTGGTGTCCTTGCGTTTTATACCTATCCTGCCTCCCTCCAGGCCCTCTCCCTCCCACACATCTCCCGATGTCCCTGCTCTCAAATGTTGTGTTTGTGTGCTTCCTCCCCTTCTCTCCCCATCGTGTCGACCGCTCCCCTTTTTATATACTTTGTTTGCTTGTTTGTTTGATAAATGTTAGCTCTTTCACGAGCCTCGACTCTGTATACAAAAAAAAACAAAAAAAAAACGGAAGTGACGAATCCGTAACAAGAGCAAGGAGAGTGAGGAAGGGAGTTTTTGATAAAGATAGCAACTCCACCACCAGGACGAGGCTCAGGTCTATCATGTCGGAGAGGGAGTAACCAGGAAGAGATATTCAGGAATCAGAGACATCTTGAAGGAGGAAAGTTTCTGTTAAGCAGATCAAGTCTGGATTGTCAGAAGCAACCTGAATGGAGAGATCAATCAGGTTTGAGCGAAGGCCCTGGATGTTTGAGGTCCATACCGTTAATGAGGAGAGAGGGGGAGCATCGGGTGCAGGACAGGGGAGGGGTGGGGTTAGGGTCAGATGAAGGATGAGAGGGGGGGGGTAGGGAGAGAAGTTGATCGTGTGTCAGAGATTCCAGAAGAGTTACAAGAAAGGGAAGGATGAGGAGGACGAAAGGTTTGATGGTGATGGGATGAGGCACAGTGAGGGGTTGTTTGAGGGGGGGGGGGGGGGGGGGAAGTAGAAGTAGAGGAAAGTAGAAGGTTGGGTGAGGTGGAGGTATGAGATTGAAGGGAGATGAAGTGGGGAGGATGCAGCTTTGAGGAGGAGGAGGAGGCGGAGGGGGGAGAATTGGAGAGGGATGGTAGGGGGGGGGGAGATTTGAAGGGGAGGGGTGGGTGGGGAGATTTGAAGGGGAGGGGTTGGGGGGGAGATTTGAAGGGGAGGGGTTGGGGGGGAGATTTGAAGGGGAGTGGCTGGGGGGAGTTTTGAAGGGGAGGGGTGAGGGGGGAGTTTGGGAGGGGAGGGGAAGGGGGGTTTTGGGAGGGGAGGGGCAATGGGGGAGATTTGGAGGGGAGGGGCAAGGGGGGAGTTTAGAAAGTGGATGATTAATGAAAGACGAACATTTATAACAAATTGGGTTCATTGTGATTTTCAAGTTGGAGATTCGTTTAAGAACGATAGATGAGGGGTGGAATAAATGTGAATTTCGAGCATGTAGTGAGGAAGAATTATAAGAGATTGAATTTTTTTTGAAGTGGAATGAGTTGGAGAGGAAATTGAAAAAAGCCTTTTAAATAGGAAGAAAAACAGCGTGTTGTAATATACCACTGAATAAAACTGCAGGGGAAAGTTTAAACATATTTAAACAGAATCCTGAAGAACAATCTTAGATTCACAAAAATACCAATGGGGAGAGGGCCTAGAGGACAACCACGAGTCACGTGAGCAGGGCAAAAGGTGGAAGGCAAGGGGATAATGTGGGCGGGGCGAGACAACGCATGTGGACAGAAGCACAATATGAGACAAAAGCACACGTGGAGAAAGGGAAATAAATGTTGTTGTTTTTTTTTGGGGGGGGGGGGGATTTAAAACGTTAGACAAAGAGTAGATGTTCGGGGAAGTTCGGGGGAGAAGGAAAAAATCTAAGAACCGAGCAAAACAGCGAAGGAAGGAACTTAAGTGAACAAACTTCGACGGGGGAAGCCTCAGGCTACAAGGCCGCATAATATACGGAACAAACAGAAAACGATTAATTTATTACGAGTTACAGGAAATTCAAACCAAAATGAACTAGAAACAAACAATAACGCATAGATGATGAAATAACGAGTGGAAATTTGACAAACACACAAATGGGAAAATAACTTAACTTTGGATGCCCAGAGAGAACAAAAGTCGCCACCTCGATCGATAAACCGGAAGCGGGGGTTCCCAAGCGGAAGTCTTTCCATCAATGTGGGCTTCCGCTTCCGGTCCGGTCTGAAGAGGACGCAGGCGTCACATGCTCGCCGCTTCTTCGACTGGGCCACTGTCTGTGGCTTGCTTTTTTTTGGTGGTCGTGCGGATTTTTTGGCCATTGAGTCTGCCCTCCGCATAGTCCCGGCTCTGCTCCCTGCTTCGCCTACCCGGCTCCTTCGCCTGCTCGCTGTTTCCTTGGGCACGCTCTCGTGGGTTGTGTCCTTCGCAGCGGTGTGGCGGCGGTTTTCCCACCGTGATCTTGATTTGTAGCGGCGGTGGTTGATTGCCGCTGCATTTCCCGCTTTGCCGTGATCACCCTTGGCCTCGTGATCGTCTCTTTGCTCCTGTCTGCCCTCTGCTTGGTCCCGACTCTGCTCCTGGCTTCACCTACCTGGCTCCTTCGTCTCCTTCGTTTCCTTGGGCCTGCTCCCGTGGGTTGGGACCATTGTTTCACCTCCTCAACCTTGGCCTCGTGCTCGCCTCTCCGCTCCTGCCTGGCATGGCTCTGCGGTACACCGCCGCAAGGCTCCTTCTGCTCAATACCTGCTCCACCCCATCATGCATCTCTGCCATCAAATCAAATGGACTCCTTCGACGACCCAGGTACATTCACCGTGGCTCCGGTCGTAAGTTTGTATATGTACAATCAGGTCACTCCATCCCCGTCCTCTGGTCGGCTCAGCGCACTCCCACTCATCGTCCCAGCGCACCTAATCACGGCAACGCACAAAATCGCACCTCCTGCCTGTGAACCCTGGCTAAATCACCTGAATTCATCCCCGCTGTTCAAAACAACATCAAGCTCACCCTGTTCAACACCCGGTCCCTCAACAACAAATGCCTCATCCTCAACGACTACATCCTGGATAACAAACTGGACTTTCTCTGTCTCACCGAAACCTGGCAACAACCACTGGACTACTACACGCTCAACCTCACCACACCCAATGGATATACCTACGTCAATAAACCATGCTCGGAGGGCTGAGGTGGTGGAATTGCCGTTATCCACCGTCAAGACATCAGGACCAGCCTCATCCCCATCGCCTCATCCTCATCCTTTGAACACCTGGCTTTTAAACTCTCTGGTCGCACGCAGTCAGTCATGGCTGTCGTCTACCGCCCTCCCAAACCACACCCATTATTCCTGTCTGACTTCTCCTACTTTCTGACCCAGCTATGTTCCCTCTCCCCCTCAATCCTCCTCCTTGGTGATTTCAATATCCACATGGACTCCACTGACTCCACAATAACCACTGACTTCACTGATTTACTCACTTGCTTTAACCTCACTCAACATGTCAACTTTCCTACGCATATCCGTGGTCACATTTTGGACCTTGTCTGCTCCACTGGATTAATTTTGCACCATCTCTCTGGCTCCGACCTCACCCTCTCTGACCACTTAGCCATCACTATGACCATCAACATCCCCACCCCAACACCAAGACATTATCGCACTATCAACTTCCGTAAGCTAAATGCTCTTTCACCTACCTCATTCTCATCCACCCTCTCTGAAAAAATGTCCACTTCTCCCTTCATTGACCTCCACACCCCTTCCGACCTCACTGACTACTACAACCACACTCTCTCCTCCTGCCTTGACCAGCTTGCGCCTGTAAAAACCAAAACAGTTTCTTTCACCCATTGTGCTCCCTGGTTTACCCCTGAACTCCGCCTGATGAAAACTCGTGCTCGCCAACTTGAAAGACTCCGCAATAAAACAGGTCTCACAGTTCACTCCCAAGCCTACAAGGACCACCTACAACACTACAAAGATGCCCTCTCCCATGCCCGCTCCGCCTACTACTCTCAAATTATCCACTCTGGCTCCGGAAACCCAAAAGCACTCTTCTCGACAATAAACAAACTCCTCCGCCCCCTGGACACCACCACCCAGTCATTCACAGTAGACAACTGCATCTCCTTCCTTTCTTTCTTCCAATGCAAAATTGACAACATCTACAACAGCTTGACCACCGCCGCACCCGCTCCCCCTCCAACCACCTGCCCCCCCTTATCCTGCCTTCCCCTGTCTCAATTCTCCCCGGTCTCCCCTACTGACCTCTCTGAACTCCTCATAGGAATGAAAACTGCCACCTGCACTCTTGACCGCATCCCCTCCAGCTTTGTCAAGGCCTCCCTCCCTGCTCTCTCTCCACTTATCATTGCAACAATAAACTCCTCCCTGTCTACAGGCATCGTCCCACCATCCCTCAAAATTGCTGCTGTTACCCCCATTCTAAAAAAACCTGGTCTAAACCCTGACACCCTAAACAACTTCAGACCCATCTCCAACCTACCCTTTCTGTCGAAAGTTTTGGAACGCGCTGTAGCCACTCAACTCAAACATCACCTCTCTGCCAATAACCTGTATGAAACATTCCAATCCGGATTCCGCTCCAACCACAGTACTGAAACTGCTCTCCTCAAAATCACCAACGACCTTCTCCTCTCCTCTGACGCTGGCAACCTCAACATTCTCGTCCTCCTCGACCTCAGCGCTGCCTTTGACACCATCGATCACACCATCCTCCTCACCCGACTTGAATCCACCTTTAACGTTACCGGCACTGCCCTCTCTTGGATTAAATCACACCTCTCTGACAGACGCCAGTTCATCTCCATCAATAACTGCAAATCCCCCACTGCTCCCCTCCCCCAAGGTGTCCCCCAAGGTTCAGTTCTTGGCCCCCTCCTCTTCATCCTTTACCTGTCCCCCCTCGGTCACTTAATCCGCCGTCATGGTCTCCAATTCCACTGCTTCGCCGATGACATCCAGCTTTTCATCTCCACCAAGTCCGTCTCCACCGACACCCACTCTATCCTGACAAACTGCATCTCTGAAATAAAATCCTGGCTTCAAATCAACTTCCTCAAACTTAACTGTGATAAATCTGAAATAATCATCATTGGCCCAAAAACGCTCACAAAATCCACCCATAACTTTGCCCTCAACATCGACGGTATCCCAGTATCCACCTCCCCTCTCATCCGGAATCATGGCTTCATCTTTGACCAAACCCTCTCCTTCGACAAATACACTAAACAGATCACAAAGACAGCCTTCCTTCACCTGAAAAACATCGCCCGTCTCCGCTCATCCCTCTCCTCCACGGCTGCGGAAACCCTCATCCACGCCTTCATCACCTCCCGTCTGGACTACTGCAATAGCCTCCTCTATGGTTCACCCTCAACAATCACCAATAAACTCCAATACATTCAGAACTCCGCTGCCCGTCTACTCACCCATTCCCGGACCCGTGACCACATCACCCCCGTCCTTTACAAGCTTCACTGGCTCCCCATCTCCCAGAGAATCCAGTACAAAATCCTCCTCTTGACCTACAAAGCCCTCCATAACCTGGCCCCATCCTACCTGGCTGACCTCCTCTCCAGACACACTCCCACCCGCAACCTCCGCTCTGCTGGTACCAACCTCCTGACCCCCCCATCCGGACCAAATTCAGATCCTGGGGGGACAGGGCCTTCTCCATCGCTGCTCCCACCCTCTGGAACTCACTACCTCACACCATCAGAGACTCCTCCTCACTCACCACATTCAAAACATCACTCAAGACCCACCTGTTCAGCACTGCATTCAACATTCAACCCACAGCATTTAACCCCTGACTATCACTTCTCCTTCTCCCTCCTTTTGCTTTAAATATTTCCCTATTGATTCTTGTCTTTTTGCAATTGTTGTTTTCATGTTTTGTTATGCATTATGTTTTGCACTCTGTCAAAGCGCCTTTGGGCTTCATGAAAAGCGCTATGCAAATAAATGAATTATTATTATTATTATTAATGTACTTATGTGTGCACAATATTGCAAAAACCATTGAACATTTAGCTTACATATTGCAGATATCTATTCCTCGTGACATTATCTCAACATGATTAGATCATGGCGGTGATTGGCTGAATTATGTTGTCATGGCAAACATCTCGTTTACTTGGTTTGTGTATGCGATATTTCTAAAACTGTTCAATATTTAGCTTTCATATCACACAGATCTATTCCTCATAACATCCAAAAGATGGGGGGGCCTGGAGTGTCAGCTCCTTCTTCTTGTTCTTTTAATAGGAAAAAGCGCTTGGACATGGTTACGATTCTATCAACATCTAATTTTGATGAACATGAAATGTCACAAGTGAAGGAGGATCTGAAGATGTTTTCTTTGTTTATCCTGTTCAGACGTGCTGGACACGTGCAGGGGATTGTCTGCTGATGCGCGCAAAGCATCTATTGAGGCAAAGCTCGTCATCCTGAAGCAGACTTACTGGTGAGCGAGTGATTGTCTTGGCCTGTATGCCATGGAGTCAGGTGTGACCTCTTGACTTGTTGACCCTTTTTTATGTGATTGGGATGTTTAATCCGTTTCCCATTAACAATACCATTCACGATAATACATATACCCCACCCCCCCCCCCCCCCCCCAATAATGCTCCTTTATTGCATCAACATCAACTTTAAATAAACACAAACTAATTCACACGGGAGAGAAACCGTACAAGTGTGCTGTGTGTTCTGTAGATTTTCGTTGTCCTTCAGCTTTAAAAACACACAAACTAATTCACACGGGGGAGAAGCCGTACAGGTGTGCTGTGTGTTCGAAGGGTTTCGTCATTTATCAAATTTAAATAAACATAACCGAATTCACACAGGGTCGAAGAGAGGGCAGAGCAGGAAGCACTGGTTTAGAAACATTACATAACATGAGCTTTAATGGGATGAGGGATTCGTATTTTTTATTTAATTTTACATATGTACACAAATATTGGACACACAGGCACACACAAACACACAAAATGGAGGTATATAGTTTGAGAGCTCGTAGGTCTCCGTTCCATCTCCTGAAACTCACCCACGTGTGGAGATAGCAGCCAACAACACAAACATACACACCCATACATGCATATTTGGACTCGCACACACTCACACGGAGGTGGATACTTTGAGACCTGGGATGGCCTCCCAGATATACCCAAGGTGGAGGGGGTGTGCCTAATCAGTCGACCATTTTGCCAAAACTTGTGTTTTTGCCATCCTGGCGACATTACGCAAATTCTTCGTTCTGTGTGTACCCCCGGTGTGTACCCCGGTTTAGAATAGGTGCACCGTATCCCTGCGTGTCGTAAGAGGCGACTAAAAGGGTTGGCGTCAGGAAGGGCATCCGGCCATAAAAACATTGCCTCAAAAAAGAGAACCATGACAATTACAACTAGATATGGGCAGGGTACAGCCCGAAGTACCCCGTGGGGGACCCCACTCCCTCTCGTCAAAACTCAAGGTGGGGAACCCGATCGAAGCAAGGGTGGAAATCACTCCATTTATGACGACGAAAAGTCTGATGCCCGACGTGGAGATCGGTTTCTGAGGTTTGGGACATGGAATGTAGGGACAATGACAATGACAGGGAGATCAGGAGAAGTGGTGGCAGTATTGGTCAGAAGAAGAGTGGACATATGTTGTGTGCAGGAGACAAGATGGAAGGGAAGTGGTGTGAGAATGGTGAAGGGTAGGCAGGGACAGAAATACAAGTTTGTGTGGCAAGGGTGCCCAGAAGGCGTGAATGGTGTTGGTGTCCTGTTTTCTGAGGAGTTTGTCGACAGTGTGGTGAGTGTGACGAGAGTGAGTGATAGGTTGATGATGGTGAAAATGATGATTGGAAAGCTCTTGGTGAACGTCATCTCGGGATATGCTCCGCAGGTTGGTCGGAGCGATGAAGAGAAGGACAAGTTCTGGTGTGCAATAGAGAAGCTGATGGAAAGCGTGAAAGATGAGGAAGTTGTTGTGGTAGGAGGAGACCTAAATGGACATGTGGGAAGGAGTATGGACGGTTTTGATGGAGTTCATGGGGGTTACGGATATGGTGTGAGAAATGGAGAAGGTGAAAGGATTTTGGAGTTTGCTGATGGAGCTGATTTGTTGATTTGTAATACTCAGTTCCAGAAAGAGGATAATAAGCTTGTTACATACACGTCAGGTGGGTCGACAACAACCGTTGACTACCTGATGGTGCGTAGGCGAGATAGGGGGCACCTCCGGGACACAAAGGTGATCCCGGGGGAGGAGGCTGTTTCACAGCACCACTTGGTTGTCTGCGACATAAGGTTGAAAGGTGCGAAGAGAGCTCGGCGGGTGAAGTACCAACCGAGAATGAAGGTGTGGAGGTTGAAAGAGGTGACAGGGAGGCATTAAAAGAGAGACTGAGTATGGTAGAGGATGATGTGGTTGAGCTTGAAAGTGGTTGGATGTCAATGAAAGATAGTCTGTTGGGAGCCGTTGGTGAGATATGTGGATGGACAAAAGGACCACCGAGGCACTCGGAAACATGGTGGTGGGATGATGAAGTTGGAAAAAAGATTGACGAGAAGAGGAAGAAGTTCAAGTAGTGGCAGAAGGCGAAGGGTATGGGGGCAGAAAAGGCAGAGCATGAAAGTTATAAGGCAGCCAAGAAGGCTGCAAAGAAAGAGGTAGCAAAGGCGCAGGAGGCATGTAGGAAAATGTTCGGAGAACGCTTGGATTTGGAAGAGGGTCAGAGAGCGGTATTCAGGATTGCAAAGCAGATAGCGAAAGAGAGGTGTGATGTGATGGGGGTGAGTTGCTTGAAGGATGAAGTGGGACAAATCGTTGTGGACCCAGATGGAATTAAAGGAAGATGGAAGAGATATATGGAAATACTGTTGAATGCAGAGAATGAATGGGATGGCAACATAGAGAGTAACCCAGTTTTAGGACCGGCAGAGAAGATAACCGAGAAGGAAGTTGAGGAAGCGATTAAAGCAATGAAGAGTAGAAAAGCGGGAGGGCCGACGGGTGTTGTGGGAGATATGTTGAAGGCAGCGGGAAATTGGGGTGTGAAGAGAATGACAGAGATCTGCAATCTGGTGGTGAAAGAAGGCCGCATTCCAGTGGATTGGGAACTGAGTACCCTTGTCCCTCTATACAAGGGGAAAGGTGACCCTCTGGACTGTGGCTCGTATCGAGCGATAAAGTTATTGGAGCATGGAATGACGGTATTGGAAAGGGTGTTGGAGAGGAGGATAAGGAAGAAAGTGAAGATTGACGAAATGCAGTTTGGATTTATGCCAGGAAGAGGAACGACAGACGCGCTTTTTATTGTGAGGCAATTGCAGGAGAAGTACATGGAGAAGAGGAAGAAGTTGTTTCTTGGGTTTGTTGATCTGGAGAAAGCATTCGATAGGGTTCCACGTGAAGTAGTGACATGGGCATTGAGGAAGTTAGGAGTGGAGGAATGGTTGATCAGAGTAGTGATAGCAGTGTACAAAAGAGCGCGCACAGCTGTAAGGACGAAGGACGGGAACAGTGGTGAGTTTGAGGTGAAGGTGGGAGTGCATCAGGGGTCGGTACTAAGTCCACTACTATTTGTAGCTGTGATGGAGGTGCTGGCTCGGAACGTAAAGGAGGGTTTACCGTGGGAGTTGTTGTATGCAGATGATGTGGTGTTGATTGCAGAAAGTATGGATGGACTGAAGGAGAAGATGAACAAGTGAAAGGAATGTATGGAGACGAAAGGTCTGAAGGTGAATATCGGAAAAACAAAGGTGATGGCAAGTGGTAAAGCATGTGGTGAGGTGGAAAGAACTGGGAAGTGGCCATGTGCTTTCTGCAGGAAGGGTGTCGGAGTGAACTCAATTCAATGTACAATGTGCGTTGAGTGGGTTCATCAAAAATGTAGTGGTTTGAGAGGGTCATTAACCAGTGTGGCAGCTACATTCAACTGTAAGATGTGCACAGAGGGAGCTGCAGATGGAGGAAATGTTGAGTTGGATCTTGGAGACGGCGTGAAGCTGGAAGGTGTGAAAACATGTTGTTACCTAGGAGACATGCTGAATGGAGAAGGTGGATCAGACTCGGCAACGGTTGCTCGAGTGAGATGTGTATGGAAGAAGTTTTGGGAACTGAGTGGCGTGCTGACGAGGAGGCGAGTGTCGTTGAAGCTGAAGGGAAAGGTGTATGCTGCATGTGTGAGAAGTGTTATGATTTATGGGAGCGAGACATGGGTAATCAACGTAGAGCAGCAACGAAGGCTGGAAAGGGTGGAAATGCGAATGGTTCGGTAGATGAGTGGAGTATCGTTGAGAGAGAGGAAGACAAATGATGAATTGCGAAAGATGATGGGAATAGAGCCTGTGATGGATGCTGTGAAGAGAAACAGTTTGAGATGGTTTGGTCATGTGTTGAGGAAGGATGAAAGTGACTGGTTGAGAAGAGTGATGGAAATTAATGTGGAAGGAAGTAGAGGACGGGGAAGACCGAGAAAGACTTGGCTAAAGATGGTCGAAGAAGAAATGCGGGCAAGGGGGTTAACAAGGGGAGATGCAAAAAATAGGGCAAAATGGAGAAGATTGTCATGGGGACCGCAGGGCTAACCCCCGCTCTAGCAGGGAAAATGGCCTTTAAAATGCCTGTTGTTGTATTGCTTAGCTAAAGGAGGTTTGTCATCGAGATCTGTGTACATGCCATTGCAGTGAGCTCCCCAACTATGATATCATCGTGCCCACGTTGCTGGCTGAAGGCTTCGAAAGGCTTCCTGAACTGTGCAAGCTGACCCCAGGTTTGGCTTGAAAATAGACTTTATTAACACCTCGGTTGTATTTTCCACTCAAAAAATTGGCTTTTTCACGAAAAAAAAACTGCTTACCAATGGGAGCAAGTTCAACTCGAATGGCACTCGGTAGAGCACTTATCTCCACCAGGCTGGCTGGCCAGTTTTCGCTTTGTTTCCCACGGGTAGGCTTGATCTGGATCCGGACCTGAATCAAAATCTAATCAGCTTGTTATTCTGAACTACCCAACTCATCCACCTACTTTTGTCATAATCCATCCACAACTTTTTGAAATATTGTGCTATATATAGTCTTTGGGTGCTTCAAAAAGGGGACCGAAAAACAACAACAACCACAGTTCCCGAAAAAGGCCAACCCTCGCTTGCGGGGAAAAATGGCCTCTAAAGGTGGTTTTTTATATAGTCTTTGGGCCCATCTCTCAATGGTGAAGAATCATTTTTAAAATTTTCGTGTCCGGATCCGTATCTTCACCAAAATCGAAGGAGTTTGTCCTTGTCGCACACCTAAGCTGCTCACCAAGTTTCGTCTGAATCCGTCCATAACTTTTTGAGATATTGTGCTGTTTATTGTTTTTAACCCTCTAACTCGATGTTGAAGAACCAATTTAAAAATTCTAGTATCCGGATCCAGATCTTCACCAAAATCTAATCAAGTCGGCCTTGTCACATACCCAACCTGTCCACAAAAATTCGTCCGAATCCGCTGCAACTTTTTGAGATATCGTCCTCACAGGCAAACAGAGGTGAAAACAACCTTCGTCCACTTTTGGTGATGGAGGCAAAGAGCATAAACTTTAAACAAGGCTCATTTCTGTTTGATTTGTTTGATCTGAGATGGTGGATTTTTCGGTTTGCTTGAATAGAAATGTAAACATTTTATTTATGGCTGATTGTTTTGTGTTCAATTTTTGTTCACTGACTGGCTTGGACAAATCACCCTTCCCACTTATACAGGAATTCCTTTAAAACCTATGCTGGCACATCCTACCAAGGGCATTGGGGAGGTCCTTAAACGGTTTGATGAGGCTGAGTTTACCTGCGAGTTCAAGTACGATGGAGAACGAGCACAGGTATTTTCAGGGAATGCCAGTTTGGCTGTATTTTTACCTCCGCCACTGAAGGTGGATGGAGGTTATGTTTTCACCCCTGTCTGTTTGTTTGTCTGTCTGTCTGTCTGTGAACAAGATATCTCAAAAAGTTGTGGATGGATTCAGACGAAATTTGGCAGAGAGGTAGCATGTGTGAAAAGGACGAAATTATTAGATTTTGGTGAAGATCTGGATTCGGATCCAGCTACTAGAATTTTTAGTGATTCTTCACCATCTTCACCAAAAACGATACATAGCAGGATATCTCAAAAAGTTGTGGACTGATTTGGACGAAACTTGGTGGAGAGGTTCGGTGTTTGACAAGGACGAATCAATTCAATTTTGGTAAAGATCTGGATATAGATTCAGATACGAAAATTATTTAATCTTAACTGATTCTTCACCATTGAGAGATCTCGCTAAAACCGACATATAACATGATATCTCCAAAAGTTATGGACGAGTTATGACTAAACTCAGTGGATGAATTGGTTAGGTGACAAGAACAAGCCGATTAGATTTTGATTCAGGTCCAGATGCAGATCCAGCCTATCAGTGGGATACAAAACATAAACTGTTCAGCCTGGTGGTATGCTCTCCACCGAGTGACGTTCTAGTTTGATTTTGGTTTTGTTAACCTTCCGTTAGTGCGGTGGGGCTTTGGACATTGTTATATAAATGAATGAATGATCGTTTTAAGGCCATTTTCCCCGCAAGAGCGGGAGTTACCCTTGCGGGCCCCATGACAATCATGGTTCCCTGTTCGAGGCAATGTTTTTATGGCCGGATGCCCTTCCTGACGCCAACCCTTGGTCGCCTCTTACGATGCGCAGGGATACGGTGTACCTATTCTAAACCGGGGTACACACCGTGATCATTCATCCCAGCAAGCTGGTACTCAATTTGCCGACCTCAGAAGGATGACAGGCTGAGTCAACCCCCCTGGCGTTAATTAAGCGATCGACCGGGATTCGAACACAGGATCCTAGGATCCCAAGCCGGCACCCTAACCGCTAAGCCAACACCAGGACATTGTTAGTACGAGTAATATGCAAAAAGGGTTTGAGATACCTCCTTGCCACACTAACAGAGGGTAATGGGCAAGAACAACAAATTTTGATGAGATCATCAAACTTCTGTAATTAAAAAAAACATACAGTTTAAATTGTGCAAATACAGTGGTTGGGGCTACCTGGTATGGGTAGGTGGGTGGGTAATGTAACTCAGAAATACAACAGAGATCATAACTATCAATCAGCACTGCTGCTATCTATAGAAATACTTAGATTTTACAATTTTTGGTATATATGAAATACTTAGATGAGGTTTTTGCAGTCTGTTGGCCTATTCACGTTCCCATGTGAATGAATGGCTCATGATGTGGGGACCCAGGTTCAAATACCATAAACTATGCGTGTTTATCCATTGTCCACATGCAAAAGTATGCTGATGTCTACCAACGTCTTTGGCCTGTGACTGCGATTTATGTACAAGCTCCATGAGCTTTACCTTTAAAAAATTCCTGTTTCAACTATACTTCTCTGTGCTTAGCTCTTCATATGAAGTGAAAATGTCGCATTTCAAAGTATGATCATAAAAGCAATGTACCATTAAGCTTTAAATGCATGAGTAAATTTCCCTGTAATTTACTGTCGACTTTACTCCGTGATTAATCCTTGATTGCTCCAAGTTTACTCCTTGATTTCCCAGATTCGGTGGTGTAATGGTAAGAGCATCTGCTCTGAGTCTGGGAGGTTTGGGAGGAAATTATGGCTGTGTCGTACCAAAGACACAAAAATGTTACGTTCTGCTTCCTTGCTTGGCGCTTAGCATTTAAAAGGATATGGGCAGACAATCCTGGGAAGGCAATGGCAAACCGCCTGGTAAAACTCTTACCAAAAACTGCTTTGGCAGCACCAACTCCCTGTTAATAGAGTACTAGAATATAAGACCCGTCGCTTCGCTGGCGGAAATACCAATCTTTGCTGCGATGGCTAATCTATGGGGGAAGAAAAAAAAGATTCCTGGGAGATCCTGCTCTCCGTGCAGGGATAATCAACGTCACATGTTGGCATTTGCAGTTTTGACATGCGTGTCCATGAACCCATAAAAAAAAAATTTGGATCACAATCACTCCCAGGAGTTACCCGAATCCATGGTAGTTGAATTTATTGAAATCTGTTAATCCGTTCTCAAGTTATAACACGACAAACAAACAGACAGGCACGGCTCCTTTTATAATATAGATGATACAGGTGTTTTTTTTTTGGTGTTTTTACTCCTTGAATACAAGGACCCTTTTGTTCCAATGTCATGATTAAACGTATTTAATCTACTTTGATGTCATTCATAATCTGAAATGCTTAAAAAGGCCAATAAACCTGGAGTCATTCTGGTTTTGCTTTGTGGTACCATGCATTACTCATCACTATTTTCAACACCACCATCTCGCTCCCCCCAACACCTTACCTCCACAACCCAACCAACCCTTAGATACATGTGCTGGAGGATGGCCAAGTGATGGTTTTCAGTCGGAACCAGGAGAACAATACGTCTAAGTACCCAGACATAGTGGGCCGGCTGAAAGAGGTACAATTGTGTGTGGCGTTCAGGTTATATGCCATGTGGCGTTCATGTGTGGCGTTCAGGTTCAGGTTATATTGACTAAGAGGGTTGGCGTCAGGAAGGGCATCCGGCCATAAAACATTGCCTCCAAAAGAGAACCATGACAATTACAACTACATGTGGGCAGGGTACAGCACGAAGTGGAGATCGGTTTCTGAGGTTTGGGACATGGAATGTAGGGACAATGACAGTGAGATCAGGAGAAGTGGTGGAAGTAATGGTCAGAAGAAGAAGTGGACATATGTTGTGTGCAAGAGACGAGATGGAAGGGAAGTGGTGTGAGAATGGTGAAGGGTAGGCAGGGACAGAAATACAAGTTTGTGTGGCAAGGGTGCCTGGAGGGCGTGAATGGTGTTGGTGTCCTGTTTTCTGAGGAGTTTGTAGACAGTGTGGTGAGTGTGACTAGAGTGAGTGATAGGTTGATGATGGTGAAAATGATGATTGGAAAGCTCTTGGTGAACGTCATCTCGGGATATGCTCCGCAGGTTGGTCGAAGCGATGAAGAGAAGGACAAGTTCTGGTGTGCGATAGAGAAGCTGATGGAAAACGTGAAAGATGAGGAAGTTGTTGTGGTAGGAGGAGACCTAAATGGACATGTGGGAAGGAGTATGGATGGTTTTGACGGAGTTCATGGGGGTTACGGATATGGTGTGAGAAATGGAGAAGGTGAAAGGATTTTGGAGTTTGATGATGGAGCTGATTTGTTGATTTGTAATACTCAGTTCCAGAAAGAGGATAATAAGCTTGTTACATACACGTCAGGTGGGTCGACGACAACCGTTGACTACCTGATGGTGCGTAAGCGAGATAGGGGGCACCTCCGGGACACAAAGGTGATCCCAGGGCAGGAGGCTGTTTCACAGCACCACTTGGTTGTCTGCGACGTAAGGGTGAAAGGTGCGAGGAGAGCTCGGCGGGTGAAGTACCAACCGAGAATGAAGGTGTGGAGGTTGAAAGAGGTGACAGTAAGGGAGACATTAAAAGAGAGGCTGAGTAGGGTCGAGGATGATGCGGTTGAGCTTGAAAGTGGTTGGATGTCAATGAAAGCTAGTCTGTTGGGAGCCGTTGGTGAGGTATGTGGATGGACAAAAGGACCACCGAGGCACTCGGAAACATGGTGGTGGGATGATGAAGTTGGAAAGAGGATTGACGAGAAGAGGAAGAAGTTCAAGGAGTGGCAGAAGGCGAAGGGTACGGGAGCAGAAGCAGCAGAGCATGAAAGTTATAAGGCAGCCAGGAAGGCTGCAAAGAAAGAGGTAGCAAAGGCGCAGGAGGCATGTAGGAAAATGTTCGGAGAACGCTTGGATTCGGAAGAGGGTCAGAAAGCAGTATTCAGGATTGCAAAGCAGATAGCGAAAGAGAGGTGTGATGTGATGGTGGTGAGTTGCTTGAAGGATGAAGTGGGACAAATCGTTGTCGACCCAGATGGAATTAAAGGAAGATGGAAAAGATATATGGAAATGCTGTTGAATACAGAGAATGAATGGGATGGCAACATGGAGAGTAACCCAGTTTTAGGACCGGCAGAGAAGATAACTGAGAAGGAAGTTGAGGAAGCGATAAAAGCAATGAAGGGTAGAAAAGCGGGAGGGCCGACGGGAGTTGTGGGAGATATGTTGAAGGCAGCAGGAAGTTGGGGTGGGAAGAGAATGACAGAGATCTGTAATCTGGTGGTGAAAGAAGGCCGCATTCCAGTGCCTTGGGAACTGAGTACCCTCGTCCCTCTATACAAGGGGAAAGGTGACCCTCTGGAGTGTGGCTCGTACCGAGCGATAAAGTTATTGGAGCATGGAATGAAGGTATTGGAAAGGGTGTTGGAGAGGAGGATAAGGAAGAAAGTGAAGATCGACGAAATGCAGTTTGGATTCATGCCAGGAAGAGGAACGA
This sequence comes from Myxine glutinosa, assembly GCF_964187855.1. Taxonomy (NCBI): domain Eukaryota; kingdom Metazoa; phylum Chordata; class Myxini; order Myxiniformes; family Myxinidae; genus Myxine; species Myxine glutinosa. Next base: position 177,450,808 of record NC_136261.1, read on the forward strand.
CAGATGCGCTTTTCATTGTGAGGCAGTTGCAGGAGAAGTACATGGAGAAGAGGAAGAAGTTGTTTCTTGGGTTTGTTGATCTGGAGAAAGCATTCGATCGGGTTCCACGCAAAGTATTGACATGGGCATTGAGGAAGTTAGGAGTGGAGGAATGGTTGATCAGAGTAGTGATGGCAATGTACAAAAGAGCGCGCACAGCTGTAAGGACGAAGGACGGGAACAGTGGTGAGTTTGAGGTGAAGGTGGGAGTGCATCAGGGGTCTGTACTAAGTCCACTACTATTTGTAGCTGTGATGGAGGTGCTGGCTCAGAACGTAAAGGAGGGTTTACCATGGGAGTTGTTGTATGCAGATGATCTGGTGTTGATTGCGGAAAGTATGGATGGACTGAAGGAAAAGATGAACACGCGGAAGGAATGTATGGAGACAAAAGGTCTGAAGGTGAATATCGGAAAGACGAAGGTGATGGCAAGTGGTAAAGCATGTGGCGAGGTGGAAAGAACTGGGAAGTGGCCCTGTGCTGTGTGTCGGAAGGGTGTCGGAGTGAACTCCATTCAGTGTACAATGTGCGCTGAGTGGGTTCATCAAAAATGTAGTGGTCTGAGAGGGTCATTAACCAGTGTGGCAGCTACATTCAAATGTAAGGTGTGCACAGAGGGAGCTGCAGATGGAGGAAATGTTGAGTTGGATCTTGGAGACGGCGTGAAGCTGGAAGGTGTGAAAACATTTTGCTACCTCGGAGACATGCTGAATGGAGAAGGTGGATCAGACTCGGCAACGGTTGCTCGAGTGAGATGTGCATGGAAGAAGTTTCGGGAATTGAGTGGCGTGCTGATGATGAGGGGAGTGTCGTTGAAGCTGAAGGGAAAGGTGTATGCTGCATGTGTGAGAAGTGTTATGATTTATGGGAGCGAGACATGGGTAATGAACGTAGAGCAGCAACGAAGGTTGGAAAGGGTGGAATTGCGAATGGTTCGACGGATGTGCGGAGTATCGTTGAGAGAGAGGAAGACAAATGATGAATTGCGAAAGATGATGGGGATAGAGCCTGTGATTGATGCTGTGAAGAGGAACAGGTTGAGATGGTTTGGTCGTGTGTTGAGGAAGGATGAAAGTGACTGGTTGAGAAGAGTGATGGAAATGAATGTAGAAGGAAGTAGAAGACGGGGAAGACCGAGAAAGACTTGGCTAAAGATGGTGGAAGAAGAAATGCGGGCAAGGGGGTTAACAAGGAGAGATGCAGAAAATAGGGCAAAATGGAGAAGATTGTCATGGGGACCGCAAGGCTAACCCCCGCTCCAGCAGGGAAAATGGCCTTTAAAATGCATGTTGTTGTTGTGTTCAGGTTATATGCATGAGATGCGTGCAATCATCCAAGACATGCCCAAAAAATTCAAATATACTTTTCATACAAATCCTTGTGCTGCACCAGTGCTACCCACCCACCACCTATGTTTCCATAACGTTTGCAAAGGAAATTTACTGTTTACTTTGCAAAATGGTTAATTCAATTACAATGTGTAAATAGCATCAAAACGCTACCTTTTAATGCTTGAAGAACTCTCTGAAGTGACATAGAGAGTGAATGCTTTTTTAAAGTCATAAATACATATCCCTAAGTTAGAGGTTGGTTGTTATTGGTGATTGCTCTTCTTGTGTTCAAAGGTGATGCAGGACCACGTGAAGAGCTGCGTGCTGGACGCAGAGGCAGTGGCTTGGGACCGGGAGAACCGGCAGATCCAACCCTTCCAAGTGCTGACAACAAGGAAACGCAAGGCATATACGATTTGTGGCTTACACTAGGGTATCATGTTAACAATAAAATACAAAGCCTCGTGCTTTCTCTTCATAAATCTCCTCTTCATAATGAAACGCCTTTGAAAATCAATGACACTTCACCAACTACAAAAAAGGCTTAGTTTCAGTTTGATGCTGCAGCAGAAACCATAAACAAGTGAAATTATATCAACACTCGCCGGGACTCGACGAACGCTGCACTTTTAAGTTCTACTTATTTATCTCCCTTGTTTCCTCTGACACCAAGGTGGACGGAGCGTGTTTTTACCTCTGTTGTACGCCACTCCTTTCCTATTCCATCTCCAGGTGCTGCATGATGTCATCGCTGGGCACCGAAGGGGGCCCAGCGATGACGCTCAATGAAAGGGAGTACTCGGTTTCCACTCCGTTTGTTTTGTTTGTTGCTTTCTTTCTTGTTTGTTGCTTGCAAAATCGAAGATTTTTCAAGTATATTGGTTGGTCTTGTGCGTTAATCTGTCTGTCTGTCTGCCTGTTTGTCTGCCTGCCTGTCAATCGCCTACAGGTCATAATTTTAAACCGAGCTTCACAAAACTTCAACAGATGGTAGAGTTGGTCATAAGGAAGCCTATTGATTTTGAGGTCAAATTTCTATAATTGTCATTTTTCATCGGATTGACTTGAAAATTGATCATCATTTGCATTTTGAGTCACTAAATTGGGAAACAAACCATTTTTGAGGTCAAAGGTCAACTCAAGTAAAAACTTCTAAAATCATCAATTTCCATCTGAAAAATCATCAATTTCCATCTCGTTGACCTGAATTTTGATTAAAATCGTCAATTTTAATCTTCATGAAATGGACAATTGGATGTATCCATGGCAACGTTTTATTTTGGGAGGTGTGGATTTTGCAAGTATCGTGCTCTGCATGCGGTCTTCTTGTTACTTGCAAAAATTGAAGATTTTTCATTCTCTTATTCTGTCTGTCTGTCTGTATGACAGTCGCCTACAGGTCACAATTTTCAACCAATCTTCAATAAACTTCACCAATTGGCAGAGTTGGTCATAAGCAGGAGGAAGCCTATTGTTTCTGGGGTCAAAAGGTCAATAGGTCAACATAGGCCAAAGGTCACCAAATTTGTCAAATTTCTAAAATCGTCAATTTTCATCTGAATGACTTGAAATTTTAAGAGGATTTGCATATCTGGTCACTGAATTCAACCACCAATTATTTTTGAAGTCATCATAGGCCAACCAGTTATTTTAGGGATTTTGCAAGTATGGTGCTATGCACGACATATTTCTTTGTTTGTTTGTTTGTTTGTCCGGGTGATATCTCAGCCATCCTTTGAGCTACGAAGCTGAAATTGGGTCAAAATAGTGAGCACGTGCTTTGGCAAAAACGGTATTTTATATTTTTTGATCGATCTATTCATTGATGAATTACTTAGTTATCATCGATTTATTAAGTACTTATTTGTTTTCTTTCTCATCTGCTCAATATCTCAGGCACCTTTTGAACTAGGAAGCTGATATTTGGACAAGACAATGACCAAGTGATTTGGCTGTAAAGGGTATTTTGATTTATTGATTAATTGTTTGATTAATTACTTATTTGATTGATTTTCAAAAAGTTACATATTCAGATGAAACGGTGGTGGTTTAGATATTATATTAGTCAATTGATTAAGAAATTAATTATTTTATGATTATTATTTATTTATTTTTATTACGCAATTAATCAACGAGTCAAATATTGCACACCACTCCCTCCCAATTCAACCTCCATGTATTGCACGGTAGTATCGCTGTGTGCCAAATGCAATGTCGCATGCTGGAGGATATGTTATTTATTTATTTGGCAATGGGTCGGTGTAGTTTGAATGTATCTTTCTGTTTTCCGATGAGCAGGGTTTCTCAAAAAGTTGTGGATAGTTTCGGACGAAACTTGGTGGACAGGTGGGGTGTGTGACTGAATGAATGAATTGATTAGATTTTGGTGAAGATCTGGATCCAGATACTATCATTTTAAAAGTGATTCTTCACCATTGAGGGATAGAGCCAAAAACTATAATGTAACACGATATCTCCAAAAAGTTAGCGAGTTATGACAAAACTAGGTGGATGAGTTGGTTAGGTGAGCCGAATAAGCCAATTAGATTGCTCATATTCATCCTATCAGGGGGATACAAAACGTAAACTGTTCAGCCTGGTGGAGGTATGTGCTCTACCGAGTGCTGTTGTAGTTTTACCTGTAATTTTGGTTCTGGCTAAACATTGCACTGTCGTTCATTTTTCCAATGGTCCTGTCTTCTTTAATCAGACACTAGACGTACTTACTCATCACTTCACTGACGGGTTTAATCAAAACACCGCATGTTTTATTTCACAAAAAATATTGCATGTCTCTCTGTGGGTATCAATGAGGGTGTAAAAGGAAGACTAACATGCAAAAAATGATCTTTTATAGCATGCAATTGTTGTTGGCATGGCTGTGGTTGTTTGTGTGCTTCGTCCATGCAATTAAATATTTTTCTATTGCTTCGAAAAGTATTACTATGTAATTCTATATAATTTTTTGTGCTCCTCCAATGTCGTTCTAAAGGGTTACTGCTGTTGTCGATTAATAAATGTGACTGTTGGAACCGCCACATGAAGCACCCATTCTCACTTTTTCCTCAGTCCTGGAAAGAGGAGTTCTGAAACGGGGATCTCTTTGATTCAACGGACACAAATTTTCATTCCAATTAACACACAGACACACACACAAGACTTCAAAAAGCAAGAACCCCTGCATTAAAGCTCGCGTTCCTGATTATTTTTCTTCTTCAATCCTGGAAACACGGGCTTTTTAAAAAACAGGCAAGTTATGATTATGCGGACACAAATTTTTGTTCCAAGTAAAGATATTATTAGCTTGCCAACCATGTAAATTGTAAATAGAACATTCGTTTTCCAATGATACCATTTTAATTATTCCACGACAGCAGGAACCCTTTAGAAGAAGCGTGACACACACATTAACGGATGGTCAGACGGACGGTTCTGCTTGTAGTAATAGATGCAAAATTGTCTTGTGCCTCATTCATTTTTAATCCAGTTCGGGTCTCTCTTGCATTAAGCGTCCTCCTCTATTATACCAGGGAAGTTCTCTCTCTCTCTTTCTCCCATTTTCTGATTTTGAATATGTGGGAAATGACTGGCAGGAGCACGATTAATGTCAATTGTCGGAATGGTGAGGGAAGGGGAGGGCGAGGTTTTGGATTTCTTTGTAATCCACTGACTGTCAAGAGAGAGGCAACTTCACAAGGTGGCGTCACCAGCACTCAAAGTTATACAGGAAATGAGATCACTTTCCCCAAGGTCGCCGACGTGTTTGTCTGAACAAAGTTCTTTGTTATCTCATGTCTGTCTGCATGCGTGTGTGATTTGTGCAACAGCTCTTGCATGGGCCTTTGACCCAGTGGGGAAAAAACGAGTCCAGGTCTCCACTGCTTTCAGTCACATGGTGCCTCAATCTTGTGCACTTTTCTAATCTTGCAAAATGAACTTTGTGATACATTTGAGTGATCATGGTGGTGGTCACGCTTGTAATTAACAGTATTTTCCCTGCTGCAATTTCCATATCTCATGGTGTTTTTAATGGAATGTTCCCAACAGGATGTGGATGCCTCTGAGATCAAGGTGCAGGTGTGTGTTTACGCATTTGACCTGCTTTACCTCAACGGAGAGGTGAGAAACACAAGGAGTTTGGGCCCATTTCATCAGTAACTTTAGCACTCCTTGATTAATGTAAACATTGTTTAAAATGGTGATTAATAACTTTAGTTTTGTTTTCCACTGAAGGTCTTTTAAGTTTTACTTTGTAACCACTGGCATTTTTTAGGATAGGAAATGCAATCTCGCAGAGGAAACTGCTTGAACAACTGGAGATGCGTCTCATCTGGGTAGAAAGGAATTTCCATTTATCACAATATCCTGAATAAAGATGTTATTATCGGTCATTGTTATTGTAATATATAACTATTTTTTATGAGTTGTTTGGGAAAGAGTTGGCGTTCAAAGAAACATCCTGCATAAATATTTATATCATGAATGATGTTATTGTTCGTGTCAATCATTGGATGGGAAGCAAATCAGACAAGTGTCATAGATTTGAATTCATTATATGGCCATTATCGTATTCCACTACTGCGTCTTTTACGGTGCAATTCGTCCCACCTTGTGGGGTCAGCTGAGATTGAACTCTGGCCTAAGTCTTTCACAAACCAGCTGGCCAGACTTGGAATTGCATTTTTAACTCAACTGAACCATATCCAGCTGAGTTTTTGTCGACACCCAGTGTCTGTCGTCCGTATTTTTACCTTCGCAAAAGCGGAAGGTTATGTTTTGATCGCTGTGTATTTATTTGTATGTCTGTGTGTGTGTATGTTAATCGCATAACTCAAAAAGTATTCAACCGAATTGCATGAAATTTGGTGGGATGATTGGTTATTATACGGGACACATTTGATTAGATTTTGGGAAACAGATTTGCTCAAATTCTGACTATTTTTAACTCGATCGTATTTCACTCAAAGTTATGAGCGACTGAAGAAGAAGATGTCCATCCAGGACGTCATCACTATAACGCGATCTCCCGCGATCATTTCAACCTCAAAAAAAATTATAATTGCAGATTTGTCAAGAGATGAGGCATATTAACAAACGAATGAAACAGATTTGCTCAAATTCTGACTATTTTTAACTCGATCGTATTTCACTCAAAGTTATGAGCGACTGAAGAAGAGGATGTCCATCCAAGACGTCATCACTATAACGCGATCTCCCGCAATCATTTCAACCTCAAATGAAATTCAAATTGCAGATTTGTCAATCGGGGAGGCATATTAACAGACGAATGAAACAGATTTGCTCAAATTCTGATTTTTAAAAATCGATCGCATTTCACATAAAGTTTCACATCGCATACACTCCCATGCCAAGTACAGAACAGTAGCTGCGGCGAAGGTATGCGCTCTACCGAGTGCCCGGATTCTAGTTCATCCGTGTTTTTGTTTTTAATACAGAATCGAGGCTCGTGTAAGAGCTAACACATTGAACATTAACACAGGCATAGACACATAAAACATACAATGAAGGGAGTGGGAGACAAGAGGGAGAGAGAGAGGGAAGCACACACGCACAACAACAGTAGAGAACAGGGACGTCGGTAGATCTGTAGGAGGAGGAGGGCTGGGGAGGAGGGAGGGGTACACGGTATAAAGCAAATGAACACTACTATGAATTTCAGGAAAGAAGTTGGGGGTTTAAAGAGGCGGATTTGGGGTGTTTTAACGGGGGTAAAAGAAAAAAAAGTCTTTCCCAAACCAGCTGGCCAGACTTGGAATTGCATTTTAAACTCAACTGGACTATGTCCAGCTGAGTTTTTGTCGACACCCAGTGTCCGTCTGTCTGTCGTCTGTAAATAATTCGACGTCTACGTGCTAAAAGTCACAAATATTGATTAAATTTGATGAAACTTGTTATGCAGCATCTTTAAGACATAAACTAGTTTGGGATTGCATTTGGGCGTTGCACGCCCAAAAATGGTCGCGGCAGGGTGGCCATATCGAAAAATCAATTTTTGTCAATCTGGTACTTCCTAATGTAGCTGGAAGGCTGAAACTTGGTGTGTAGACAGTATGTAACAAACCTCAACACATATAATAAATTCAAGTCTGAAATCTGAGAAAAGTAATTGTAGTTTTACTTTTCATGCCTCACTTAAAACTCAATTTTTTCTCGTTTCCTGTTTAAACATGAGATACCTTCAACGTTACTGTACCTCTTTAGCACATATAAACTATATAGATTGTGGTTCTATTATGCATATTCTAACCATATTGATATAGACCAGTTGAGTTCAGGTTCCCTGGAACCTCTAGTTTGGTATTTGACTTAGGGCGGGGGCCAAAAGTGTTGCTCCTCTTGCACTTTAATGCCATGTAAACATCACAACTACCAAGTTTGAATTTCCACACAACTGTTTAGAAGGAGATAGCGTGACGGGCCACCAGACAGACAGACTTACGATATCGCCCAGTTTTCTTTTTCATAAAGCATGGGGATAAATACACAATTTCACCTTTATCGTATAAATGTACCTCTCACTCTTGTTTGCATATGTGTGTGGTCCCAGTCGTATGAAATCTCATGAATGTTGTATGTTTTCGGGACAGTCTTTGGTACGACGGCCGTTGCGTGAACGGCGAGAGTTGCTCCATGGTGCATTTCACGAGCGGGAGGGTGAGTTTCTGTTCGCACGCTGCATGGTGAGCAGCAGTACAGAAGACATCGCCGACTTCTTGGAGCAATCAATCCGCGGTAACGCCTCTGTGTTCCTCAGGAGAATAGTTAAAAGCAACTGCCATATTCAAGTAGAATGCTACATCTTGATCACAGCTGGAAGCCCTCATCATGCATGAAGCACATTTGGTTGGATCTTTACCTTTGTGTTACAGACTCATGTGAGGGGCTTATGGTGAAAACTCTGGATAAAGATGCCACATATGAAATTGCCAAGCGCTCCCACAACTGGCTAAAGGTGAGGTTTGAAATCTCAATAAGTTGACGTGGCATATTGGAGACGCTTTACCTGAAGGCAGGTCAAGTTGTGGTAAACACAATCTCAAGTATTACAAATGCCAGTTACAAACGAACGACTTGTACCTTGACGTGGTGTAACGGGGTACTTAACGATAATACTGTACTGATAAAGTTGCTAAACTCTCGAGTAAATTTAAAGCATGATTTGCAACATCTGATGGCGATTGGATCAGTTTGTTAAAGTAGATGAGTTTGCTGAGGTGGACCTTACGGACATATTTGCTCCGGTCGATATGCATCGAATCGACATCGCTTTGCATTTATGGACAATTCGGGTTTTTATAACGATGTGAAGTGATGTTGAAGAAGATAGTACATATCCATTCCCTTAGCCTTTGAATTTCGTTTCTCCAGCCTCGACCCGTTGGCGCTAAATGTGTAATATTATTTACTGGCAGGGGATACCCGGCACTGCCCAGGGGAGGGAGGGCAGTTACCCCGCACATCCCGGTTGGGTTAGCTTTCCCTGGCGGGGGTTTCGGGATGTGTTGGGCATTGAAAAGCGATGGAGTTCTTAGCCTAATGGTGGCTACCTTTTTCCTGCGGACCGGCGGCAGCACCGCCTGAGCCCACAACCCAATATACACTTTATAGCGGCCTTTGTTGGCCTCAAAACGGAAGTCCAGGCCATCGTGTGGTCGCCTAAAACCGTGCCCAGATTTTGAAGTACCCAAAATTTCGGACCTTTAGGTGCTTAAGTTCGGCCGTGAAAGAATAATGCACAAAAACTTGAAAATATTTACAAGATTCGGCACAAATAAAGTACAAATTTAATATTGCGCAAATTGGATTGCATTGGTGTGTGGCTTTCACGCTCAGTTTAGTCTCTGCTATAGATTAGTTCACTGATGCTGCAGGCCTCTGTCCTCAGGTCATTGTATATTATTTCTACGTGTCCTCATATCAGGTGAATATGGTCTAATTTTTGTTACATGATCATCACGTGAACATGCCTGAAAGCGTTAACTTGGGTGAAAATGGTTTTTATAATATTCTGAAGCTGTGCTGTTGCACTTGTGTGAACATGTATGTTGTCACTGAAGCACTATGAATTGCAAGTCTTGTTTTTGTTGTTGATGTAGAATGGAGATCACTGAAGTACTCGTTTCGTATCGTATGCATATTGGGAAGGGAATCGATTGCAAGTTTGGCCCACAGGCTGTTTCATTTCTGGGTGACGTGACTATACTGCTGATGTTAAAGCATAAGTTTGTAATTTGTTGAGGGTGCCGGCGATAACTCCTGTTGTGGAATTTTTTGTTTAATCTAATATTAGCCTTTGAATTGATTTGACAAGACTCGAGAGAATTAAATGTCCACATTTCGTCTCAGAAGACAATTAATGATTTAATGACACATAGTAATACTTGATTCATTTTCACCAAAGGTATTTACAGAATATACTTCCATTTGAGTTACACATACACGAATAAAACGAAATCACCACGCTACATTCTACACACATTCAGACAAGAAAATGAACCAAGAACTCTCCGAGGGTGCCGTGGCATGGCTTTTTTTTATAGTCAGAGATCAAAGAGCGGGGTCAGGTAAGGTTCAAGAAAGATAACAGGCAATTTCGTGTCTTCAACTCGTTGGGTCAGCTCTTTTTCTTTCTTCATATGCAACTCTCCCAGCCATAAAATGTCAAGTCATAGAGATAACAGAGATTTCTAACATCTTACAAAATAAACAAAGCCTTCTGTTTCTAATAGATAATATGCCTTCGCGTGACTGAGGAGATTGGTTGCTTCTCAATCTCTAAGAGAAAAACAGGGTTGGAGAAAGTTCGAATCAGTGAGGGTTATACATCATTCTTTTAAATATTTTTAATATATATATTAAGTTTACGTATTTTCAATGGCAAAGTCGAGGCTCAGGTAAATCTACTTGATTTACACATTAATTTTCTTCTTCTACACTTTTCTTGATCCCTGGTGTTGGCTTAGCGGTTAGGGTGCCGGCTTGGGATCCCAGGATCCTGGGTTCAAATCCCGGTTGATCGCTGAATTAACGCCAGGGGGGTTGACTCAGCCTGTCATCCTTCCGAGGTCGGCAAATTGAGTACCAACTTGCTGGGATGAATGATCACGGTGTGTACCCCGATTTAGAATAGGTACACCGTATCCCTGCGCATCGTAAGAGGCGACTAAGCGTTGGCGTCAGGAAGGGCATCCGGCCATAAAAACATTGCCTCAAACAGGGAACCATGATTGTCATGGGGCCCGCAAGGCTAACCCCCGCTTTAGCGGGGAAAAATGGCCTTAAAACGATCATTCATTCATTCATTCATTCATTCACACTCCCCTACATGTCACAAATGAAATTTTGCAATCTCTAGCATCGACTACCTAATGCGAGCAGACAAGACTCCCAGCTTAACATCCATGTGAGGAACGGCACACTCCTGTGAAGCACCAATCCGACACTTTGTAGCTGGGCGAATAGGTTATTCTCAGCATCAATTTGACAGAACCTAAATGAGACTGTTTCAAGGTAAATTAACTACTACAGGTTATTCTAAGCACCACCGGTACATTGAGCAACTCGTACGGGTTTGTGTTGCTAAATGTGCCGACTGTCGGACAGGCATAAAGGATGCCACTGACTGTCTTTCAACCAAGAGCGGGCACGTTATCGCTGGCACTGCGATCAAATTCTAAATTCCTGCTCTGCATAAACAGCCCACTTGGAGCTTTTCCTTTGTGATCATAAAGCTTTTTGATTTACATTTAATGATTTTCATTTTGGAGTCGGTTATGGTCACAATGCTTTTTTGTTTTTTAAGTCTGCAATCGTAAAATAAAAGCAGATCACCACTTATGATTCGTCATCACAAAGTAGCCTCTTCATTTGTGCTGGGTTGCATCATTGGCTGAGGGCGCGAGTGCTCTCTGTCGGTTAGGGCAGGAATTTGTAATTTGTTCATGGTGCCGGCGATGGCTCACCTACCGTGGGATATTTAATATCCACCAATGAATGCTGGCAGACGGGACGCCAGTTTAACCTCCATCCGAGAGACGGCACACACATTGATGGATCGCCCTGCCTGTGAAACACCGGGATGACAATTTATAGCTGGGTCGGGAATCGAACCCAGGCTAAACAGCTCACAGGCAAGTATGCATACTTCTAGGCCAAACTGTCAGCCCACAAAGCAGCCAAGGTGGGGCGATATGCTGGTGGATGAAAACGAGTGAATTTAAACAGCGTATGGTTCCTTGCACACTCGCAAACAAGTTGCAATCTACTGTAATTTCTGGGGGAGACGGAGGCGTGATCTTTGGTGTTGTTTCTGGTTCCGCATCATCAAGATTGCCTCACCTATTGTATATCCTTCTTAAAGTACACCACCATTGTTTGTAATACTTCACCATTTATTCGTTGCAAAATAGCGGGGTTCACCTGAAGTTAACTGTTGCGAATTATCAGAGTTAATATTCATTTGGGTTGTGGATTTTAAGAAATTCAATCTGCTTGAAATGTGACATATTTTTTTTCCTCTTAATTTTCTATTAGCGTCAGGGTCTTTAGTTACTTAAACCACCTTTAGAGGCCATTTTTCCCCGCAAGGCGGGGGTTGGCCTTTTTCGGGAACCGTGGTTGTTGTTGTTTTTTTGGTCCCCTTTTTGAAGCAATGTTTTACGGCCGGATGCCCTTCCTGACGCCAACCCTTTTTGCCGCAAATTGTTATTAACATAAATTGTTCATTGTTTAGTTACTTGCCGGAAACAATCAATTGCTTAACCAAGCCCTCCCCGTTCTTCCAACCCCGCAGCTAAAGAAAGACTACCTTGAGGGAGTGGGCGACACACTGGATCTTGTGGTGATCGGTGGCTATCACGGCAAAGGAAAACGAACCGGCACGTATGGAGGTTTCCTGCTTGCTTGTTACGATGTGGAGAATGAGGAGTTTCAGACCATCTGCAAGGCAGGGCCACACGTCCACGATCAAAATTGACATTTACCACCATTGTATGATTTATATTGGTCATCGGCATTATTGTTCCCTTACGTCTCAGATTGGCACAGGTTTTAAGGATGAAGACTTGGAGACATATGGCACCTTCTTCAAGGTGGGCCTTATCCTTTGGGAGTTTGAATAAAAAAAATACCACCTTTAGAGGCCATTTTCCCTGCAAAGCGCACCGTGGTGGTTGTTGTTGTTTTTTGTTGGTCCCCTTTTTGAAGCAATGTTTTACGGCCGGATGCCCTTCCTGCCGCCAACCCTGTTTGTCGCCTTTTTACGACAAACAGGGAATTACCAGTGAACTGGTACTCAATTAGCCGACCTCGGAAGGATGACAGGCTGAGTCAACCCCCCTGGCGTTAATTCAGCGATCGACCGGGATTCGAACCCAGGATCCTAGGATCCTAAGTTGGCACCCTAGCCGCTACACCAACACCAGGCTCAACACCAGGCACCAGTTTGAATAAATTTAAAAAAATTAAAAATAACCACCTTTAGAGGCCATTTTTCCCCGCAAGCGGGGGTTGGCCTTTTTCGGGAACCGTGGTAGTTGTTGTTTTTCGGTCCCCTTTTTGAAGCAATGTTTTACGGCCGGATGCCCTTCCTGACGCCAACCCTTTTTGCCGCCTTTAACGACAAACAGGGAATTACCAGTGAACTGGTACTCAATTAGCCGACCTCGGAAGGATGACAGGCTGAGTCAACCCCCCTGGCGTTAATTCAGCGATCGACCGGGATTCGAACCCAGGAACCTAGGATCCTAAGCTGACACCCTAGCCGCTAGCCCAACACCAGGGTTTGAATGTTCGGCACAAATTCATTTCAACCAGTGAAATGGAAGTGGCAGTTTGTCGTCTTTGTGATGATGCAGGAAAAGGTGTTGACACTCCCACGGGCGTACTATCGGTGGGACTCTGGTGCGGAGCCAGACGTTTGGTTTGAACCGGTGCAGGTATGGGAGGTCAAGTGCGCCGACCTGTCCATCTCGCCCGTGTACAAAGCTGCGCTAGGGCTGGTAAGTCCTGCGGAATAGGTGTGACCATAATTTTGAGAAAACCAAACTAGTAGTTTGCCTCGTGTAATCATTCACTCCATCTCTTCCTTGGTGTATTGCAGGTGGACCCTGAGAAAGGAATTTCCCTTCGGTTTCCACGCTTTCTTCGCATTCGGGAGGATAAGCAGCCTGAAGATGCCACAAGCAACTCCCAGGTATGATTAAGAAACAATACATGTGATCGAACAATTTTTTTCACCACATATTGATACATGGGCGAAACTCCTTCCGTATAGCACGGAACTCCGTATTTTTGTAACAACCCATACTGAGGTTTCCCTATTTTCGTCATCAGAAAAGTATGCCATGATTTTTTGTTGGGGAATTAAGGTGCTATTCCAATAAGCTGATTCGTTTCTTAACGGTGTACATTCGTGTAGAAGTTATCCGGCTACAAAAGCTTGCAAGTGAGTTACCGTGATCAGATGTCCGCCAGGCAGAAGAAAGTCTATGTTGGTAAATACGGAAATAGCGCCCATTGTTGGAGTTTCGCATCGCTGTTCGCTCCTATGATCTTCACGGAAAATACCAAAATGTCGTCTTTACATTGCATGTAGTGAAGACGCGATTCTGCTGCATACAAATACAAAACCTGATAATGTCTGTTGGTCGCGGTGAGTTTGTGACCACTTCCATACGAGATCAATAAATGTTAACAAGGATCTTTGATGCAGGAGGTGGTTAATTCCACCCATCTTTTAGATAAAATTTGCTATTTAACCTCCTCTGTGGATTTGCCATTAAAGCCATGGTGCAAAATCTGCTCTGGTTTACATTGGAGCAAGGGTGATTCCAGGAAAACCCTCCATTACATGGTGATCTGTGTGTGATGTGTCATGTGTCATGTGTCATATGTCATGATGTGGAATCTGATGTGTGTGATGTGGAATATAATACACCAAAATGATCGAATTAATATTAACAACAATAATAAGAGTAACATCATTTGGGAAAAATAATAACGAACGTATAATCCCCACCCTAGCTCAAGCACATCTGGGTTTGGTGAAAGGCAAGCTAATGCTCAATCAGTACAGGGGGCAGGTATACTACAAGGCCATGAGGACCAATGAAAATTTGGACCAACAGGTCCACTAGTGTATCAGAAGTCCTGGAAAGGAATGTGGTATTCATTTATTTTATGATAATAAAATGCTGTACTAACTGAAAATATTCTTCCTAGTAATGGATACTCAGGTGAAATAAAACAAAATTCCACCAAATATCACTTTTTTTTATTTGCATAGTTTTTTGTTAGAATTTGGACAAGATCAGCCCCAAAATGCATATTTTGACATCAAAATTTCAACAATTTACAGAGGGGAGCGGGAAAGGGGGAGGAAGGACATGCCCCCAGATCCCCGTCATTTTCCTTTTTTTTTTTTAAACTTCTGCAGTTTCACCCATGCCGATTTGAAAAAAAGAATGCACAATTTAGCAGTCAAAAGCAACTTGGTGAACTTTTGTGCTGTCTTGCTCTTGTGGGTCAAAGGGAACAACAGAGCTATTGACAATGGAGTGCCTTGTCAGGGTATCTAGATTGCAGTAGATCTGAGAACCACCACAGACTTTTTTTTTTTTTTTTTTTTTTGTATACAATATCGAGGCTCGTGAAAGAGCGAACATTAATCACACAGAAAGACAAACCGACACATAAAACATATAACATAGGGAGCGGTAGACAAGATGGGGAGAGAGGGGGAAGGACACAAACACAACATTTGAGAGCAGGGACCGAGAGACATGGAGACATCGAGAGATCTGAGAGAGGGCGAGGGCTTTGGGGGGGGGGCGTGGGAAGGGGGCAGTGGGAGAGGTATAAAACATATGGACACTGCCAGGACTTCCAGGAAAGAAGTTGGAATTTCAAACAAGGTGGATCTGGGGTGAATTAGCGGGGGTAGAAAAGATCAAGGTTTTGGATGGGGGAAGATAAGAGATGGTGGTGAACAGCTGTTTTAAAGACCTGGAGGGAGGAGTGGGATTGAAGGGAGTGAGGGAGTTTGTTCCAGAGGCGGGAGAAAAGAGGAATGAAAGAGTGAAGGTGAGCGGAGAGCCGAGATTTCGGCAGTTTAACCATCAGAGGGTTGCTGGCAGATCTTGTGCGACCTGTAGGAATATTTGGGGGACAGAGCACAGAGAGAGCTGGGGGTGCAAGGCCGGAGAGGAGTCGGTAGAAGACAGAAAGACCACCTACCTGCCTGCGGTGAGTGAGTGAAAGGCCCTCAGAGATAGCTTCATCGCGGGAGATTCCAATAATTCTGAAAGCTTTGGTTTCAACAGCGTGAAGCCGAGCTAGGTGTGAGGCAGGAGCACCGGCCCATAGGGGAGAACAGTATTCCATTGAGCTGCGGATGAAAGCCTTGTATGTGGTGAGGAGCTCAGGTGTGCCGAGGAAGGACTTCGCACGACGGAGGATGCCCAGTCGGCGACTGGCTTTGGAGGCCAGCTTGGAAATGTGGTTTTCCCAAGAAAGATCATGGCAGATAGTGAGACCCAAAATCTTGAGCGACAGAACTTCTTGGAGAGGATTGTTGAGAAAGTAGATGGGAGGGTTGTCCAGTCGATCTTTTCGGAGAGACATAGTAAGAGTGTGAGATTTGTCAGGATTGAAAGACATGTTCCACTTGTTTGACCAGTCTGTGATTTTGTCCAGGTCTTCAGAGAGTGAGGAGGCAGCAGACTGCCGATCTGAGGGAAGAGGAATGGAGCGGCAGAGAGTGGAGTCATCAGCAAAGAGATAGAGAGGATTTTCGAGAGAGTCAGAGAGATCATTGATGAAGACCAGAAAAAGCACGGGGCCCAGAACACTGCCTTGGGGAACTCCAGCCTGAACAGGAAGAGGAGATGAGAGAAACCCATTCAGGGCCACACGTTGACGACGACTAGAGAGGAAGTCCGCCAGCCATGCGTGGAGATTTCCATGGATACCAAAAGAGGAGAGTTTGGTGAGCAGAGCGGGGTGCCAGACCGTGTCGAAGGCACGTGATATGTCGAGGGAGACAGCTCTAATTTCCTGTTTGGCATTGAGGACCTCCATCCATTGTTGAGACAGCAGAAGCAGCATGTCCAGAGTAGAGTGACCTGGTCTGAAACCAAATTGATGATCAGAGATCAAGCCATTGGAGAAGAGGAAAGATTTCATATCAGAAGCAATGATGGATTCCATGACTTTGCTGATAATTGGGAGAAGGCTGATTGGTCTGTAGTTGCTAGGATCTGTTTTTGCACCTTTTTTGTGCAAAGCGGTGATGTTGGCTGATTTCCAAGCAGATGGCAGTTGACCTTGAGCAAAAGAGAGGGTGAAGAGAACAGAGAGAGGGTGAGATAGAGCAGCAGAGCAGGATTTTAGGACCCGTGGGCTGATGCCGTCGGGTCCAGTTGCAGAATCAGAGTCGAGGGTTGACAGAAACTTTTCCACCTTGTCAGGAGGAAAGGACACGGAGTCCAGGAGCAGCAGGGTACGACTGGGTATGGTGGGTACAGAGAGGGATGGGTTTGGGACACAAGATTTAGAGGCAAACACAGAGTTGAGGCATTCAGCTTTTTCACGTGCGGAGTCAGCTGTGTAGCCGTTTGAGGTAAGGGAGGGGATGGAGGGGGAACAAACACCAGAAACGGATTTGACCAGACGCCACCAGGATTTGGAAGAGGGAGACAGATAAGAGAGTTCGGTCTTGAGAACGGAGAGATATCGTTTCCTGGCTCTCCTGAGGGTGGACACACACTTGTTTCGGGCTTTGTGAAAGGAAATGAGATTTCCTTCCGTTGGATTTGCTTTCCAGGAGACGAAAGCAAGTTGTTTCTGGGCAACAGCCTCACCACAAGATTCCGTGTACCATGGACGGGAGGAAGGGTATGACAACTGAAGACGAGATGGGATAAATCTGTGCATGAGAGAGAGCAATTTACTTTGGAAGAATTCCCAGGATGAGTTGATGTCAGAGGTGGTAGAGATGGGAGACCAGTCCAGATGATTGATGGCTGCTTGAAGACCGTGCCAGTTGGCCTGAGTGAAATGCCAGACTCGTCGACGCTGAGCAGGCTCCCTGAGGATGGTCAGAGAGATGTCCACTTTAACAAGGACATGATCAGATGTTCCGATCGGAGCAGAAGAAGAGCAGCAGACATTTTCAGGGAAGTTAGTCATAACCAAGTCCAGAAGAGAAGATGTTCCGTTGACTGAGATCCGGGTCGGGAAATTGACAGATTGTGTCAGTCCCAGTGAGTCGCAGAAGTCCTTTGCTGAGGAGCCATGGCTGGTGAGAGAGGTACCCACACCCAGCCAACTGGCATGATGACAGTTGAAATCACCACATATGAGGAAGAGAGAGTTGGGATGAGTAGATAGAAGTTGGTCCATATCATCAGACAGCGAGATGTAGATGGAGTCATCACTGTTTGGTGGACGGTACAACACACATATGAACAAGAGGTGGGAGCGAAGGGGAAGCCGTAGCCAGAGGTATTCCTGGGGGTGAGGTGGAGAGAGTGCAGTGCAGGGCGAGTGAGGAAGAGAGTTTTTGATAAAGATAGCAACCCCGCCTCCAGGACGAGGCTCAGGTCTATCATACCGGAGGAGGGAGTAGCCCGGGAGAGATACTATGGAATCAGAGACATCATAAAGGAGGAAAGTTTCTGTTAAGCAGATCACGTCTGGTTTGACAGAAGCAACCTGTATGGAGAGATCGGTTAAGTTTGAACGAAGGCCCCGGATGTTTGAGGTCCATACCGTTAATGAAGAGGAAGGGGGAGCATCAGATACAGAACAGGGGGGAGGAGGGGTAGGGTAAGATGTGGAAGAGGTGGAAGAGGTAGGGAGAGCTGTTGAAGGTGTGTCAGAGATTTCAGAATAGCTCGGAGAAAGGGAAGGATGGGGCGGACAAAAGGTTTGATGGTGATTGGGTGAGCCACAATGAGGTGTTATTTGAGGAGGGGGAAGAGCGAGGCAGAAGGTTGGGGGAGATGGAGGTGAGAGTTTGAAGGGGGAAGAAGCGGGGAGGACGCTTTGAGGAGGGGGAGTGAGCGGGGGGAAATTGAGAAGCAATGAGGGTGGGGAGATTTGAAGGGGAGGGGTGAGGGGGGAGTTTGGGAGGGAAGGGACAAGGGGAGGGATTTGAAAGGGATGGGATATGGGGGAGATTTGGAGGGGAGGGGTGAGGCAGGATTCTAGGAGGGGAGGGGCGAGGGGGCGTCTTGGCGGGGAGGGGTGAGGGGGTAGTTTAGGAGGGAGGGGGCAAGGGGGGAGATTTGAAAGGGATGGGTGATGGGGAAGATTTGGAGGGGAGGGGTGATGGGGAAGATTTGGAGGGGAGGGGTTATGGGGAAGATTTGGAGGGGAGGGGTGAGATTGGATTTTTGAAAGTGTACGATTTATGGGAAACGAACATTTATTGCAAAATGAGTTTCTTGTGACCTTCGAGTTAAAAATACGTTTAAGGACGCTGGATGGAGGATGGAGTGCAGGAGAGTTTAGGGAATGTAGAACAAAGGCACTATAGGAGATGGATATTTTTTTTGGGATGAATTGATTTGGTGAGCAAGTCGAAAGCAGCCTTTTAAAGAAGAAGAAGAAAAAGGTGTTATAAAATATGACGGAATACATAACTTGAGGGGAAAGTGTAAACATTGAAGGTTAATGAGTGAAAACTATCTGGGGAAATGGGGGAGAAACACGTGGTCGAAGAACGAACGAACGAATAAGAATGAATAAACGAATGAGAACAGAGAAGGAAATGTTTTTTTTTTTTTTTTTTTGAGTTGAGATTTACACAAGGAAGTAGGCTATGGGTGAAAAGACTGGGAATACAGAGAACGAAAGTTATTGGATCACAAACGACAGACCACTGAGAGAAAAACAAAGCCTCAAGGTTGTACAGTGCACACTGTACAAGGCCTTGCTCGCGACACGGCAAACAGACGATCAATTTATGAAAGATAAACACCGAGAAACAACCAAAGTTGCACACAATAACTTCACACACCGAAAGATAACTACAGTTTCGACAAAATACAATTGTGAACAGACTTAACTTCGAAAAACGTGGAGACCTTGTGGAGCTTCGAAAATCCCTGCCGCCGTCTCCAAGATCTCGCGAGATCTCCGAGATCTCCGAGACTTGCTCACTCACTCACTCACTCACTCACTCACTGACAGTGGCTAGCTGAAGCATAATCCACAGTCGAGGTATAAAATGGAGTTGTGGTTAAATTAGATGACTGTTGAACCATTCCTTCAATACTGCACCCCTCTCTGGCACTAGCCTCCCGCTACCATCCTTAATACCAATGCACCTCCCCCCCCCTCCCCCCCCCCCCTTCCATGTCCTTGCTATCCCCATCCCTGTCACAAGCCAATTTATCGATCTTCCTCCCACCATCCTCTTCCATCATCATCAATTTGTTATACACCTCCTCTTCCATATATTCTTCCTTCTCGTGAAGCCTGTAGACCTTGGGCATGCAAATCAAGCTCGGGTCTGAGATACGAGGCAAGGCCTGAGAGAAATGCTGCGAATCTTATGAACACAATTTGCTGGACCAAATTTATACAGTACATAGAATTTCTGCATTCTTCACTTATGGTTAAATTAGACAACTTTTTTTTAATGTAATTTTTTTTTTTAACCAGAGCTTTTCATTCCGATGTCGCTGCTTACGTAGATTAAGTTATGTCTGAGAATGAACAATCTGTATTAAAGTAGATCTGTGTGCACAGGCATGCACACGCTTTACAATAGTCTCTCCCTTCCCTTCGGGCAATTCTCCTCCTGCTCCCGAGCAATTCTCCACCTTGGCTGGTAACACAAGCGAACGAATCTGGGTCTAGACTAGCTCTAGTTCAATGGGTTTTTACGGCGTAGCACAAAGGGCAAAGCTGTCCAGAACAGTGTTTGTCTGTCCGGATGTATGTATGTATGTGATTCTTCACCATTGAGAGATTGGGCGAAAAGCGATATATAACGTGGTATTTAAAAAAGTTATGGATGAGTTATGACTAAACTTGGTGGAAGAGTTGGTTAGGTGACAAGAGCAAGCCAATTAGATTTTGGTTCAGTTCCGAATCCGGATCCGGCCTATCAGTGAGATACAAAACAAACTTCAGCCTGGCGGAGGTATGCGCTCTACCAAGTGCCGTTCTCGTTTAAATGTTGAGTGTCGAGTTAGGACCACAGCACATACCTTTTTAAAGTCTTTGGTATGATTCAGCCAGGGTTTGAACCTATTTGAATCTTATTGCATCAGTACATGTCGCTGTATTGTTCAATTCTATGGTGTCAAAATATATGAAGCGATTTGTGTAATGTCGTGCTCAGCCACAGGTGCTCAATGTTGAGATGGTGTTAAATGTTGCCTAAATGGTGCAAGATGTGCTACTCTGGTGAATTATACATCTTCTACCATTTACATGAATGAAGGAATTTTTCAAACTAGATTGAAATCATTAGTCACGTGCCCTAGGGTATGTGAGACTATTGCAACGTCCCTGTCCGTCCGTGTCTGTCTGACCGTATATATTTTAGCTTATAAATTATTTTTCTCTGCAATCACTTGTCTGATCAATGCGAAACTTTCAACATTAGAGCGATTCCCCATGGAGAATATTTTATTGATAACTCTGTCATAGATTACATGGTATGGCAGCCATATTGGATGAAAGGGGGAAAAAAAAAATGGACATCTTTTTCTCCGAAACCACTTGAAGAAATTTTTTTAAATGGCGTATGTTATCAACTCCACTTGGGTTATATAGGATGATAACGATGGCATCGTCGGCTAAGTGGTATTCCAGCCATAATTTGGTTCAATCAAAATCCTTGTCTGAAAAATCTTAAACTTCATATCTTTTATATGACCCGATATGAGTGACGAATTAAATTTATGACGTCATCTGTAAGGTAGTCTGATGGCCATATTGGATAGAAAATAAAAACGTTTAAAAAACCCTCTCCAGAATCATTTAATAGATCGATGCAAAACTTTAGGTACAATCGACGAGCCATGGAGAATATAGTTTGAATTTTTTTTATATTCACCATCGACACAATTTAGCCTTCACATGCATACGTGGTTGTTAAATATCCAATAATTAATCCATAAAGCTACGGGTAATGGCAATATGTGTGACGTAACAGGGTGCATGGATGATACGAGTATATGGGTCATAATAGCAGCGTGTTCAGTTAATGATAGTATTTTTGTTCAGAATGAGCACGCGAGGAGACTTTTCACTCTAGGATTACCGTTCTCGTTACCCAATGCACTATATTGAACCCCTTCATATATGGCCTTGAGTATTACCTCCCTCATCCCCCCCTCGCATGTCAGTTGCATCAAAACAATTTTGTTTTTATAATTAAATGCTCAGCTCCTCTGAGCCTTGCACCTGTAAAGAAAAAAAAATGAACAGGTGTCATGCGGTGTTTAAGCATGCTGATTGCCGGATCTCATTTGACATTATATGCATTGCATGCTTCAGGTAGCAGATTTGTACAACAAACAGCAGCAGGTGCAAAATCAGCGAGCAGCGGCCGATCGGCCAGAGGGAGACAAAGAAACCTATTGAACCGCTGGATGCGGGAAGGTGGATACAACTCGCCGCCTGTCTGACTTCCCAATGAACACGGGTACTTGTGGTGCAAGCAAACTAGATGGACTTACCTGCCAGATCTCAATTTAACACAAATTTCTCCAAACAAGGTAATTTGAACTTCCCCTCAAGCCCATGAACAGACATTTTACAAATATTAAATTTGGTCCTGCTCTCACCTTATGCTCACTTTGCGGGGGAAAATGGCCTCTAAAGGTGGTTTTTATATATTCAGGAGAGAATCACATTACACCCATTGTAAAGTAAATCTTATACACAGCACCAAGTTGCTCATCAGTGTGACTTTCATTGGTTTTGGTCTGCTCACCCACTTTGATTAATTTATCGATTTGGATTACAGAGTTTCATGAAAAGGCCAGAGGGACATATCTACATGTGGATGTTTTGTGTTATTTGGTTAATCGATGGAAAGACCAATGGTAAAAACGCTGAATGCTTCTGAAGTTGCTTGGGCTGGTACAAAAATACTTGGGGAATGCCTATTAAATGGACATCTCAAGATCTCTTGGCACAACTTGCAAAGGGAATGTCTCTTACACCACCCTGAAAAAGAACTTGTAATTTAACGCACAAGCTTGGTGGAATTGCTTTATTTAGAAACCCCCCCCCCCCCCCCCAAAAAAAAACCACCCCCAAAAAAAAACCACACATTGAATATAACCCATGACAGACTTGAAGTATTGTTGGTCTTACATGATGAGCAGCATTGTCCATCACCTGCTATTCAATCATTCCATTTTGCATTTTGTACAAATAAAGCTCTTGACGACGCTTGCTCGAGAAAGTGCTCAATATGTATGCGATAAAAAAAAAAACTAAACTAAATACAAGTTGCAAATGAGGGCAAAACATTTCACAGAATAAAACATTTCCAATAACTTATACCTGATTAGTCTGATCAACCATGGCAAATACAGGGGTTTGGGAAACAGAAGACAGGACGAATCCATAGCACAGCTGCCAATATCTTAACAATAGAAGAGAAATGCATTCTTCAGGTAAACAATATTAATTTTATGGCAAATGGAACGATTTTGTTTCTTACAGTACGGAAATATGCAAGATACATTTATTGTTTCTTAGAGTGCAGTGAACCTGTTTCTTACAGTCCAGTACAAAACAGGTTTGTTCCATTTATTATAGCACAAGTAAACAAAGTAAAGACGTGGTGGGTCATTGTAATGTTCTTCCACGAAGAGGTTGGATCATTCGTTAGAACAGGATTTGGCGTTGGAGTCACGACATGCTGATGTGCAAGGGAACTTGTAGTTCAGTGGAACAGCTGAAGGAGGAAAATAAATAAATAAATCTCACATTTCAGGAATCTCAAAAAGAATGACATACCACTAAAATGCTCACCAGTGTTGAATGAAAGAACCAAAATCCATGGCAAAATGAACGACATCTACTTCATGGGATTGGAATAGATTTCGAAATGAACCAAAATCCATGGCAAAATTAACGACGTCTACTTCATGGGATTGGAATAGATTTCGAAATGAACCAAAATCCATGGCAAAATTAACGACGTCTACTTCATGGGATTGGAATAGATTTAGAAATGAACCAAAATCCATGGCAAAATTAACGACGTCTACTTCATGGGATTGGAATAGATTTCGAAATGAACCAAAATCCATGGCAAAATTAACGACATCTACTTCATGGGATTGGAATAGATTTCGAAATGAACCAAAATCCATGGCAAAATTAACGACGTCTACTTCATGGGATTGGAATAGATTTCGAAATGAACCAAAATCCATGGCAAAATTAACGACGTCTACTTCATGGGATTGGAATAGATTTCGAAATGAACCAAAATCCATGGCAAAATTAACGACATCTACTTCATGGGATTGGAATAGATTTCGAAATGAACCAAAATCCATGGCAAAATTAACGACGTCTACTTCATGGGATTGGAATAGATTTCGAAATGAACCAAAATCCATGGCAAAATTAACGACGTCTACTTCATGGGATTGGAATAGATTTCGAAATGAACCAAAATCCATGGCAAAATTAACGACGTCTACTTCATGGGATTGGAATAGATTTCGAAATGAACCAAAATCCATGGCAAAATTAACGACATCTACTTCATGGGATTGGAATAGATTTCGAAATGAACCAAAATCCATGGCAAAATTAACGACGTCTACTTCATGGGATTGGAATAGATTTCGAAATGAACCAAAATCCATGGCAAAATTAACGACGTCTACTTCATGGGATTGGAATAGATTTCGAAATGAACCAAAATCCATGGCAAAATTAACGACGTCTACTTCATGGGATTGGAATAGATTTAGAAATGAACCAAAATCCATGGCAAAATTAACGACATCTACTTCATGGGATTGGAATAGATTTAGAAATAAACCAAAATCCATGGCAAAATGAACGACATCTACTTCATGGGATTGGAATAGATTTCGAAATGAACCAAAATCCATGGCAAAATTAACGACGTCTACTTCATGGGATTGGAATAGATTTAGAAATGAACCAAAATCCATGGCAAAATTAACGACATCTACTTCATGGGATTGGAATAGATTTAGAAATAAACCAAAATCCATGGCAAAATTAACGACGTCTTCTTCATGGGATTGGAATAGATTTCGAAATGAACCAAAATCCATGGCAAAATTAACGACGTCTACTTCACGGGATTGGAATAGATTTAGAAATAAACCAAAATCCATGGCAAAATTAACGACGTCTTCTTCATGGGATTGGAATAGATTTCGAAATGAACCAAAATCCATGGCAAAATTAACGACATCTACTTCATGGGATTGGAATAGATTTCGAAATGAACCAAAATCCATGGCAAAATTAACGACGTCTACTTCATGGGATTGGAATAGATTTAGAAATGAACCAAAATCCATGGCAAAATTAACGACATCTACTTCATGGGATTGGAATAGATTTCGAAATGAACCAAAATCCATGGCAAAATTAACGACGTCTACTTCATGGGATTGGAATAGATTTAGAAATGAACCAAAATCCATGGCAAAATTAACGACGTCTACTTCACGGGATTGGAATAGATTTAGAAATAAACCAAAATCCATGGCAAAATTAACGACGTCTTCTTCATGGGATTGGAATAGATTTCGAAATGAACCAAAATCCATGGCAAAATTAACGACGTCTACTTCATGGGATTGGAATAGATTTCGAAATGAACCAAAATCCATGGCAAAATTAACGACATCTACTTCATGGGATTGGAATCGATTTCGAAATGAACCAAAATCCATGGCAAAATTAACGACATCTACTTCATGGGATTGGAATAGATTTCGAAATGAACCAAAATCCATGGCAAAATTAACGACGTCTACTTCATGGGATTGGAATAGATTTCGAAATGAACCAAAATCCATGGCAAAATGAACGACATCTACTTCATGGGATTGGAATAGATTTCGAAATGAACCAAAATCCATGGCAAAATTAACGACGTCTACTTCATGGGATTGGAATAGATTTCGAAATGAACCAAAATCCATGGCAAAATTAACGACGTCTACTTCATGGGATTGGAATAGATTTCGAAATGAACCAAAATCCATGGCAAAATTAACGACGTCTACTTCATGGGATTGGAATAGATTTCGAAATGAACCAAAATCCATGGCAAAATTAACGACGTCTACTTCATGGGATTGGAATAGATTTCGAAATGAACCAAAATCCATGGCAAAATTAACGACGTCTACTTCATGGGATTGGAATAGATTTCGAAATGAACCAAAATCCATGGCAAAATTAACGACGTCTACTTCATGGGATTGGAATAGATTTAGAAATGAACCAAAATCCATGGCAAAATTAACGACGTCTACTTCATGGGATTGGAATAGATTTAGAAATGAACCAAAATCCATGGCAAAATTAACGACGTCTACTTCATGGGATTGGAATAGATTTCGAAATGAACCAAAATCCATGGCAAAATTAACGACGTCTACTTCATGGGATTGGAATAGATTTAGAAATGAACCAAAATCCATGGCAAAATTAACGACGTCTACTTCATGGGATTGGAATAGATTTAGAAATGAACCAAAATCCATGGCAAAATTAACGACGTCTACTTCATGGGATTGGAATAGATTTAGAAATAAACCAAAATCCATGGCAAAATTAACGACGTCTACTTCATGGGATTGGAATAGATTTCGAAATGAACCAAAATCCATGGCAAAATTAACGACATCTACTTCATGGGATTGGAATAGATATAGAAATGAACCAAAATCCATGGCAAAATTAACGACGTCTACTTCATGGGATTGGAATAGATTTAGAAATGAACCAAAATCCATGAAAAAATTAACGACGTCTACTTCATGGGATTGGAATAGATTTAGAAATGAACCAAAATCCATGGCAAAATTAACGACATCTACTTCACAGGATTGGAATCTATTTACAAACGTTTTCATTTGTGTGATGTGCCAAGGAATTACGTTGTTACTATGTGACTTGCTTACGTCGACGGAAAATGCGTATTTTGTTCGCAAAGGCTTGCCTATGTACACAATCATCTTTCTGTCCATGGAAATTGTATGCCAGAAATTAAAGGAAAACAAATACCGAGAAATTGAGAAACAGAATAATGGTGCCCGGTGATAGTGTCATGCATCGCCTGGACATGGAATAGGAAAGGAATGGTGTACAAAAAAGACAAATGTCATAGCCCCCGTGGTTTTAGTAATTTTGCTGTACGGAGTTAAAGGCCGCCAGTCGTCCATCTTTGGTTGGATTACAAAAGAAAATATTCTACATATGCATACTCTCATGTATTGTCTGTGCCAAGTTTGAACAAAATCGGTCCATGCATGTCTGAGAAATTGTTTAGGACACGTTTAAGTAACAAAATGGCCGCCAGTCTGCTTTCTTGGATCTGATCTCAAAAAGGAAATGACGTTTTATATGTACACCATCATTCATTATGTGTGCCAAGTTTGAACAAGATCGGTAAATACATACAAACAACAACATGCATTTCAAGGCCATTTTCCCTGCTAGAGCGGGGGTTAGCCTCGCGGTCCCCATGACAATCTTCTCCATTTTGCCCTATTTTCTGCATCTCTCCTTGTTAACCCCCTTGCCCGCATTTCTTCTTCCACCATCTTTAGCCAAGTCTTTCTCGGTCTTCCCCATCCTCTACTTCCTTCTACATTCATTTCCATCACTCTTGTCAACCAGTCACTTTCATCCTTCCTCAACACATGACCAAACCATCTCAACCTGTTCCTCTCCACAGCATCAATCACAGGCTCTATTCCCATCATCTTTCGCAATTCATCATTTGTCTTCCTCTCTCTCAACGATACTCCGCACATCCACCGAACCATTCGCATTTCCACCCTTTCCAGCCTTCGTTGCTGCTCTACATTCATGACCCATGTCTCGCTCCCATAAATCAAAACACTTCTCACACATGCAGCATACACCTTTCCCTTCAGCTTCAACGACACTCCCCTCCTCATCAGCACGCCACTCAGTTCCCGAAACTTCTTCCATGCACATCTCACTCTTGCAACCGTTGCCGTGTCTGATCCACCTTCTCCATTCAGCATGTCTGAGGTAGCAAAATGTTTTCACACCTTCCAGCTTCATGCCGTCTCCAAGATCCAACCCAACATTTCCTTCATCTGCAGCTCCCTCTGTGCACACCTTACATTTGAATGTAGCTGCCACACTGGTTAATGACCCTCTCAGACCACTAGATTTTTGATGAACCCACTCAGCGCACATTGTACATTGAATGGAGTTCACTCCGACACCCTTCCTGCACACAGGACATGGCCACTTCCCAGTTCTTTCCACCTCACCACATGCTTTACCACTTGCCATCACCTTCGTCTTTCCTATATTCACCTTCAGACCTTTTGTCTCCATACATTCCTTCCACTTGTTCATCTTTTCCTTCAGTCCATCCATCAATACATGTCTGAGACAAATAGTTGACGTGTTAAATACCGGGTTTTCTTTACAACTAAAACGACCACCAGTCGACCACCTTTGATCGCATCGCAAAAAAAGAAGATGTGCATATGTATCATCAAGTATCGTCTTTCTGACAAGTATGAACAAAATCCATCCATACATGTCCGAGATATGGTTGTAGACGGCCGCACGGAAAAGACCCTATCCATAAGCCCCCATTTCAGACTAGGTCCAACGGGGGCTAAAAAGCATAGCTGAACATGCTAGTGGTGAAGATCAAACTCAACATGTAGGTTAATGGACTTTTTCATGTTAAACCAGTCCCAAATATCCTTGGTTGATATGATTTTGGAGTTGTGGTGGCAGGGGGAGGGGAGAGGTAGGTAGGTGTGTGGGGAGAAGGGAAGGAGTTAAATAAAAGAGCAAACTTTGATCCAATTAAAATATTTCTGAATTTGAAGTCAAAAGTGAAATCCAAATCTGTCTATGCCATTACAGATTTGCTGATTATCAGCACGTTTCCACCTCGATGTTCTGAAGGAAGAGATACTTGTGTTGATAGACATACATGCCAACACCTCGACACTGGGCAGGACAAGCGAGGCATGTTGTTCCATCACAGCATGGAAGAACGTCTCCTTTGGCGACGAGTCATTGACATCTGCAATTCCCCCATCGTAAAACATGGGACCCCAGAACCCGTTGTCCTGCACACAAAACTTGATAATTTGAAAAAATACAATATCCAAAACAACTCTGAATTTTTTAGAAGGTACACGAGATTTTTTTCTTCCAATAAAGTTTCTTGAAAAGAATATAAATTACAAATAAAGATATTTCCTGAACTGTTCATGGAAACGTCTAATTGCTGAAGTCATCTCTACAACTACTGAAGTTCGAGAAAGGTCCATCAATCAAGTTGATTTTAAAATTCCATACATCATAATGACCACATTGCTTGGGACCATCATCCACATTGTTACTCCAAAATGGCAATGATGCTGAACTCTAGCTCCTCCCCAAATATCAGCAATGGTTTATTTTTCAATATCAGCTTTTATTAGTCTTCATTGGCTACGACTGCTCTCCATCATTCAAATATGTATTGTCTATATGCTGGCGCTAGGCTTTTGCCAATTTGAGGTTGCATGCTCTCTGTAGGTGACATTGCCCCACAGGTTCAGGCAAGCCTGCAAGCATCCATTATCAATCTGCTCTTCACGTAGACTTTGAGGATTCAATTAAATCAGACCTGCATTATGATGGCGAGGTATCAGCAGCAGAGCTTAAAGGGCCAGAGACACAGAACATCATGTTTGGTTTAATTAATAGATATGGCTTCACTTAACATTTAATCGTTGTTAATTTTTTTGAATAAATATCTTGAAAGGAAGATATTAATGTTTTTTTGGTGTCCTTTTATGCTCGATTGGCCCCTCCTCCCCAAAAACGGCAATTTGATTACTCACATGACCCGCTACGTATCTCGAGGATCGTTTTGCTGTAGGTAGTTTTTACAATGATTTTGACTATCCGAGGATTTTTGATCAGGATGATCTTCATCAAATTCACTTTCTGATGAGTGATGACTGAAGTGAGTGCCGAGATCCATTATCTGCTGCCATTATCTGTTGCTTGCCGAGACAACCTTGCCTTTGATTACGTCACGCAGATGATGTCATGACCATCGTGATTTTTAGGGGCGGTACCCAACGGGTTTCCTTTTTCTGACTAACATTCCCAAAAAATTGAGAATTAAAAATCAATATCGCATCAAAAAATGTTTTTCTGTGTCTGTGGACCTTTAGCAGGTTCTCAGTCGGGAAGAGTTCCCAATATATCAGCAAAGCACTGACGTTCGCCATATAAAAGGCACACATTCTGTGCAAATTACTCACCGTATTTGTCAGTGGAATATTCTTCCATTTTGTTCTCTTGCATGGAGGCTCCCTCTGGATAGAAACTCCACTGCTGTTGCCTTCTAAGTCCAACTTCTTTTGAACTTTGCAATCCAGTCCTTGCTTCCCAGACACTGTGTCTACCAGTTCCTCCAGGACAAGGACTGTGTCCAGGTTGGCACGCTGACTAGCTGCAAGAATGTCGCATCTTATGCTGTCCCCAACATACACCATCTGTTGCACACAATTGACAAAGTTTTACTATTTCCAAGTATTCATGCAAATGCATTTTTGCTGTGTTACACTGCACAGGATGATTGGATCTTTTTTGTAAACAAATTCAAGAATCATGGAAGAGTTTGAATGCTGAATGGATCTGGGTGCGACCGAACAAAAGGAACAGTCGAGAGGGGGGAAACACCAACAGCAGGGTTGAAGGACAAAACAGAGGGATATAGACAACTAAGGGATGTGGGGAGGAATGAGAGGGGCAGGGTGGACAGATGGATGCAGAAGGAAACTCTCAGGAAGGAAGGAATGGAAATTTGGATGTTGGTGGACTTGAGGTAGGGGAGGAGTTAACAGGGGTAGCAAATAAAATAATGGTTTTGGATTGGAGACGATCTGAGATGGTGGTGAACAGCTGTCTTGAAGACGTGGAGGGAAGAATGAGATTGAAGAGGATGTGGAAGTTGGTTCCACAGGTGGGCAAAAAAGAGAAACAAATGAGTGAGCAGTCTGGATTTAGGTAGTTTCACCAGAAGGGGGTTGATTGTGGACCGCGTGTGCCCTGCAGAAACAAAGCATGGAAAAACAGAGGATGCAAGACCAGAAAGGAGGGGGTAGAGGACAAAGACCACCAAACCTGGCTGCAATGGGGAAAGTGATCGGCCAATAGATTCGCCTTCATTGCAGGAAATTCCATTGATACTTGAGGCCTTGATTTCCACGGCATCAATCTGAGCAATATGTGAGGCAGGAATGCCAGCCCAGAGGCGATAGCAGTACTCCAAGCTGTGGATGGAAGCCTGCCTCGGAGGTGGATATGAGTTCAGGTGTGCTTAGGAATGACTTTTTGTACGACAGAGGATGCCCAGTCGGCGGCTGGCTTTGGAGGCCAACTTCCAAATGTGGATTGAAAGATCATGGCTGATAGTGAGACCCAGGAGTTTGAGTGGCTGAACTTCAAGAGGATTGTTAAGAAAGTAGATGTGAGGGTTTGCGAGATGGTGACGTTTGTCAGGATTGAAAGAAATATTCCTAGTGTTTAACCAATTTGGGACTCCATCAAGATCTGTAGAGAGGGAAGATGCTGCCTGTCTATCTGAAGGATGAGGGATGTCATGGCAGAGATTACAGTCATCAGCAAATCAATGAAGAGGATTTTCCAGAGTCAGAGAGATCATTGACAAATATTAGGAATGGGACTGGACTCAGAACACCCAATTGGGGCCTTAACAGTTAGAGGGGTTGAGAGGATTCTGTTGAGTGCCACAAGTTGGCTACGAGTGTAGAGGAAGTCATTAAGTCTTGCATGCCATAGGAAGAGAGTTTGAGAGCAATTAAGGATTCCAAACTGTATTGAAAGCTCAATATATGCCGAGAGAGATGGCCTTGATCTCATGTCTGACATTGAGGGCCTCCATAGTCCATCCATTGGTGGGGGGGTAGAAGCAGCATGTTCAAGGCAGTGACCTGGTCTAAATCTGAATTGGTGAACTGACATTAGGCCTTTGCAGAAAAGGAAGGACATGTTAAAACATTTTTAATGAGAAGCCACTCATCCTGGCGTAAATGGAAAAAGAGCCTTCAGAGGTTTAGAGGCATCCTCCTGCCATGCGTTCAGCCACAACACATCAATTTTTTTTAATGTTGAAGGCTCCAGTCACAGACTATTAAGTCCTCATCGAGGCCAGGCCTTAAATAAAATAACTGCATTGATAGAAAAGTGAAGAAAGAGAGAATAGTCCATGAGTTTTTGAGGAAGTAAAAAAAAAAAAATCTGCTTTTTGAATAGGGGAAAATTATAAGTGTTTGGAAAGACATGGGAAGGTAAAGAGTTCCAGAGTTTGGCAGTGGAGGGGAAGAAACAAACATCATAAAGGCCCACGCTTGAGTTCCCAATGGCCACAATAATCGTGTGTAGTGGCTTGTCGAGTATTCCATGGTCTCGCTAACGGCGGAAGTATACAAGCAGCAAGTTCTTTGGAGCAGAAAACGAAGTAATCGCTGTAGAAAAGAGAAAGAGCCAACTTTGCGGCGTAATTAGAGTAGGTCGAGTTTTGAGGTCAGATTGGGAGAGTTGATAAGTCGGATTACTTTGGATTCAATTCTGTCCAGTAAGTATGTGGAGCTAGAACCGCCCCAGATGTGAGAGCAGCACTCTATAGAATAATTTCTCTGAATGTAGGACCATAAAGATTTATTATTATTATTATACAAGGACGAATCAATCCTTTATATAGTTGAAGCAACTGTTGAGAGGAGAAGAATTTTCGACATCTGGACAGGACTCCTGGTTTATTCGAGGCAGACTAGCTATTTGTGTAATGTGTGGATTCCAGAATATATTTGAAATTAGGGTAATACCTAGTAGGTTTATTGAATCACTTGGTGTAATTGTGGAGCTTTCAAAGGAAATTGGAGAGTTGAGTTTTTTTTTCTTGTTTTTTTTGGTATACTGAATCGAGGCTCGTGAAAGAGCTGACATTTACTTCACAAACAAATAAACCAAACAAAATATATAAAAAGAGGGAGCGGAAGACAAGAGAAGGGGAAGCACACAAACACTTGAGAGCACACAACATTTAAGAGCAGGGAGATGTGTGGGAGGGAGAGGGCTTGGGGGGAGGAGGCGTGGGAAGGGGGGGGGGGGGGGAGAAGTATAAAACACAAGGACTTCCAGGACAGAAGTTGGTATTTCAAAAAAGTTGAATTGGGGTGAAATTAGCGGGGATAGAAAATATCAAGGTTTTGGATGGGGAAGATATGAGATGGTGGTGAACAGCTGTTTTAAAGACCTGGAGGGTGGAGTGGGATTGAAGAGAGTGAGGGAGTTTGTTCCAGAGGCGGGAGAAAAGAGGAATGAAGGAGTGAAGGTGAGCAGAGAGTCTTGATTTTGGCAGTTTAACCATAAGAGGGTTGCAGGCAGATCTTGTGCGACCTGTAGGAATATTTGCGGGACAGAGCCCAGAGAGAGCTGGGGGGGGGGGGGGGGGCAAGGCCAGAGAGGAGTCGGTAGAAGACGGAAAGACCACCAACCTGCCTGCGGTGAGTGAGAGGCCCTTGGAGTTAGCTTCATCGCGGGAGATTCCAATGATTCTGAACGCTTTGGTTTCAACAGCGTGAAGACGAGCTAGGTGTGAGGCAGGAGCACCAGCCCAGAGGGGAGAGCAGTATTCCATTGAGCTGCGGATGAAAGCCTTGTATGTGGTGAGGAGCTCAGGTGTGCCAAGGAAGGACTTCGCACGACGGAGGATGCCCAGTCGGCGACTAGCTTTGGAGGCCAGATTTGAAATGTGTTTTTTTTTAAGTTTGAGAGGGATTGGAAGAAATAGAGTTTCAGAAGCATTAAACGTAACCCGATTACATTTACCCCACTGGGAAATCTTGTCCAAATCCGATTTTAAAGAGGTGGCTGCGATGAAACGAGATTTGGATCAAGTGAGGGAAGAAGGGGCAGATGGGGAAAAAAACATGGAGGAATGTTATGTTGAGTCATCAGCATACAAGTGCATTTTTTTTTTTTGTATACAGAATCTAGGCTCGTGTAAGAGCTAACACATGGAACATGAAAACATGCACAGACACAAAAAAAAACATGCAATGAAGGGAGCGGGAGACAAGAGGGGGAGAGAGGGAAGCACACAAGCACAACAACAGAAGAGAACAGGGACGTCGGTAGATCTGTGGAGGGGGAGGGCTGGGGGAGGAGGGAGGGGTACATGGCATGAAGCAAATGAACACTTCTAGGAATTTCAGGAAAGAAGTTGGGGATTTAAAGAGGTGGATTTGGGGTGTTAACGGGGGTAGAAAAGATCAAGGTTTTGGATGGGGGAAGATAAGAGATGGTGGTGAACAGCTGTTTTAAAGACCTGGATGGAAGAGAGGGGTTGAAGAAAGTGTGGGAGTTTGTTCCAGAGGAGTGAAGGTGAGCAGAGAGTCTTGATTTTGGAAGTTTCACCAGAAGAGGGTTGCTGGCAGATCTTGTGCGTCCTGCAGGAATATTTGGGGGACAGAGCACGGAGCAGGGGGAGCAAGGCCGGAGTGGAGTCGGTAGAAGACAGAAAGACCACCTTACCTGCCTGCGGTGAGAGAGAGAGAAAGGCCCTCAATTAGCTTCATCGCGGGAGATTCCAATGATTCTGAATGCTTTGGTTTTAACCGCGTAAAGCCGAGCTAGGTGTGAGGCAGGAGCACCAGCCCAGAGGGGAGAGCAGTATTCCATTGAGCTGTGGATGATGTGGTGAGGAGCTCAAAAGTTCCCAGAAAGGACTTCGCATGACGGAGGATGCCCAGTCGGCGACTGGCTTTGGAGGCCAGCTTGGAAATGTGGTTTTCCCAGGAAAGATCATGGCAGATAGTGAGACCCAAAAGCTTGAGTGACAACTTCTTCAAGAGGATTGTTCAGAAAGTAGATGGGAGGGTTGCCCAGACGGTCCTTTTGGAGAGACAAAGTGAGAGTGTGAGATTTGTCAGGATTGAAAGACATGTTCCACTTGTTTGTCCAGTTTGTGATATTGTCCAGGTCTGCGGAGAGTGAAGACGCTGCTGCCTGCAGGTCTGAGGGTTGGGATATGGAGCGGCAGAGAGTGGAGTCATCAGCAAAGAAAAAGAGAGGATTTTCCAGAGAGTCAGAGAGATCATTAAGACCAGATAAAGCACAGGGCCCAGAACACTACCTTGGGGAACTCCAGCCTGAACAGGAAAGGGAGAAGAGAGAATTCCATTCAGGGCCACACGTTGACTGCGAGCAGAAAGGAAGTCTGCAAGCCATGCGTGGAGGTTTCCATGGATACCATAGGAGGAGAGTTTGGTGAGCAGGGCGGGGTGCCAGACCATATCGAAGGCACAAGATATGTCAAGGGCGACGGCTCTGATTTCCTGTTTGGCATTGAGGACCTCCATCCATTGTTGAGACAGCAGAAGCAGGTCCAGAGTGGTCTGAATCCAAATTGATGATCTGAGATCAATCCATTGGATAAGAGGAAGGATTTGTCAGAAGCGATGATCGATTCCTCGACCTTGCTCATTATTGGGAGCAGGCTGACTGGTCTGTAGTTGCAAGGATCTGTTTTTTCACCTTTCTTGTGTAAAACGGTAATGTTGGCAGATTTCCAAGCAGATGGCAGATGACCTTGAGCAAAAGAGAGGGTTAAGAGAATTGAGAGAGGATGTGAAAGAGCAGCAGAGCAGGATTTTAGGATGCCATCTGGTCCAGTTGCAGAATCAGCGTCGAGGTTTGACAGAAACTTCTCCACCTTGTCAGGAGAGGACACAGAGTCCAGGAGCAGTTGGGTACGACTGGGTCAGGTGGGTACAGAGAGAGATGGGTTTGGGACACAAGATTTTGAGGCAAACACAGAGTTGAGGCCTTCGGCTTTGTCACGTACAGTCGGCTTTGTAGCCTTTTGATGTAAGGGAAGGGATGGAGGGGGAACAAACACCAGAAACAGATTTGACCAGACTCCACCATGATTTGGAGCAGGGAGACAGGTTTGAGAGTTCAGTCTTGAGAGTAGAGATATTGCTTCCTGGCTCTCTTGAGGGTAGACAGTAGACACACACTTGTTCCGAGCTTTGTGAAAGGAACTGAGATTACCTTCAGTTGGATTAGCCTTCCATGAGGTGAAGGCAAGTTGTTTCAGGGCAACTGCCTCACCAAAGATTCAGTGTACCATGGGCAGGAGGAATGGTATGACAACTGCAGACGAGATGGGATAAATCTATGCATGAGAGAGAGCAGTTTGCTTTGGAAGAATTCCCAGGAAGAGTTGATGTCAGAGGCAGTCGAGATGGGAGACCAGTCCAGATGATTGATGGCTGCTTGAAGACCATGCCAGTCGGCCTGAGTGAAATGTCAGACTCGTCAATGCTGAGGAGGCTCTTGAGAATGGCCAGAGAGATGTCCACTTCAACAAGCAAATTATCAGAAGAACCGATTGGAGCAGAAGAAGAGCAGCAGACATTTGCAGGAAAGTTTGTCATAACCAAATCTAGAAGAGAAGATGCTCAGTTGACTGAGATCCGGGGCCCACACCCACACCCAGCCAGCTGGCATGATGACAGTTGAAGTCGTCATATATGAGGAAGAGAGTTGGGATGAGTGGATAGAAGTTGGTCCATGTTGTCAGACAGTGAAATGTATAAGGAGTCATCACTGTTTGGAGGACGTACGGTACAGAACACATATGAACAAAAGGTGGGAGTGGAGAGGAAGCTGTAGCCAGAGGTACTCCTGGGGGAGGGGTGGAGAGAGTGCAGTGCAAGGAGAGTGAGGAAGATAGTTTTTGATAAAGATAGCAACCCCACCACCAGGACGAGGCTCAGGTCTATCATACCGGAGGAGGGAGTAACCAGGAAGAGATATTAAGGAATCAGACATCTTGAAGGAGGAAAGTTTCTGTTAAGCAGATTACGTCTGGTTTGTCAGAAGCAACCTGAATGGAGAGATAAATCAGGTTTGAGCGAAGGCCCCGGTTGTTTGAAGTCCATACCGTTAATGAAGAGGGAGGGGGAGCATTGGGTACAGGACAGGGGAGGGTAGGGGTAGGGCAAGATGGGGTGAGAGGGGGAGGTAACGAGAGCTGTTGATCGTGTGTCAGAGATTGCAGAAGAGCTAGAAGAAAGGGAAGGATGAGGAGGACAAAGGTTTGATGGGATGAGGCACAGCGAGGGGTTGTTTGAGGGGAGGCAGAGCAAAGTCGAACGTTGGAGGAGGTGGAGGTATGAGATAGACGGGAGAGGAAGTGGGGAGGAGGGAGAATTGGAGAAAGATGGCGGGGGAGGGGGGGAGATTTGAAGGGGAAGGGGAGGGGCAAGGTGGGATTTTTGAAGGGGACGGGGGAGTTTTGAAGGGGAGGGGGGAGATTTGAAGGGGAGGGGAAGTTTAGGAGGGGAGGAGGGAAGATTGAAAGGGAGGAGTGAGGGAGTTTTGGAGGGGGGAGTTTTGAAGGGGAAGGGTGGGGGGGGGGAGTTTTGAAGGGGAGGGGTGAGGGGGTAGAATTGAAAGGGAAGGGTGAGGGGGGAGTTTTGGAGGGGAAGCGTGAGGGGGAGTTTTGGAGGGGAGGGGTGAAGGGGAGTTTAGGAGGGGAGGGGTGAGGGAGTTTAGGAGGGGAGGGGTGAGGGGGAGTTTAGGAGGGGAGGGGTGAGGAGGAGTTTCGGAGGAGAGGGGTGAGGAGGGAGTTTAGAAAGTGGATGATTAATGAAAAACGACCATATATTACAAACTGGGTTTATTGTGATTTTCAAGTCAGAGATCTGTTTGAAAACGATAGAGGAGGGGTGGAATGAAGGTGAGTTTAGAGAATGTAGAAAGGAAGGACTGTAAGAGATTGAATTTTTTTTTGAAGTGGAATTAATTTTAGAGGAAATTGAAAAAAGCCTTTTAAAGTGCATTTGGTTATTTGTAGAAGGATGAAGATCTCTGATAAAAATAAGGAAGAGTGTTGCAGACAGGACAGAACCCTGAGGGACGCCCCCTGATGATAAGGAGGGAGATGTTGAACCATCAACAATTACGGAAATAGAGCAGTCGGAAAGAAAGCTCAATATGAGAGAGCAGAGTGGAGAAGGAAAGCCAAAAGAGGGAACTTGGATGTCAGACCCTGATGCCAAACTCTATCAAATATCAAGGCCTACAACAAAGGTTTCCCCAATGTCTCAGAGAAGAAGCCCAGACATTTATAATGTAAGAAAGGATATCACTGGTAGATCTTGCCTTGCGAAAGCCATATTGATGGTCATATAGAAGACTGGGATTCAAGATGCTTGAGGAAATGGGAATTGAGAAGACATTCAAAGATTGGAAATAGTAGAAGTCAGAACTTGATGAACTTTGTTTTGAAGATCACCTCTGCCAACACCAAAATAGACCATGAAATTAAAGAAATCAAAAGGCCATTAATCAAAACATGCTCAGCACTGTGGGAAGTGAGGAGAACTGGCGTTTTGGAAGTTAACCCTTCATTACAGCAAAATACAGTTAACAGGCTAGAAAACAGAGCAAGAAAGCATTGAGTTTAGACTTGAGTGTAACAAGGAAAACATTTCTAACAGAATGTGTGCAACCTGTGCATAAAATAATCACGGACATTGGAATCACAAGACAGATAGAGGAAGTAGTCCTGATCACGATTCCACCGTGCAATTGAGAGTAATGATTAAAACACGAGCACTTCTGCAAATGCGCAGTGCGCACACCCAATCAGGAAACATGGAGGACATCTCTACAAAGTGCACACGTGGCAGTAATAGTGTTATAGAAGTACCCGTACTTTTGTGAAACTCTCATCATGTGTGAATGAGCGCAAACGAGTGTGATAGGCACTGTTTACTCAAAATAAACCTTCATTCAATCAGAGCATTTGTGGTGTGGCCTTCCTTTTCTCTCCATATTTTGACTTTCCTTTCCCATCTGCACAAGCCAACATAGCACTTGCTCTACCCATTAAAAGGGTTGGCTTTGCTTTGGCACTCAAAGCAAAGCTTTCGGCATTGTACGACAGCACAAGCACTCCAGAAGGAAAAGGAATGAACCAATCTTGTCTCGGTGGAAGAATGCCAAGCGAGTCCACATGTATTGTCATTCTACCCTTCAGCTGTCAATCTATCACTTCAGCTACTCATTCATTCTAAGGGTTGTACCTGCTCAAGATACACTACATGACGAAAAGTATGTGGACACCCAAACATAACACATCTCATTCCAAATTCATGGGCATTAGTATGAAGTTGTTCCCCCCGTTGCTGCTATAACACCCTCCACTCTTCTGGGAAGGCTTTCCACTAGATGTTAGAACATTGCTGCAGAGATTTGCTTCCATTCAGCCACAAGAGCATTTGTGAGGTCAGGGACTGATGTTGGGTGATTAGGCCTGGCTCGCAGTCGGCGTTCCAATTCATCCCAAAGGTGTTTGATGGGGTTGAGGTCAGGGCTCTGTGCAGGCCAGTCAAGTTCTTCCACACCGATCTCGACAAACCATTTCTGTATGGACCTCGCTTTGTGCACGGGGCCATTGTCATGTTGAAACAGGAAAGGGCCTTCCCCAAACTGTTCCCACCAAGTTGGAAGCACACAATCGTCTAGACTCTAGAATGTCATTGTATGCTGTAGTGTTAGGATTTCCCTTCACTGGAACTAAGGGGCCGAGCCCGAACCATGAAAATCAGCCCCAGAACATTAATGCTCCTCCACCAAACTTTACAGTTGGAACTATGTATTCGGGCAGGTAGCGCTCTCCTGGCATCCACCAAACCCCGATTCGTCCGTCGGACTGCCAGATGGTGAAGCGGGATTCATCACTCCAGAGAACGCGTTTCCACTGCTCCAGAATCTAATGGTGGCGAGCTTCACACCACTCCAGACGACGCTTGGCATTGCGCATGGTGATCTTAGGCTTGCGTGCGGCTGCTCGGCCATGGAAACCCATTTCATGAAGCTCCCGAGTAACAGTTGTTGTGCTGACCTTGCTTCCAGAGGCAGTTTAGAACTTCGTAGTGAGTGTTGCAACCGATAACAGACGATTTTTACGTGCTCGGTGCTTCAGCACTGGTCGGTCCCGTTCTCTGCACTTGTGTGGCCT
The DNA here is from genome assembly GCF_964187855.1 of Myxine glutinosa. Taxonomy (NCBI): domain Eukaryota; kingdom Metazoa; phylum Chordata; class Myxini; order Myxiniformes; family Myxinidae; genus Myxine; species Myxine glutinosa. The sequence goes on from NC_136261.1 coordinate 177,490,528, forward strand.
ACCACTTCGTGGCTGAGCTGTTGTTGCTCCTAGACATTTCCACTTCACAATAACAGCACTTACAGTTGACCGGGGCAGCTCGAGCAGGGCAGAAATTTGACTAACGGACTTGTTGGAAAGGTGGCATCCTCTGACGGTGCCACGTTTAAAGTCACTGAGCTCTTCAGTACGGCCCATTCTACTGCCATTGTTTGTCTATGGAGATTGCATGGCTGTGTGCTTTATTATATACTAGGACGTGCCCGTACGTGGCGTACCCGTAACCGTACCGTACCCGGTACCGTACCCGTACCGTACCCGTGACGTGCCCGTAATGAATATGTACAAAATATAAATATGTATGTACTACAATCGATCGTACCTTACAACAATCAACACAGATTGCAACGTCAAATAAATACCTGGCTCTCAAATGTGCCGTCCGAGGCAGCGTCTGCTCGCCACGTTCAGCATCAGTACGTCGTCACTATGACTATCCGTAAGTCCGGAAGTGACGTCCTCATTTGACTGTCCGGAAGGTCGCATATCGCAGTTACGATGAATCGCAAATTAGTTTTAATTAGTTTTAAAACATAGTTTAACGCCAACATAGTTTGCCAACGTGAAATAAATGAATACGCTCTCAAATGTGCCGTCCGAGGCAGAGTCTGTTCGGCACGTTCGGCACACGTGATAGCTCGCTGCTCTCTGATTGGTTGAATCGTTTTTTGGACATAGCTCGGTAACTACTTCTCCGATTAATATGAAACCTTGAAAAGGCACATCCTCGGGTCCCCAGCAATATACCTGGCAAGTTTCAAGTATATCGGACCCGTGGTTGTCGAGAAACAGCGGTCACAGACACACAGACATACACACAGACATGCACACAGAGATTACTGGAATTATAGATAGATACCTGTCAGCAACGGGTGTGGCTGAAATAGCCGAATCCACTAATTAGAAGGGGTGTCCACATACTTTTGGTCATGTTGTGTATGTGCACGTGAAAATAGAATTGGATATCAAAGGGGACAAAAATGCTGGCAATTTGATAAGTAAGCATAGTTTTGGTTGATAGTATTGTTACAGACGCGGTTGTGGATGTTGGTTTACTGAGCGGTTTGGTATGACCGCGTCTGCACAGTTTACCCGATTATACTCGAACGTTGGCCGAGTCGCGCTACGCTAAATCAATTGAGGAAAGGACACAACGGCTGGATTAAATGACACGACACCAGGGGTACAGTTCTCAAGACCTCCGGAGGAGGTTATAATATTGCGGAACGTTAGATTACAAGGACAAGAGAGACAGCATAGTAAGGTAGGCACTTAATCACGGTCTTATAGTAACCCCGACAGACGACAGATAAACAGGACAAGACTGACTCACACGGGGATTGATGGCAAGGAAGGGCAGGTAGTCGAGGCTCAAGGTGCACCTTGGCGCAGGGGCAGAATCGACCCGGTCCGGTCCAGAGATGCGGGAGGTCTCGTCGCGCTGGAGGTGGCGTCTGTTTCTCCTTCGTGGCTGAGGCGCATCTGACGTCACGTCCGGTAAGTCGCTGCGTATATCCGGCGGGGAGTGACACGCCCTCGGCTCGTTAGCTCCGCCCCAGATGGAATCGGCCCGTTGCTTCTTATTGGGTGCGGGGGTTACCGGGCTCCGCCCTTGACGAGGAGCTGACAGCCAGCCCCTTCGTGGTAACCCCGTGGGCGCACATGGCAATGGCGGCTAACCAAGCCGGTGTGAGGACGCACACTCCCCGCACCGCGGCCGCGCCGCCCCCGCTGTGGTTGTAGTTGTTGTTGTTGTTATTGTTTCATGAGGAAGATGGGAGGAGGTATGGGGAGGTCCTAAACTCACTACTGGTGCCATACAATCACATTCTGGTGCAACGAAGAGTCAGAATTAATGGAAACGAGTCCTTAACTGACATAGACTAAGAATAACTAGCAAGATGTCCGAAAGTTGTCTACGTGAGATGCGGTGGACCTGGGCACGACAGTTAATGGGGGAAAAAGGGGAAGGTCGGTTCTACAGAGTGTTGTTTACAGACAATGGGACTAGGGAATGGGGGATTGGGGAGTATTGGGGAAATAGGGGAATATTTACAAGCGGATATGGAGGCCAAATCCCATATCCGCAACATTGCACCCTTCTCTACCCTCGGGGCGTCCCGACCCGATAAATTTTTACCTACTTTAGTGTGGCACTCAGATGTAGTTCCCTCTACTATTAACTCTACCCTGAGTGCGACAGTTTTACAGATGTTCACAAATGAGTAAATATGTCCCCCTGCGACGTTGCACCCTTCTCCTCACAGAAACACACCCACAGGATAACCGAATCGCGGAAAGAATTCGCAAACTAAACATACAGCCGGTAGGGAGCATTATTTACACAAGACTACGCTGATATTTACACTACGATCCAGGACCTGTTTTTGGAGGAACACATGCAGATGTTATGCATAGAGAGAGCACGCATGCCAGCATCGATACACCAACCCACGAGTGCTCTGTGGCCTTACGGCCTTTAATAATGTGCAGAGCACCCCTTCCAAGCACCAAAAGCACCACCCCATCACACAGTCAGCACCATCCGGTGCACCAATAAAATGTTTAATAATCATGGTGTGGTGTCGCAGCCGGCCGATGTTCTGCCGCTGGTCTTGCCTTCGTGTGGTGCACTTGGTGTTCTGGCTCCCTTCAAAAATAAAGAAAGGCGCCAACCGCGTCCATTTCTAAATTGTGGCCGTCAGGGGGCCAACTATTAGTGGTTCACCTGTATGGCATAGGTGCCACGTTGACCCATAGGTCCATCAATGGGTGGTGCTTGCCCGCAAAAGACTGCGGTCCATTGTGGGTGGCCACCAAAATTGCGGTCCATATGGTGTATCGATCCAGGCAGCAAGCAGCGAAAGTGCAGGCCCACAACTGCGGAGCCAGCACCTCTCTCTCTGCCCCAAAGCCAGATCCTCGGAGGTGGGAGACAAAAGAAGCAGACAAGTGAGTAAGGTGGTAAGGGCGCAAAAGTGCACGCAATGTAAGGTAATGCACACTGGGGGCACATGGGAACCAGGTGAGACAGGTACGTTCCTACCGTACGCCCCCCCCCCCCCGCTCCCCCCCTCCCCCACCAGGTAACCTACATGGCCCCTCCCTTACCCCTTACTGTATCCACAAAACACAACACTACCCATAAACATCTACTTTACAAATCAACAAACGTCCCTACTGTCTTCCCCGTTCCTCCCATAAACCAAATTCGTCCTCTCTCCCTCCTAACCAATCAAATTTGCCATTTTCAACTCAACATCATAATTTGCTATCACCAATTCATCATCAGTCCCTCCTAGGGAGGGAGAGATGGAATCACCCCAATGTCTCATCCACGTCGTGATGCGTCTCACAAATCCTCACAGCAATTCTCATTTCCTGCAACAGAACAAAGAAAACACAGGTGTGGAGTCATCATCATCACCTCAGGTAGGTGGCTGCGTATGGTGCGACAGGTTCATCAATCCTAACTATTTCCTAAATGACTTTAACAACTTTACATTACCCGGGGTCTTTCTCCTGCCAAACCATTGGCCCTCTTACACTATGGGTTCTAAAAACCAATTCCCATTGACCAAACTGTGGTGCTTTTCAATTTGGGGTCTCACTCCCCCGATTCATCTCCCGGTGCCCTCGCACAATTTCTGGGCTGTGGCGTGTACCTCTCCCAGCGGGTCTACCCACCTGCACACCTCCACCACTGCAGTTGCCTCCGAGCTTACCTGCTCCTTACCCTAACCTAACTACCTGGGGAAGGCCCTCTGGCGCTCTCCCCACTCGGTGCCCTCTCTGGCACTGGGCTACCCGATCCACACCCGGGATCCTCAGGCACCCACTGACACTAACGGCTCCCAGAGCCCACCTGCGGCCTCACCTGGCCGACATCCTCACAGTGGTGGAGTGCCCAACCAACTACACACACTAACAGGCTACACGCCCAGCCATTTCCACAACACTAATGCACCCATCCACAACACCATTCTGCAACCGCACCACAAATGCCAATATCCAACCACAATTTACCTATACCCTCTACCTAACACTTACACTACCCGCCCCGGGTATCCGTAATGGGGGTCCACTCTTCCCCCATTCACACCTTCGCACCATGCACACCACTCCATACCACTTACTCCAACTCTCTCCACACACCTGTACTTGCACACCTGTGCTCTCATTCTTGGTGCCGCCTGCACCCTTCTCTCCCCAAGCGCATTCGCGCTGATCCACAACACTCACTACTCCACACACTGCTCCACACACCTGTTCAGTTCTCACACAGCATCATCTCATCTAACTACTCCCCTCTGAAACTTGCGCTTCCCAGTCGTCCCTTTAAACTATTGCGCTCCCTCGTCATTATAATCCACACTAATCTACCTGCGTCCCCACTACAGGTATCAGTCACTAACTAACCTTAACGTCACCTAATGTCATCTTCGCTAGATCCCTACCAATATCCTAACCCACCCGGGCTAGTTTTCACTGCCATACACCCCATAATCTATTGCGCATTTGCCCCACCATGGGAAGGGTGGCAGGGATGCCACCTTTACCCACCGGGCCCATCACTCACTACCAATTTTGCACATCAAATTTCAACAAATCAAAAATTTGGCCAATCACTGCCCATCATCTGCCAATCATTACTGCCAATCCTTTGCCAATCATCAAATTTTGTTTTTCTCTAATTTTGGGGCCAGAACACTATCCTCATCACCCGTCTACTCACTAATGCCTCTCGGTGCGCCAATTCCTGTCCAAAGCCCGGCTTCGTAAAGCCAAGCCATGAATGCGGGTTGCTCTGTGCCAGCGGCTGGATGCGTCCGGCACTCGGTGCAGGGACGGGGGCTTACCCGGGCCGAGATCCCACGCACCACCTCGGCGTGGAGCCATCCCATGGCTCGATCTCGACCTGCCGGAATGCCTCAACAAAAAGTGGTCGCCATGACGACCCTTCCTATCCAGCCGCCCGCTCCGCCTAGTGGAGCACGGACGCGGCCGTTCAAAGCGAGGCCCAGCACGCACCGAGGGCCCGATTCGACTAAAAGTCGCTCTAACCTCTAACCCGGTTACCTTCGATGCCTCACCTGCATGCTTACACCCCGCAGCCCGTTCCTTGCTCACACATCCAGCCGTCTCCATGCTCCTCGTACCTTTCCTTACACACCTCGGTACACTCATTCCACTCCCAGCCTTGGTCACACACCTGACCACCGAACACTTTGGCACACATTCGTTGGTTGCACACCTCACCAACACACCTCTTCGCGCCCCCTCCTCGGTCACTTCCTCTGTGACAATCACAGGTGTGCTCTCATTCGCACACCCAACCACGTGCCTCACTACCAACTCAAATGTGCCTTCCCACACACGCTCTACCATTCCAGGTGTGCATCCTTCCATTCCAGGTGTACATCCTCGCTCACCTGCCACAACCAACTCACGCTCCGTGTCACTCTCACTACTCTCACCTCCATTCTTGACAGCGCACTCACCCTTACTCTCGACAGCGCACTCTTTCCTCATGCACCCGTCCGTTACACACCTTTCTCGCACACACTCTTCCGCACATTCTCCCGTTACACCCTCTGTAACACTCACCACAGGCGTGCATTCTCCCTTACTCTTGACAGCATGCGCTTTCCCCATGCACCCGTCCGTTACACACCTTTCTCGCGCACACTCCTGCGCACACTCTCCCGTCACACCCTCTGTAACACTTACCACACCGCACTTCCATGTGCTCCCTCGCACACGCGCTACGACCGACTCACTCTCGCCAGCACCCTCACTCCTTGGCACGCACTTTTTCCTCACACACCCCAGAGTCGGACTTTCTCGCACACCTCCTTTTTCGCACACCAGACCTGTCGCACACTTCACCAACGGCCTCTCACGAACACCCGGGTCCATCTCGACCCCCAAGCTTCTTAAATCCCCTGGCGCATCATACGCACGACCATATTGGTCACCACTTACACTGGGTCCTCTTCCTCTTCGCTTCTCCTCCATCACCTGCGAATCCCTCATCCGGTTAATGAGCACATCATCACGATCCAAACACAGACTTTGGACCAATTCTTTTATCTCCTCTTTTATCTCTTTCTTATCCCCTCTCCGTCGCTTCTTAATTTCGCTCACCCCTTCTTCCACTTCTTCTAATTTCTGCTTCACCTCTTTTATTCCCCGGTACGTCTCCTCAAGCTCGTCCTCTAAGGCTACCTTGACCGTTTCCATGTGCGTCCTCACCTGCCGGTCCTTCGTCTCCATTACCTCTATCACCTCGTCCAACCTCGTTGTCAGTCCCTCACGTACCATCTGACATTCCCTCTTCGTCGCTATCAAGTCGTCTTTTAGTTCTTTCTGTGTCGCTTTCAACCCTCCTAATACCGCAGTGTTCCTTTGAACCTGCTCCGTTAGTCCTTTTTGTCCCTCCGTCAGCTGTTCCACCTCCTGCGTCAGGTCCTCTATGCCCCCTTGCAATTTTACAGTCCCCTTTCTCACCTCCTTCTCCATGTGCTCCTTACAGTGCCTCACCTCCTCGCGCACTCCTCCGACCTCCTCACTCACACCTCTTCTGATCTCCTCTCCCATCACTTGCATCTCCTGCCCAGATGCCACCCTCATCTGCTCCATTTCCTCCCTGTGAGCATCCAGTTTGGTCTCTACCCCCATTCTGACCCCCTCTATCTGCTGCCCCATTTGTTTAACTTCCCTTTCCGCTTGGTCCCTCGTGTCCCTCAATTTGCCTTCCATGGTGTTTTCTAACCCCTCTAACCCCTTTTGCATCCCTTCCATTTGATTCTCTTGAGCGGCCATTCTGTTTTCTATCCCCATTAACCCATTTCTCACCTCTTTTATCCCGTTGTCTAACCCCTCAAAATTATTGTCTAACTTCCCAAATTTCTTGTCTAACTCCTTAAAATTATTGTCTAACCCCTCGCTGGTACCCCTCGCTTCGTCCCTCATTACCCCCATTTGGCCCTCCAATCGCTCACCCTGAGCTACCATCCGGTTCCCCATTACCCCCATTTGGTTTCCCATTATCCCCATTTGGCCCTCCAATCGCTCACTCTGAGCATCCATCCGGTTCCCCATTTGTTCCATAAGGGCCCTCATTTGCAGGAGGAAAAGGTTCGAATCCACCAGCGGCGCTACCACGGTCGCGGGCGTGGTCGCCGTGGCCATGTGCGAGGCGCCATTTCGTGCGTCTGCTACCCTCACTGCTTCGCTCTCCTCATGTCCCTCAATTTGGTCCTGGATCGACCCTGCCTCACTCTCCCCCACCGGAACCCAGCCGTCTTGGTCTGCCATAGCGCGACTTTCAAAATTCGGGTTTTTATTTTCGTAAAACAAAATCAAATTTCGCCGTTATAATTTTGAGCGCGTGAAACGCGCTCCGGATCGAATTCCACTTCCCAACACCAAAATGTTACCCTAATGGTACAATTGGTGTTCCAAAATTTGGGCCTAACTGAATTTAGTCCCAGGTCCGAATCCCACTCCTGACACCAAATGTTACAGACGCGGTTGTGGATGTTGGTTTACCGAGCGGTTTGGTATGACCGCGTCTGCACAGTTTACCCGATTATACTCGAACGTTGGCCGAGTCGCGCTACGCTAAATCAATTGAGGAAAGGACACAACGGCTGGATTAAATGACACGACACCAGGGGTACAGTTCTCAAGACCTCCGGAGGAGGTTATAATATTGCGGAACGTTAGATTACAAGGACAAGAGAGACAGCATAGTAAGGTAGGCACTTAATCACGGTCTTATAGTAACCCCGACAGACGACAGATAAACAGGACAAGACTGACTCACACGGGGATTGATGGCAAGGAAGGGCAGGTAGTCGAGGCTTAAGGTGCACCTTGGCGCAGGGGCAGAATCGACCCGGTCCGGTCCGGTCCAGAGATGCGGGAGGTCTCGTCGCGCTGGAGGTGGCGTCTGTTTCTCCTTTGTGGCTGAGGCGCATCTGACGTCACGTCCGGTAAGTCGCTGCGTATATCCGGCGGGGAGTGACACGCCCTCGGCTCGTTAGCTCCGCCCCAGATGGAATCGGCCCGTTGCTTCTTATTGGGTGCGGGGGTTACCGGGCTCCGCCCTTGACGAGGAGCTGACAGCCAGCCCCTTCGTGGTAACCCCGTGGGCGCACATGGCAATGGCGGCTAACCAAGCCGGTGTGAGGACGCACACTCCCCGCACCGCGGCCGCGCCGCCCCCGCTGTGGTTGTAGTTGTTGTTGTTGTTATCGTTTCATGAGGAAGATGGGAGGAGGTATGGGGAGGTCCTAAACTCACTACTGGTGCCATACAATCACATTCTGGTGCAACGAAGAGTCAGAATTAATGGAAACGAGTCCTTAACTGACATGGACTAAGAATAACTAGCAAGATGTCCGAAAGTTGTCTACGTGAGATGCGGTGGACCTGGGCACGACAGTTAATGGGGGGAAAAGGGGAAGGTCGGTTCTACAGAGTGTTGTTTACAGACAATGGGACGAGGGAATGGGGGATTGGGGATAGTTGGGGAGTATTGGGGAAATAGGGGAATATTTACAAGCGGATATGGAGGCCAAATCCCATATCCGCAACATTATCATATCCAGTGATAGGTTGAAATTCGCTAATTGAAGGAGTGGCAAGTTGAGTGAAGAGGGACAGCACCTTTGGACTGGCTTTCCCTGTTAACCTCTGTAGCAGCGAGTGCAGCTGTGTCCAGTTGCCCTGCGAGTACCATCCTGGCCCTGGAAGTTCAGAAAGTGCAGGACCCTCCACATCTTGCTCTGGGTAGAGGGTGAGAGAAGTGTCAGGAAGCTACTGTCTAAGAGATGTCAAATTTTAAAAATATATTACGTTTGACTGTTGTGTGCCATTTCAAAATGTTGGGTGATTTGTGGCAAATATGCAGCTGCTTGGAAGCCAAACCAGTTTCACTTTCGTTTTGTTTCATGTTTCATCCTTCATTCATTCATTCATTCATTCATTCAAACCAGCATCACAGCCCAATCCTGCCCAGGCACGTCCATTTCACCACGAACTGGAAGTGTTTATAAACGCGTTTAAAATCTGAAAAACCACATACCGAGGGTCAAGAATGGCCGACGGATGGGCTTTTCCGAGAAAAATCCAGGCTTGAGTGCGTAGGAGATGATCACGTCAAACAGGTTTTCAAAGTCTACCCTGAAGCATAAACACAGGCTTCTTCTCTCAAACAAGGTAGAGTATGTGAATGTGTTATCTACATGTTAAGTTTTATATTTAATATGGTAGCAGTTTAGATGTTCTGCTTGTGTCACATATCTTTCAATGCATGGAATAACTATTCCCGAATCCCAAACATTCCCTTCTCTACATTATTCTAACATATCAATGCTGCACCTTTACAATATTTTTTTTAAACATTGATCCAAACCTCATGGAGAACCTTGTACATGCATCACATTCAGGACAAAGACATGTGCAGACGTTACTGTACTTTTACTCGAATAATTTATCTAGTTCTGTCAAGTCGTATGTCAACGTGGTGTTGTGTGGTGTGCTAGGGTGCCGGCCCTAGCCGTGTCGTGTCGCTAGCTAGTCGTGTGGTGTGGTGTTGGGCTAGCGGCTAGGGTGCCGGCTTAGGATCCAATGGATCCTGGGTTCGAATCCCGGTCGATTGCTGAATTAACGCCAGGGGGGTTGACTCAGCCTGTCATACCTTCCGAGGTCGGCTAATTGAGTACCAGTTCACTGGTAATTCCCTGTTTGTCGTTAAAGGCGGCAAAAAGGGTTGGCGTCAGGAAGGGCATCCGGCCGTAAAACATTGCTTCAAAAAGGGGACCGAAAAACAACAACAACCACGGTTCCCGAAAAAGGCCAACCCCCGCTTTGCGGGGAAAAATGGCCTCTAAAGGTGGTTTTTTTTTGGGTTTTTTTGTCAAGTCGTATCCGACTTCTGGTGACATTCATGATGGGATTTCTCTAAAAATTCCGATCCTGCACTGCTTTCAGAAGCTCTGGCAGAGACAGCATGGTTGCAGTCTTTACCCTATCCATCAGGCATATACAAGGTCCGCCTCTTCCTCATCTTCCCTCAACCCAACCAGCATGATCGACTTCTCCAGACATTCATTTTCCGCACGTATGTGTCCAATGAAAAGGCGATAATTAGACAATGGACAAAAACATGTGGTACATGAGATTTTGACCTGGGTTCCTCACAATGCGTCAGAGGTTCAGATGGGAACACAAACAAACCACTTATTTACTCATTAAACTCCCTCCACTTCCCCTTATTTCACATGTGACACGAAGATGATCTCAGTGGGAAAAAAAAATTGTAACGTCCTTCTCTAGCCTATTCTTCTCATTCAAATCTAGGAGGAAGCATGTGCCAGTCATGTGAAGGGAGAGGTAAGAGGAAGTTGAATGTTACCCGAGGGTGTGTGAGGCCACAAGGCGACAGTAATCGCTGTGAGATGACGTCAGCAGCACGGTGACCTTTCCAGCACTACGTAGCTTTGACAGCCAATTGGCTAAGACAGGCGTTGGTGCCCGGAGGTACTTTCCTGGAGTCCTTTTCAATGCAGGGAAATATCCACCCCTGTCAGCTACCCAACGAACAAAGGGTTAATTGCAAGTCAGAAGAATGAATGGAAGATAGTACAATCTTTTTTTTCCTTTTTTTTGTATACTGAATCGAGGCTCATGAAACGGCTGACATTTACTTCACAAACAAATCAACCACACAAACAAAATATATAAAAAGAGGGAGCGGAAGACAAGATGGGGAGAGAAGGGGAAGCACACAAACACTTGAGAGCACACAACATTTGAGAGCAGGGAGATGTGTGGGAGGGAGAGGGCTTGGGGGGAGGAGGCGTGGGAAGGGAGGGGGGGGGGTGGGAGAAGTATAAAACACAAGGACACCAATGACTTCCAGGACAGAAGTTGGTATTTCAAAAAAGTGGAATTGGGGTGAAATTAGCGGGGGTAGAAAAGATCAAGGTTTTGGTTGGGGGAAGATAAGAGATGGTGGTGAACAGCTGTTTTAAAGACCTGGAGGGTGGAGTGGGATTGAAGAGAGTGAGGGAGTTTGTTCCAGAGGCAGGAGAAAAGAGGAGTGAAGGTGAGCAGAGAGTCTTGATTTTGGCAGTTTAACCATAAGAGGGTTGCAGGCAGATCTTGTGCGACCTGCAGGAAGATTTGGGGGACAGAGCCCAGAGAGAGCTGGGGGGGGGGGGGGGCAAGGCCAGAGAGGAGTCGGTAGAAGACGGAAAGACCACCAACCTGCCTGTGGTGAGTGACTGAGAGGCCCTTGGAGTTAGCTTCATCGCGGGAGATTCCAATGATTCTGAATGCTTTGGTTTCAACAGCGTGAAGACGAGCTAGGTGTGAGGCAGGAGCACCAGCCCAGAAGGGAGAGCAGTATTCCATTGAGCTGCGGATGAAAGCCTTGTATGTGGTGAGGAGCTCAGGTGTGCCAAGGAAGGACTTCGCACGACGGAGGATGCCCAGTTGGCGACTGGCTTTGGAGTCCAGATTTGAAATGTGTTTTCCCAGGAAAGATCATGGCAGATAGTGAGACCCAAAAGCTTGAGTGACAGAACTTCTTGGAGAGGATTATTCAGAAAGTGGATGGGAGGGTTGTCCAGTCGGTCTTTTCGGAGAGACATCGTAAGAGTGTGAGATTTGTCAGGATTGAAAGACATGTTCCACTTGTTTTCCCAGTCTGTGATTTTGTCCAGGTCTGCAGAGAGTGAGGAGGCTGCAGACTGCCGATCTGAGGGATGAAGAATGGAGCAACAGAGAGTAGAGTCATCAGCAAAGAGATAGAGAGGATTTTCAAGAGAGTCAGAGAGATCATTGATGAAGACCAGAAAAAGCACAGGGCCCAGAACACTGCCTTGGGGAACTCCAGCCTGAACAGGAAGAGGAGATGAGAGAAACCCATTCAGGGCCACACGTTGACTTCGACTAGAGGAAGTCTGCCAGCCATGCGTGGAGATTTCCATGGATACCAAAAGAGGAGAGTTTGATGAGCAGAGCGGGGTGCCAGACTGTATCGAAGGCATGTGATATGTCAAGGGAGACAGCTCTAATTTCCTGTTTGGCATTGAGGACCTCCATCCATTGTTGAGAAAGCAGAAGCAGCATGTCCAGAGTAGAGTGACCAGGTCTGAAACCAAATTGATGATCAGAGATCAAGCCATTGGAGAAGAGGAAAGATTTGATATCTGAAGCAATAATGGATTCCATGACTTTGCTGATAATTGGGAGAAGGCTGATTGGTCTGTAGTTGCTGGGATCTTTTTTTGCACCTTTATTGTGCAAAGCAGTGATGTTGGCAGATTTCCAAGCAGATGGCAGATGACCTTGAGCAAAAGAGAGGGTGAAGAGAACAGAGAGAGGGAGTGAAAGAGCGGAAGAACAGGATTTTAGGACCCGTGGGCTGATGCCGTCAGGTCCAGTTGCAGAATCAGAGTCGAGGGTTGACAGAAACTTTTCCACCTTGTCAGGAGGAAAGGACAGAGTCCAGGAGCAGCTGGGTATGGTGGGTACAGAGAGGGATGGGTTTGGGACACAAGATTTAGAGGCAAACACAGAGTTGAGGCATTCAGCTTTTTCACGTGCGGAGTCAGCCGTGTGGCCGTTTGAGGTGAGGGAGGGGATGGAGGGGGAACAAACACCAGAAACAGATTTGACCAGACGCCACCAGGATTTGGAAGAGGGAGACAAAGAAGAGGGAGACTTAAAACCCTTCATGTCTTCTACAACCAGGTGTTTATCTCAGCAGCAACCAGGGCACACACCTATAAACATAAACAGTCAAGCAGTCAGTGACATGGAAACCTTTTTCACACCTTTAAAAGAACGGGGATTGTAGTTTTGCTCCACAGCTGCAATCACATCTTTCCAGAAAGTGTAGGTCTTTGTGTCGCTGGCCCCTGCCTTGTCCATCAAATCGACAATCCGAGCGCACAGCAAAGCGCCGGATTGTTCCACAAAGTTGTCAAAGAAATGGCATTGTGCTGCAAGGTGGGAAAAGTGAAGTCCAGCCCAATTATACCAACACATGTACTCGGACAACTCGACGAGCGCCACAAGCACCCGTGTCGCTTTGGGCAGAAATAATAAATGTACAGTACTGCATTTTACAAGCCCTTACCTCGAGATAAGTTACAAACACACATTTTCGCCAAAACCTTAAAACGTATACATCTCCAATTTCAGTGAATGTTGGTAAAACGTAGGTTAGAGTCATTTCGGATTTCTAAATAAAGACCGAGCCAATCCTGCGAGATAATACTTACGAGGAGAGACGAGGGATTTTGAGAAGGACTCGAAGTGTTTCCATCGCATTTCCGGCCCATATTGTTCTATTATGTCGGCGCGAGACATTGCCCGAGTGCCGTGGCTGGCCCTGCAGTCCAACAAGGAAAACAAAGGTTTTTCTGTTTCTGGACGTTTGCAAAAGAGTTGGTGTTGAAGAGATGACTGCAAACAAAAAAATTTAACTATCAATTTATTCCATGTAGGAACTGACAGGATGGCCTAAAGGTAGACACGCTCGAGCATGGGTTTGATTCCTGACCCAGCTATAAACTCAGTCTGTTGTTTCACTGGCAGGGCGATTCATCAATGTACGCCATCCCTCGGATGGATGATCAATTAGGCGTTCCGTCTGCCAGCATTCATTGGTGGACGTTAAAGATCCCATGGTGTCCCTCACAAAGAGTAGATGAGCTATTGCCGGCACCATAGCCAAATTATAAATTGCTGTCCGAACGAGTCATACGTCAGGCCTGGCCAGCCAGTTCATGAAGTATCAAGCCAATCTTGCCCTGGTTGAAACCACAAGAAAAGGTGGGTAAATAATTGTCGTTTAACAGAAGAAGAAGATTTTCCTTCTATGTGGATAGTGTCTTTTTTTTTTCAATTTCTGATCAATAAAAAAATTAACCCTCAACATTTTAACCTTTTGTCACAGCACTATGAGCCAAGTGCTCAGATGGGAACACCAAGCAGACCAATCCAGAATGCCAAACAGATGACCAAAAACTCTCTAAAAACCAAAGTATCCAAAAACTTACCGAAGTATTCGACCCTCCTTGTCCAACTTTAGCAAATTTCCTTGTAGGCATTCCAGAATCAAGCCGCGCATGCTGTCGGAGACAATACTCGGTCACCAACACATCATGAACTCCATATCCTAAATAACTCAAAACATTGCACAGCATGAGCCGGCGCACACGTACTATCGGGTGCACGCGGAGGCCATCTCCATCAATAAATCAATCTACAATTTGCACGAATTGACATCAAAGATCCAACGTTGCCTCGGTTTAGCGCAAGTCGTTTTCTGTGTGTGTTCCAAAACACCACCTACAAATCAGTGTCACTTCCTTAATTTATCCTCCAGGAGCGTCAATCAAACCCAAACCATCGGCGCGGAAAAATGGTGGGACCAAGACGTGGGGTAGGGGGCTTCATCCTCCCACGTGGTACACTCCAGTGCAAACCCCTCCCCTCTGAGGCATATATTAATATAATGAATAAATGCCAAAAATTAACACCAAGGAGAGCGGTACCTGAATTCATGGTCATAAGACGTCAGGAGTTCTTCAGAATATCCTTTTTCTTCCACAAGAAACTTGGCATAGCTGTTATAGACGAGCTGGAAGAAGTGAATTTGCAAATATAACAACTAAACGAATACTAAATATCAAAAGGCTCAAAATAAATGACTTACAACTCAAAGCAGAGACCTTGTTCAAAGACGAGAGAAAAAAAACATGAATGCTTTCAGATGCGATTAAACAATGTCAATAACAAACTTTTCGAACCGATGTACCTCAGACGTTTCCTTCAGATGATATCGGCAAAGTGTGTGGTCCATGTCAAGACCAACCACGTCATAGTCCTCAAGACTGAAATAGTCCAACATCATGTAATTCTCAATTTTGTAACTTTCCCTTCCCTCGCTGGTTTATTTGACGCTGGTTTCAAACGACTGAATTGAAACAACTCCCACCTGTAATCGACTTCCTGAATGAGCATCAACAACAACAACAACAATTATTCATCACGACGCCAAGAAACATCCGGGAGTGTCAGTGAGTTGATTATCAATCGAATAACTGAATATAATGTATAATTAAATTATCAATACAGTACATTAATTAATGATATTAAATAGTATTGAAAATCGAAGTTCTTCGTCGATGGAATAAAGTATTGGAGGGAACCATTCGAACCAAAAATCACGATAATACACCTCAAAGCTATCGCCTCGATTGCGTTGTTCGCGGTCTTGCTTTATCTATTTCCTGCACTATTAAAGGGTATCTTTCATTACTTTACTGCTGGGGACCTATAGCCGGACAATGGAGTGTGTTCAATTCTCTGTGGTAAATTATTCAGCAAAAATGTTGGAGTGCTGTATAAATGGAGGAATGGAATTGCTGGAATGAATGTTGGAATGCAATGAATGCTTGCTTAAGTGCTTAAGCTACTTGCTAGAGCTTGCCAAGCTAACCGTTCCTTAGCAACAGTTTTGAATGGAGTGTTTACTTACACTTGGCGAACACTCTACAAGAAACTTGGTAACTGAACCCACCCCACTGCCCAGGTGTCGGTGACGTCAGCTAGGTAGGTGCGTTGGAGCCATCCAAGGTGCATTTGTACTGAATTTCCTTGGGTGTTATTGTCATTGTTGCATTTGTTGAGATTAAATTTTGGAACCATTTGTGAGACTTTGACTGAAACGACATTTAGGTCAATTTGCAACATGTCACAGTCATCTTGGCAAGAGACTCCACAGTAGATTTTCTTGTCATCACATCAGCAAACATTTTCACAGAAGATTTCACTGTACTAGGTATAGGTTGTTGACATATACGAGTAAATATGGGAGGAATAGGATGGGTCCGACGTCGGAGTCCGATGAGTATTCAGTATTCTATTCTTTCAACCAAAGTTCCTTCCTCCTTCATGGCTCTTCATGACACCACGCCTACTTTATGACTCCAAGTCCAAGTGGAGATCACCACGCCGACTTTATGACTCCGTGTGGAGATCACCACGCCTCCTTTATGATTCCGTGTGGAGATCACCACGCCTCCTTCATGTCTCTGTGTGGAGATCACCACGCCTCCTTTATGTCTCTGTGTGATCACCACGCCTTCTTTATGATTCCATGTGATCACCACGCCTCCTTCTGGACTTTGTATGGAGATAACCACGCCTCCTTTTTGGCTCCAATGTTGTCAGGTTGACCGGATATCTTTATTTATAACCGGATATGTAAAACCATTGGTCAAACTAAAACTCCGTCTCTCATTCCCAAAAGATTGTGTGGACGATGAACAAGAAAAAAAAATATCAGCACCAGCGTTAACGCCCCGCCCGGCGGTCGATCTCTCGGTATTCTTTCGTGCGTGCGCCGAGGTGTACCCCTTGCCAACTTCCGCGTCCGTGGGCTCCTCAAAGTCGGAATGGCTGCGACCGTGCGTGCCTTAGTAAACGGTGCCTGGTTAGCCGAACGCCTGGCTGTGGCCAAGACCGCCGGGCAACCTCTATCGGGTGCGCAGCTCCGCTTAATCGACACCTCTTGGTATCTCCCAAAAACAGGGCGCAATGGTCGGAACGAGTACCGCCAGCAACACATTCCCGGAGCGTGGTTTTTCGACCTGGACGTGGCGAGTTCGCCCGACTCGGAGTTCGACCATATGCTGCCCAGCGCGGGGCACTTCACACAGTATGCTTCCCAACTCGGGGTATGACCATATACATCGGGGTATGGCCATATACATCTGGGTATGACCATATACATCGGGGTATGGCCATATACATCGGGGTATGACCATATACATCGGGGTATGACCATATACATCGGGGTATGACCATATACATCGGGGTATGACCATATACATCGGGGTATGACCATATACATCGGGGTATGACCATATACATCGGGGTATGACCATATACATCGGGGTATGACCATATACATCGGGGTATGACCATATACATCGGGGTATGACCATATACATCGGGGTATGACCATATACATCGGGGTATGGCCATATACATCGGGGTATGACCATATACATCGGGGTATGGCCATATACATCGGGGTATGACCATATACATCGGGGTATGACCATATACATGCTGCCCAGCACGGGGCACTTTTCACAATATGCTTCCCAACTCAGGGTACGAAGTCCCTCCATGCGCCCATCTCCAAGAGCAAATACCCCATTTAGTTGAATCGTTTCCTGGTGTGCATCACCATTAGCTGTTGTTTACACGTGCCGCTGATGCAGTGCCCCCTCGGTGTGTTCAAACTGGAATTTAGAATCCAGGGTGCCGGCGATAACTCTCCTATTCCTTTAATGGAAAAGGTCAACGCATCATCAAAGCTATCCTGCCATCCCTCTGTCTTTTACAAGTTTTTTTTATATCTCCTTTCACCCCTCCATGGCGGTTAGCGTACCTCGCTCAACATTCTGTCGATTTAATGCATTGTCCTACCTCTGTACCGACAAAGATGAACACCAGTCTTCACCAGCACGACTAGTTCTTCATTCTTCATTTCACCTTGCTTTCAGATTGTGGTTCAATCTTGCCCAGTTGTAAACTGTTACCTGGTATTTCGCATGCAGGGCAAGGCATCAATGTGTGTGACTCCCGCAGATGGACGTTAAACTGCAGGGTTGACGCTCAGCATCAGCTGGAAGATGTGAAAGATCCCACGTTGCTTTTCAATCAATAGTAGGCAAGTTGTTGGGACACTGGATTCCAAATTCCTGTCCGAGCTAGCACTAAAACACTAAAAACTAGAACGGCACTCAGTAGAGAGCATACCTCCGCTTGGTTGGCCATATCACTCAATGGTGAAGAATCAAAATTTCGTCAAAAATTAAATAATTCTCATATCGGAATCCATTTTCAGATCTTCACCAAAATCGAATCGATTCTTCCTTGTCACACACACAACCGGTCCACCAAGTTTCGTCCAAATCCATCCATACGTTTTTGAGATATCCCGCAATGTATAGTTTTTGGCCCTATCTCCCAATGGTGAAGAATCACTTAAGAAATTAAATAATTCTCATATCCGAATCCATATTCAGATCTTTACCAAAATCAAATCTGTTTGTGCTTGTCAGACACCCAACCGATCCACCAAGTTTCGTCCAAATCCGTCCATAGGTTTTTGAGATATCCCGCAATGTATAGTTTTTGGCCCTATCTCCCAATGGTGAAGAATCACTTAAGAAATTAAATAATTCTCATATCCGAATCCATATTCAGATCTTTACCAAAATCAAATATATTTGTGCTTGTCAGACACCCAACCGGTCCACCAAGTTTCGTCCAAATCCGTCCACAACTTTGAGATATCTTGCTATGTATCGTTTTTGGCCCAATCACTCAATGGTGAAGAATCACTTAAGAAATTAAATAATTCTCATATCCGAATCCATATTCAGATCTTTACCAAAATCAAATCTGTTTGTGCTTGTCAGACACACAACCGGTCCACCAAGTTTCGTCCAAATCCATCCATACATTTTTGAGATATCCCGCAATGTATAGTTTTTGGCCCTATCTCCCAATGGTGAAGAATCACTTAAGAAATTAAATAATTCTCATATCCGAATCCATATTCAGATCTTTACCAAAATCAAATCTGTTTGTCCTTGTCAGACACCCAACCGGTCCACCAAGTTTCGTCCAAATCCGTCCACAACTTTTTGTTATATCCTGCGATGTATCGTTTTTGGCCCTATCTCCCAATGGTTAAGAATCACTTAAAAAATTCTAGTAGCCGGATCCGAATCCGGATCTTCACCAAAATCTAAGCATTTCGTCCTTGTGATATACGCTACATCTCTGCAAAATTTGGTGCGAATCCGGCGACAACTTTTTGAGATATTTTGTTCACAAACAAACAGACAGACAGGGGTGAAACATAACCTCCATCCACCTTTGGTGGCGGATGTAACAAATGGAACAAGAAAGATCAGAAATTGCAGACCCCCGCCAGGACATGTTTTAGTGGTTGTTAAGGTTTTTGTGTTAAAATAAATATGGTGGCCGAACCACATAACCAATGACGTCATCATTTTTTTTTCTCCACCAATTTATCCCTAGATGACGCTCAAGAAATTTCATCTTGATCGGATGACGTTTTGTATTTGTCGAATTATGAGTCGTATTGGAGGCACCTATGACACCGTCATTAACATATGTTATTCCCCATGGGGAGTTCTTTACAATGAGCCATGTCTCAATTTTTTCTACTAGGGCATGCCCGTACTATATCTATATCTAAAATTATATCCCCCCCCTCTATTTACATGAAATGGTTTGGTCCAAAGCGAACGGCTTGCGAGTACGGTGACAATCCCCCCCCCCTCTATTTACATGAAATGGTTTGGTCCAAAGCGAACGGCTTGCGGAGTTTGGTAAAGAAATCGCCATAGCGTGCCCAAACGCGCAGGAAAGCGAAAGAATCGCAAATTAGTTTTTATTAGTTTTAAAACATAGTTTAACGCCAACATAGCGCCAACATAGTTGTGAAATAAATGAATACGCTCTCAAATGTGCCGTCCGAGGCAGAGTCTGTTCGCCACGTTCGGCACACGTGATAGCTCGCTGCTCTCTGATTGGTTGAATCGTTTTTTGGACATAGCTCGGTAACTACTTGTCCGATTAATTTCAAACCTTGAAAAGGCACATCCTCGGGTCCCCAGCAATATACCTGGCAAGTTGCAAGTATATCGGACCCGTTGTTGTCGAGAAACAGCGGTCACAGACAAACAAACAAACACACACACAGACACACAGACACACACACACACACACACACACAGAGATTACTGGAATTATAGATAGATGCAGCGCTTTCGGAGATATAGAGGTGCAAAGTTTTTCGTTTTTTCCAAGATGGCAGCCAAACCACGTAACCTATGACGTCATAATTATCATAAAAAATATATATACAAGTGGAGTTGCACCTCTGGTGAAAATTTCCTGTCAATCGGACCAACGGTTGCAGACAAAATCATATTTATTCTGTGCGGGACAAACACAGACAGACAGACAAACAAACGGACTGAAATGCAATACCCTCTCCACTGGCGAGGGTAACTAGAATGGGCACTCGGTAGAGCACGTACCTCTCTCTGCCAGGCTGGAAAGTTTACGTTTTGTATCCCACTGATAGGCTAGATGTAGATTTCGACCTCAAATCAACTTGGTTTAATCATCTACCCATCTCACCCACCAGGTTTTGTCCTAACCCGTCCATAACTTTTTGAAATACCTTGCTATATATCTTTTTGGCTCTATTTTCAATAATTGTGAAGTCCATTCAATCGAATCTTCACCAAATTCGAATCAATTCGTCCTTGCACACACGGCACACCCATCCTATCCACTAAGTTTCATCTGAATTTGTCTACCTTCGGTGGCGGAGGTATTAAAAATTTTTTTAAATAGTCTCTTGTCTGATGCAAAAGCAATGACAAGCACATTTATCTTTGTTCATGCCTCCGCCCTCGAAGGTGGCCAGAGCCATTCTGTTTTTGGGTTGTCCATCTGTCCATACGTCCGTATGGGCTAAACCTCGATTTTCTCAGCAACCACATCCGATTGGGACGAAACTTTCAGGGTAGCAGTGACACCCATGCAGAATGTTTTTATGATAATTGTGACGTCATAGCTCATGTGGTATGCCAGCCATCTTGAATTAAACGCAAATAATTAAACAATTATTTCTCGGAAACCGCTGATTGGAAAAATTTGAAACTTGGCACATTGTCAAGTACTCCCAATAGGGAACAAATCATAATATTGATGACATCATAGGTGAAGCAGTATACCAGCCAAAATTGTTTTAATATACCTCATCCTAAAAATCTGAAATTGCATGCACATGATCTATGACCCATTTGTATTGAAATATAAAATTTATAACATGGTTTGGCAGCCATATTGGCTTTATCCTAAAACCTTAAAAAAACATATTTTCCCAAACCACCAAATCAATTGACTCAAAACTTTATGTGTGTCGTTGACTAAGCATGGCGATTAAAAGATGATCACAGAAACATCTTTGGTCACATGGTGTGGCAGCCATATTGTATTAAAGGAAATATTAGATAATTATATCTGAAAACGCTTACCCTATCAATGCAAAATTTTGCAAATATCATCTAATGCTATTGTTGCATATAATTTGAAAATGATGATGTCGTAGGTCACGTGGTTTGGCAGCTATCTTGGATAGAAAAACGAACCTTATCCGATCAACAGGAAACTTCACAAAAGGGGTCCCTTGCCCATACATATGCAAAGTGTACATTTTTAAGGTCATATGTCATGTGGTATGGCAGCCATATTAGCTTGAACGTCGATATTTTTAAAAAAATCCCTTTTCTGAAACCGCTTCACCGATCGATGTGGAACCTGTCATGGCTGGTGAAAATGTGATACTTGAAAACTGCTGAAGGGATTTTAATCAAACTTGTTTATTTTTAGGACAATGAACGAGGACATGTACCCGTTGTGGGACTATGCGGAGACATATTGGTGATACAATCACATTGCTCTAGTTTCATACGCTTTTAATAAACCTGCTGTAGAAAGTAAATTGCAAAGCAGCCAAACCACATTGATATGCATGCCAATGCATACACTGATCATATTGTCAGTATTCTACAAAACAGACAGACTCTGGAGAAAAGAATATCCAAATGGTACATCAAGATCACGTTGTCTTATTGTGTGCACCTACATTAAAATTTATTCTGCGTGTCGTGTGTACAGATTGGAGGAGATACTCATGTAGTGGTGTACGATGGTAGTACTTTTGGACAGTATTCTGCGCCACGTGTTTGGTGGATGTTTCGCGTCTTTGGCCACAACCGTGTTTCCGTACTGGATGGAGGCCTGGCTGCGTGGACGGCTCAGGGATTCGCCGTTGAAAGTGGACAGTAAGGAATCTATTTTGTTGGGGACCAACAGTTGGTTAAATGGGCTTATGTGTGTTACTAAGAGCTCATAGGAATATAAATTTTGACTTAAAGCGTGCTGAAGAACTGGCATTTGTGAAATTTGGCCTGAAATTAAAGTGTTCGTGGCATTTCGTGGGGCTAAGAGCTATACATTTTTATGTTGTCGCAGTCCATCATCTATTGGAGGCAGACAAAAGGTATTACATAGTTTGATGAAGGCCTGTCCACATGAGCACAGAGATGTTCTTCTGTCCTTGGCTATAACAATCATAAAGACTTAAATGCTGCATTAATTGACATCATACACTGAAAGCCTGGCAGGGTTTTGCCCTTCTATAAAAAAGTGTGTGTGTGTGTGTGTGTGTGTGTGTGTGTGTGTGTGTGTGTGTGTGTGTGTGTGTGTGTGTGTGTGTGTGTGTGTGTGTGTGTGTGTGTGTGTGTATTGTCGTGCGAAGCCTCCGGTTAATACCAGAGGCTCGCGGATGAACCGAAAACGGCTTTAATTGAGGCGACGGCCAAACACGGATTTTACACGCGTCCCAAATATCAGCACAGTCGCCCCCGCAACCAGTTGAAGGCTGTGTCCTGCTACCATGTCAATTTTATCACAGCCTCCAACACTTTGGTCTACACACCTGGATCAATAATGGTGTCACTGTGCAGTGACCCCCATGACATTTCAAAATCCACCCTTAAATTTACATCTAACTCTCCAATTACCCATGCCAAACATTTTTCACATTTTGCTAAACTCACCAAAGAAAGATGCTTTGCCATACACATGCCAGCCGAGCATGGCCCATATGCTCGGCTCGTTACAAATTCCCATTCACATCCCCGTGGCTCTCTTCCCAAACCGAGAGTCCACAAATCATAACGGAACATCTGTGGAAGGTCACTCTCGCACCATCACGTTCCACAGATGCCCCAATGGTTGTCCAGCAGGCTATGTCCATCCCTGTCCATTCGGTTTGACCCACGTCCATAGACCAGCACGGCATGGCAGGTCACCACATGCTGGCTGTCCCAGAGTCTCAGAGAGAGGGTGTCAGGCCACATGCCCGGGTGGTCACTACATCAGGCCCAAGTTTGCCGTCCGTGGTGCCACCACCAAAGCGCGACCCACAACACCTCCCCCTAGTGGTCCTCAATATATGCCATCCCAGGCTTGAGAAACCACCTCTGACCCCTCCCCTCCCCCCCCCCCCCAGAAGTCTTAACCCCCACCAGGGTCCGGTGACCCTGCCGGCCCGAGCGACGCACCCGGACGGCGCCCCGACGGACAAGGGACGCCACACTCCACCAGACCCCCCGTGGGGCCGAGGTCGTACCATGCCACCCATGGCTGGACCCCACGTCCAAATCTCGCCAGCACAGCCCCCCAGCCGGCTGGCATACCAAAATTTCCAAAGGGGCAGCTTTTGCCTGAGGCCATCACCAATGACCTCTCCCGGTCCACATTCCACAGCCCGGGGACCGACTCCAACCATGGCCGTGCCAAATCACATTCCCATTTTAATTTTATTTTAAATTTCCTTTTAAAAAATTTGGCCCCAGGTGTCCAAAAACCGCAGCTGCAGGTAACAACCTCCTCAGGTTGTTCTGCCCCTCCCTGCAGCTGTTCCAAATTCCCTACAGGGACCAAATTTCCAGAGGCTCTATCTCCCGATCCTCCAATGTCCCAATCCAGCCCAGAGCCAACACACTCTCCCAACTGGTCATTCAATTTCGGAGCCTCTTGTACCCAATCATTGTGCACGGTGAGGGTCCCCTTGGTCACCACAGCCACCTCCTCAGACCGACTCACCTCATCCCCCAGGCTCCTTTGGGCCCGGTCAACCTTGTCTTCCATGGGACTGTCCCAGGTCTCCAGCCGCTGGGTCACATCATGCTCATCATCCACATCATTATCACAAATCATTTCTGGCCCCCACAGGTCTTGATCAATAAATACATGGTCCGGCTCCTTCACATGGACCCCCAATAACTCTACCCCCTGTTGCACCGCACAACTGCCCTCGTGCTGCAATGATTCCAATTCATCCCCCTGTTGGTGTGTTGTGGCATCCACCCGGTCCCGATAAACCTCCAGGCCACGATGTGGGCAACATTCCCTACTACAATTTTCACATTCAGTCTCCCCATCTACCTGTGGGCACTCCACATTCACCTGTGCGCATTCCCCATTCACCTCTTCATTTGCCATTCCCGGTGCAATTCCCAATTTGCCTTCCCCCCATTCCGATTCAAATTCTGCCACCGTTGGCTTCTCCTGTGCCCCATTGGCGCCAAATCTCCTCATTTCTCCGTTTAGTTCACTCCCCTGGGACTCCATTTTGTTATTCAATCCCTCAATTTTTCCGTCCAACCACTCACCCTGAGCATCCATTTTGTTTTTCATTTCTCCCACATCATTTTTCAATCCCCCAATTTTGTCATTCAATTCCCGAATTTCTGCATTGGTTCGCTCACTGCTCTCACTCTGAGTATTCATTGCCCTAAGCAATTGCTCCAACATCTGGTCGGTTGTCGGGGCCGTCCGAGCGGTGGGGGAAATTCCAACACTACCCTCTACCCCCACTACTTCCGACTCACTCCCAAGACTTCCCGCATCTTCCATTCTCCTTTCCTCCATATTGCTTACTTCTTCCATCCGTAAGAAGGAGTAGCTTCCCCGCGAGTCTTTTACAGGAATAAAATTTAACTTTTAACAATGCTCCGTCAGCGTCTCGCGCACCGATCGCCGATGGAAGTTTATCGCCTCTGACTAAAAGAATTTGCGTTCAAATTCTCCACACTCTGACACCAATTTTTTTTTTTTTTAGGGTTCAATCCCACTACTGACTACCAGTTGTCATGCGTAGCCTTCGGTTAATACCAGAGGCTCGCGGATGGACTGAAAACGGCTTTAATTGAGGCGACGGCCAAACACGGATTTTACTTTATGTCGCACGGGAGGAAGAAGGAAAGTGGAAGCTGCGCAAGCGCTTACCTTCAACGAACCCACGGCAGCTTCGAATCCTGCAGGGAAATTAATTCAACCGGGCACAGGTTTAACAGGGAATGGA
Source organism: Myxine glutinosa (assembly GCF_964187855.1). Lineage (NCBI taxonomy): Eukaryota > Metazoa > Chordata > Myxini > Myxiniformes > Myxinidae > Myxine > Myxine glutinosa. Next base: position 177,515,657 of record NC_136261.1, read on the forward strand.
AAATAATACAAGGGTTTATTAGAGTAAAAGGCAAGGACAGGAAAAGCACGCGCCGATAATAAAATGTCCTAATCGGGACGTCCCCACACACAGACTTCGGATACAGATGAGGGAATGCAAATTAATGAAAAGCAACATGGTCGTTATGTTCGTGTAAATGGGTAATGGCCTTATCTGGTCTTTTTTTATATTTTATTTTTATTTTTTTTGTATACAAGATCGAGGCTCGTGAAAGAGCGAACATTAATCACACAGAAAGACAAACCGACACATAAAACATATAACATCGGGAGCGGTAGACAAGATGGGGAGAGAGGGGGAAGGACACAAACACAACATTTGAGAGCAGGGACCGAGAGACATGGAGAGATCTGAGAGAGGGCGAGGGCTTTGGGGGGGGGGGGGCATGGGAAGGGGGCGGTGGGAGAGGTATAAAACATATGGACACTGCCAGGACTTCCAGGAAAGAAGTTGGAATTTCAAACAAGGTGGATCTGGGGTGAATTAGCGGGGGTAGAAAAGATCAAGGTTTTGGATGGGGGAAGATAAGAGATGGTGGTGAACAGCTGTTTTAAAGACCTGGAGGGAGGAGTGGGATTGAAGGGAGTGAGGGAGTTTGTTCCAGAGGCGGGAGAAAAGAGGAATGAAAGAGTGAAGGTGAGCAGAGAGCCGAGATTTCGGCAGTTTAACCATCAGAGGGTTGCTGGCAGATCTTGTGCGACCTGTAGGAATATTTGGGGGACAGAGCACAGAGAGAGCTGGGGGTGCAAGGCCGGAGAGGAGTCGGTAGAAGACAGAAAGACCACCTACCTGCCTGCGGTGAGTGAGTGAAAGGCCCTCAGAGATAGCTTCATCGCGGGAGATTCCAATAATTCTGAAAGCTTTGGTTTCAACAGCGTGAAGCCGAGCTAGGTGTGAGGCAGGAGCACCGGCCCATAGGGGAGAACAGTATTCCATTGAGCTGCGGATGAAAGCCTTGTATGTGGTGAGGAGCTCAGGTGTGCCGAGGAAGGACTTCGCACGACGGAGGATGCCCAGTCGGCGACTGGCTTTGGAGGCCAGCTTGGAAATGTGGTTTTCCCAAAAAAGATCATGGCAGATATTGAGACCCAAAATCTTGAGCGACAGAACTTCTTGGAGAGGATTGTTGAGAAAGTAGATGGGAGGGTTGTCCAGTCGATCTTTTCGGAGAGACATAGTAAGAGTGTGAGATTTGTCAGGATTGAAAGACATGTTCCACTTGTTTGACCAGTCTGTGATTTTGTCCAGGTCTTCAGAGAGTGAGGAGGCAGCAGACTGCCGATCTGAGGGAAGAGGAATGGAGCGGCAGAGAGTGGAGTCATCAGCAAAGAGATAGAGAGGATTTTCGAGAGAGTCAGAGAGATCATTGATGAAGACCAGAAAAAGCACGGGGCCCAGAACACTGCCTTGGGGAACTCCAGCCTGAACAGGAAGAGGAGATGAGAGAAACCCATTCAGGGCCACACGTTGACGACGACTAGAGAGGAAGTCCGCCAGCCATGCGTGGAGATTTCCATGGATACCAAAGGAGGAGAGTTTGGTGAGCAGAGCGGGGTGCCAGACCGTGTCGAAGGCACGTGATATGTCGAGGGAGACAGCTCTAATTTCCTGTTTGGCATTGAGGACCTCCATCCATTGTTGAGACAGCAGAAGCAGCATGTCCAGAGTAGAGTGACCAGGTCTGAAACCAAATTGATGATCAGAGATCAAGCCATTGGAGAAGAGGAAAGATTTCATATCCGAAGCAATGATGGATTCCATGACTTTGCTGATAATTGGGAGAAGGCTGATTGGTCTGTAGTTGCTAGGATCTGTTTTTGCACCTTTTTTGTGCAAAGCGGTGATGTTGGCTGATTTCCAAGCAGATGGCAGTTGACCTTGAGCAAAAGAGAGGGTGAAGAGAACAGAGAGAGGGTGAGATAGAGCAGCAGAGCAGGATTTTAGGACCCGTGGGCTGATGCCGTCGGGTCCAGTTGCAGAATCAGAGTCGAGGGTTGACAGAAACTTTTCCACCTTGTCAGGAGGAAAGGACACGGAGTCCAGGAGCAGCAGGGTACGACTGGGTATGGTGGGTACAGAGAGGGATGGGTTTGGGACACAAGATTTAGAGGCAAACACAGAGTTGAGGCATTCAGCTTTTTCACGTGCAGAGTCAGCTGTGTAGCCGTTTGAGGTAAGGGAGGGGATGGAGGGGGAACAAACACCAGAAACGGATTTGACCAGACGCCACCAGGATTTGGAAGAGGGAGACAGATAAGAGAGTTCGGTCTTGAGAACGGAGAGATATTGTTTCCTGGCTCTCCTGAGGGTGGACACACACTTGTTTCGGGCTTTGTGAAAGGAAATGAGATTTCCTTCCGTTGGATTTGCTTTCCAGGAGACGAAGGCAAGTTGTTTCTGGGCAACAGCCTCACCACAAGATTCCGTGTACCATGGATGGGAGGAAGGGTATGACAACTGAAGACGAGATGGGATAAATCTGTGCATGAGAGAGAGCAATTTACTTTGGAAGAATTCCCAGGATGAGTTGATGTCAGAGGTGGTAGAGATGGGAGACCAGTCCAGATGATTGATGGCTGCTTGAAGACTGTGCCAGTTGGCCTGAGTGAAATGCCAGACTCGTCGACGCTGAGCAGGCTCCCTGAGGATGGTCAGAGAGATGTCCACTTTAACAAGGACATGATCAGATGATCCGATCGGAGCAGAAGAAGAGCAGCAGACATTTTCAGGGAAGTTAGTCATAACCAAGTCCAGAAGAGAAGATGTTCCGTTGACTGAGATCCGGGTCGGGAAATTGACAGATTGTGTCAGTCCCAGTGAGTCGCAGAAGTCCTTTGCTGAGGAGCCATGGCTGGTGAGAGAGGTACCCACACCCAGCCAACTGGCATGATGACAGTTGAAATCACCACATATGAGGAAGAGAGAGTTGGGATGAGTAGATAGAAGTTGGTCCATATCATCAGACAGCGAGATGTAGATGGAGTCATCACTGTTTGGTGGACGGTACAACACACATATGAACAAGAGGTGGGAGCGAAGGGGAAGCCGTAGCCAGAGGTGTTCCTGGGGGTGAGGTGGAGAGAGTGCAGTGCAGGGCGAGTGAGGAAGAGAGTTTTTGATAAAGATAGCAACCCCGCCTCCAGGACGAGGCTCAGGTCTATCATACCGGAGGAGGGAGTAGCCCGGGAGAGATACTATGGAATCAGAGACATCATAAAGGAGGAAAGTTTCTGTTAAGCAGATCACGTCTGGTTTGACAGAAGCAACCTGTATGGAGAGATCAGTTAAGTTTGAACGAAGGCCCCGGATGTTTGAGGTCCATACCGTTAATGAAGAGGAAGGGGGAGCATCAGATACAGAACAGGGGGGAGGAGGGGTAGGGTAAGATGTGGAAGAGGTGGAAGAGGTAGGGAGAGCTGTTGAAGGTGTGTCAGAGATTTCAGAATAGCTCGGAGAAAGGGAAGGATGGGGCGGACAAAAGGTTTGATGGTGATTGGGTGAGCCACAATGAGGTGTTATTTGAGGAGGGGGAAGAGCTAGGCAGAAGGTTGGGGGAGATGGAGGTGAGAGTTTGAAGGGGGAAGAAGCGGGGAGGACACTTTGAGGAGGGGGAGTGAGAGGGGGGAAATTGAGAAGCAATGAGGGTGGGGAGATTTGAAGGGGAGGGGTGAGGGGGGAGTTTGGGAGGGAAGGGACAAGGGGAGGGATTTGAAAGGGATGGGATATGGGGGAGATTTGGAGGGGAGGGGTGAGGCAGGAGTCTAGGAGGGGAGGGGCGAGGGGGCGTCTTGGCGGGGAGGGGTGAGGGGTAGTTTAGGAGGGAGGGGGCAAGGGGGGAGATTTGAAAGGGATGGGTGATGGGGAAGATTTGGAGGGGAGGGGTGATGGGGAAGATTTGGAGGGGAGGGGTTATGGGGAAGATTTGGAGGGGAGGGGTGAGATTGGATTTTTGAAAGTGTACGATTTATGGGAAACGAACATTTATTGCAAAATGAGTTTCTTGTGACCTTCGAGTTAAAAATACGTTTAAGGACGCTGGATGGAGGATGGAGTGCAGGAGAGTTTAGGGAATGTAGAAAAAAGGCACTATAGGAGATGGATATTTTTTTTGGGATGAATTGATTTGGTGAGCAAGTCGAAAGCAGCCTTTTAAAGAAGAAGAAGAAAAAGGTGTTATAAAATATGACGGAATACATAACTTGAGGGGAAAGTGTAAACATTGAAGGTTAATGAGTGAAAACTATCTGGGGAAATGGGGGAGAAACACGTGGTCGAAGAACGAACGAACGAATACGAACGAATAAGAATGAAAAAACGAATGAGAACAGAGAAGGAAATGTTTTTTTTTTTTTTTTTTTTTTTTTTTGAGTTGAGATTTACACAAGGAAGTAGGCTATGGATGAAAAGAGTGGGAATACAGAGAACGAAAGTTATTGGATCACAAACGACGGACCGCTGAGAGAAAAACAAAGCCTCAAGGTTGTACAGTGCACACTGTACAAGGCCTCAAGACACGACACGAATTAACACGATTTTCAATACAGGTATGAAAGATTTGCACCGAAAAATCTTCGTCGGGACACAATATACGTACAACACCATAAATAAATACCGTTTTAACGAAAATACAAATGGGAACAATCACTTAACTTCGATTTCAAATCGTTCGCGACGCGGCAAAGGCCTTGCTCGCGACACGGCAAACAGACGATTCAACTTGGCCGTAACACGCGGCTCCAAACTCCGGCGCGGGACAATCCTTCGTCTGCCTCGCACGCCTCGCCAGGCCCGAGCCAACGCCCCCTCCGCTGCACACGAGGTCCCGCCCGCTCACAGCACCGAGCCTCGCTCCCGCACCAGCACCGCTCCAAGCACCACGCAGATGGCGAGCCAACGACCACCACTGCCTCCCAAGACCAAGAAGAAGACAAGAGCTTCGAGCACGTCGAGACAGCCAGAGAGCGCAAGGGCCAGAGCTGGATGTGCAACAACTCCGAACTGCTGGATCTCCACAAGTGCCAGAGCTGCAAGAGAGAAAATGTCGTTCGGCGCGCCCTTAAATAACCTTGCGGCCGTGACATCAGCCTTGGCGCGCTACCAACCAGCGACTTCCACCGAACCTTCCAGCTTCGCGCCTTTCACACTCGTTGGCTGGATGTTCACGCCTAGCGCGCTGACCAATCACATGACCTCCTGGGCATGGTTATAGCTCGTGCGTGTAGTGTGGGCATAGCACGTGCGTGTAGCGTGATCATAGCTCGTAGGTGCAGCTGGTCGCGGTCCATGCGGCGGCGCCCCGAGCCGGCCCCCCTTTGCCTGTTCGTCTTCCAAAATCATGTCAGGGAAGGGAATCATTTAGTGTTGCACTAAGAACCTAACTACGTGTCTAAATGGGTGCATTGCCAAAAGGGACAAAGGTTTGGCTACCAGGTGTGACATACAGGGGCGTTATTCTTTAATCCCTATTCTATTTAACACACGAACATCCTGGTATGTGCACAGGTATACATCTTAACCGACAAATCACCTAAACAGAACTTATTACAAGGTATATTCCTTACCGCGACAGACGAAGCATGCTATCTATTCAGATCTACCTGGCTCTACATATCACTACCCCACCTGACATAACAATACACACACACACACACACACACACACACACACATATATATATATATATATGTGTATAATTTATGATTATATAATTTTAATTATATAATTTTATTATATAATTTATATTATATAATTATATAATTTATAATTTATGAATACATATATGATTATATATATAATCAATATTTTCAAGTGTTTGTTACTCTTTCACGGCTGAACACAGTAGCACCTAGGGGCCCCAAACTTTGGGTGACGGCACTTCAGAATCTGGGTACGGTCACAAGCTACCACACATTGGCCTTGACATCCGTTTCTCTGGCCACCAAAGGCTGCCATAAAGTGAATTTTGGGATGTGGGGCCAGGCAGTACTGCCTGCCAGACCACAGGAAAAAGCTAACCACCATGGGGTAAATAACTTCAAAGCTTTTCAAAGTCCAACAAGTCCTGAAACCACCACCAGAAAAGCTTGTCTTGGCAGACAGTGCTGGGGTATCTGCCCTCCCCCACTGCCACTCTGACAGCGAGCCCATTATATATATATATATATATATATATATATATATATATATATATATATATATATATATATATATATATATATATATATATATATATATATACAGGGTGTCTCAAAATAGATGGAACCCATTAACATGATAATAATTTATTACTCAGACAAGAAACTCCAAAAAAGATTACATTTCCTGGAAGCTGATATGATAACAATTAAAAAACTGAAGATTTGAGGTCTCTAGCTCAAAGGATACATTTATTAGAGCACATGTTCCAAATGACCGCCTTTGCGCCTTAGACACACTTGAAGCCGACGAGCGAAGTTGTCAATCACCCTGACACACTCTTCCTTCCTGATGGCACGAATCTTCTGGGTGATGGCCACTTTCAGTTCAGAAATGGATTGAGGACGATTCTCATACACGTGGTCCTTCAAGAACCCCCAGAGATAAAAAAAAATCTGGGGGGTTCAGATCGGGTGAATGCGGAGACCACTCGGGTTCGCGGCGCCTGCTGATCAGCCGATCAGGGAATCGGTGGTCCAGCCACTCCATCGTGATGTTGGCTGTATGTGGAGTTGCCCCATCTTGTTGGAACCATTGCACATCTCGATTCACGCCACGACGTCTCCCAAGTCTCCTCCAGAACTTGTTGAGCACCACAATGTAACGCTCCTTTGTGACAGTGACTGCCTCCTCGTCTGCGTCTTCAAACCAAAACGGTCCGATTATGCCATGTTTTGAGATGGCCACCCAGGCCGTGCATTTCACAGAGTGCAAGGGCCTCTGAAGCACCTCGTCTGGGGCTTGTGTGCCCAGAACACATTGTTCTTGCTATTGACATGCCCACAGAGCAAGAAGTGTGCTTCGTCGCTGAACCAAACATCATCAAGAAAGTCAGGATCCTCTTCGATCTTGTTCTCGAACCACCGGCACATCACAACACGTTTTGCCATGTCAGCTGGTGTGAGTTTATGCTTGATCTGGATCTTGTATGGGTACAGCTGAAGATCTTTGATCAAGATTCTTTGCACTGACACACGTGAAAGACCCAGCTCTTGGCTACGTCTTCGGATGGACTTTTTCGGGCTCCTTCCGACAGAATGTCTCACCGCATTCACATTGTCAGGAGATCTTGCAGTCAGCTTCCTGCCAGAACTGGGTGTTTTTGCCTTCTTGTTGAGGTTTTTACTGATCCAGTGGCTTGAAATTTGTGTGTCCAACGAGAAATTTGGTTTTTCTGGGGATAGTTGTTGAAGTTGAACTTCCTGCGAAATTTTGCTTGCATTTTGCTTGCAATCATTTTGAATGATTTCGTCTCAAAATAAGTAGTGACGCAAAATATTTTTTCCTCCTTTGTCCAAGGCATTTTGATTGATTAATTATATTAGTTGTTATGGTCTCCTCTCTTCAAATCTGAAAAAAAAAGAACAAGAACATTAATATTGGCAGAATTATTAGCAGTGACATGGGTTCCATGTATTTTGAGGCACCCTGTATATATCTGTGAGAAATAGCAGAAATTCCACAATACGAGCAGGGTGCCTCATTTGCATTAAATAAATAATCGGCTGAAATTAAATAAGTCATGGACGTAGTTTCAAGACGGTCGATCTTTAATTTTCAGACAAGCTTTCGACCAACAGGTCTTCTTCTTAGTCCTCCTCGAGTTCAACGAAAGTGATTAGGCAGGTATTACCATGATTAAGGTATCTTATAAGGTTTAACATGAGCCACACCAAACTGGTTTGGAGACTGTGTGACCGAAGACTACCAAAAAAAATGTCGTTATCAAAAATATTTGATTAATTTCCTGTTACCCATCAGTATATATAACTATTTTATTAAATGTTTTTCTTTTATAATTTATATTTTAACATTCATGCCCATGCTGTCCATGCTTGTGCCTTTGCCAAGCCAGGGAGCCCCCAGTATTGACCACCCCGGAACAGCCGCCTTTCATAGCAGCACTGCAGCCTGACTATGTGTGGGACTATGAGCATGTTCGAAAAAAGTTGGGGCAGGATGACTTCTTGCTCATGGATGCTCGTAGCGAAGGTCGTTTCAAGGGAACAGAACCAGAACCTCGTGAAGGTAAGATGTAATATAATTAATGTGCACCCAAAACTAGAATAATTCAATGGTTTTTTTTCCTTAAGGTAAAAGTGAATAGTTTGCTGCATTCATGCTTTGATTGATCTGTTTGGTCTTTCTGAGCACAAATCTGATGACCTTGTTGTGTCAAGTTCTAAACCTGTATGCACTGTTGATCTATACAAATTCTGATCCTAATACCCTCTTCGTTGTTTTTTGAGACCAGGAGTCCACTTATGCATGTGAGGAATCTTTATTTATTTTTGTATTTATTTTTTTTCTCACATTCTCATAAACCTGTTCTCCAAAGTTGCCTGTTGACTTTTGTGAGAAGTTCCGATAGTTTTCCAAGATGCAGCTGAACCACAAGTTGTTTTGCCACTAAAATTGATCTAATTTCTACAGAAAATTAACACAATCTTCACAGTTGTTACTGAAACGGATGAAACTCATCAGCATCTATGAATAGAGGAATGAATACACATGCTGTGCTGCCTTGAATGTCACAAGCTGTCCTACCACTGTAAAAGTTTACTGACTTCAGGAACTCCACTTTAATTTGCCACTTCTGTCTTGGTCAAATTTGTTTAAATTATTCGACCGCAACACGTGCTTCTCTACACTCTTCACATGCAACTGAACCCTAACTACAACTACAACTACTACAATTTGCTGAACAAAACAGTAAAACATTCAAAACTGGAACGGCACTCAGTACAGCGCAGATCTCCACCAGGCTGATTAGTTCACATTTTGTATCCAACTGATATCCAACCAACTGATTTTGTATCCAACCTGTGCCTGGTTGTTCCTGGTGTGTACCCCGGTTTAGAATAGGTACACCGTATCCCTGCGCATCGTAAGAGGTGACTAAGGGTTGGCGTCAGGAAGGGCATCCGGCCATAAAAACATTGCCTCAAACAGGGAACCATGATTGTCATGGGGCCCGCAAGGCTAACCCCCACTCTAGCAGGGAAAATGGCCTTAAAACGATCATTCATTCATTCATTTTTTTTGATAGGCTGGATCTGGATTCGGACCTGAACCAAAATGTAATCACCTTGTTCTTGTCACCGAACCAACACCAAGTTTTGTCAAAACTCATCCACAATTCTTTGAGATATCATGCTATATATAGTTTTGGCCCCATTTTTCAATGGTGAAGAATCACTTTTAAAATTTACTTTAAAAATTTAACTTTAATTTGATGTGAAATCACCTGAGTTGAGCAATTATTTGACCTGTGCGTGCCCTTTCATGCACCCAAACAGAAGCAACCACATGCTCTTTGACACTGTAACAACTTGTGTTCTCCATGCCATCTAACTCCCGACTGACTCATGCATCAGTGAGTCAGTGACACCGTATACCACGGCCCGGGAGGGCAGAGAAAGGGAGATGCGAGAAATTTAGCAGGGGTAAAGCGACTTTCAGGCCACCTTGTCTATAATAAACGGATATCACAGTTACGTGAGATGAATGTGATGTTAAGAATATAGTTAGTGCATAGACAACAACAACAACAACTGTTGTTGTAGTTAGTGCATAGAAGGTGTGAAAATTGATGTATTAAGTTAATGAGGTCCCGGACATGCACCGTGGATGGCTTATATCCTGGACATGCAATGCGCTCTGGTTTGATGTCATGGATGCCATATACATAAAGCACAAACATGACTGCTTAAATGGCCTCCTGTGTCTGTGTATTTGTATATTCTGTAATTGATATGGCCATTACGATGTGGAGTAGGTAATGTGTCCTTGTTGCCATTTTCAGATACAATGAATGCAGACACATCTTCCTGCTGCATTCTTTTTTTTACCTATTGGTAGTTTTGCTACGACCCATTTAATGGTACCTCTTGGTTTTACCCTCCAACCTTATTCAAACTGAACTATATCTAAAGAACGTAGCATCCTACCTGGGTGAAACTTTGTCAAAGAATGTGATATTTTTAAAAAGAGTTTTTGAAGTTTTTGACTATAATCGGTTTTGCAAACATTTTGTTTATCTTTATAAAGAAGATCAGACTTTTTATGATAAATAAATCACACTTTCATTGAGAAAACTTCACTCTTCCAAATGCAAGATCCTTTTGAAGTTTTTATGTAGATCATTGCGATATTACTTTTATGATTCCAAGTTTTTATGTAGATCATTGCGATATTACTTTTATGATTCCAAGTTTTTATGTAGATCATTGCGATATTACTTTTATGATTCCAAGTTTTTATGTAGATCATTGCGATGTTACTTTAATGATTCCAAGTTTTTATGTAGATCATTGCGATATTACTCTTATGATTCCAAGTTTTTATGTAGATCATTGCGATGTTACTTTAATGATTCCAAGTTTTTATGTAGATCATTGCGATATTACTCTTATGATTCCAAGGACTATGAGGAACAAGATTGTATTTATCAATATAATGACCGAGTGTGCATTTCCACTTCCGTGTCACCTTCCCATAAACATCGCAAAGCTCTCCCTCATCACATTGTTCCCATATCAGGTTGTCCATCTGGCCATATCGCGGGTGCCATTTCCCTGCCATTCACCACAATGCTCGATCCACAATCAAAACTGCTGCGACAGACAGATGAGTTGGACAAAGTATTCTCTTCCCGTGGTCTGACTCGCGATACAGCACCTGTGGCCATGTGCGGTTCTGGAGTGACGGCATGCGTACTTATCCTTGCTGCACATTTGTGCGGCCGAGCTTTTCCTCCATTGTATGATGGATCCTGGGGAGAATGGGCCAGACGTGCTGGTCCAAAAATGATTGTCACAGAAAAATGAGGGTAGAACAGGGATCGCAGTATTAATCACATGTGTGATGATTGTTCTTTTTTTATTCCAATTGCAAAAGATTGTGTCGTTGCTGCTTTCATATTGAATATCGATAAAACCGAAACACATTTCTATGATTGCTTTGTATTAAAGAGTACGATCTGGTTGCCATAAAACATAGAAATTATTTAGGCTCGATCGGTGAAACTTTGGTGATGTTGATTTCCTTGTTTAAAATGTCATCTTCTTGAAAAATATAATTTCAACTTTTCTTTCAAAGTGTGAGAGGAACATTTTTAAAAAGCTGCAAATTGTGCCAATTTATGAGTCGGTAATTGGGCCACACTTGCTGTTCAAATAGACAGTATAAGCACCTTGCTTCCATTTGAGATTCATGATTTCTTTCCAAGTATTTTGAGTGTTTTCTGTGATGTAAAATAAATCAAAATGCTTACTTATTCAATCACTCTTGAGAAGTCTCTTTTTTTAACGGTCTTCATCTTTTTAAACTTTTTAAATTTTGCATCTTAGAATGTGGAGAAGGTTCTTCAAACACTCGACTCTGACTCCGCTACTGGACCGGACGGCATCATCTCATGTCATAACAAAAGGGGCAATACCCCTGGATGCTCGCCTGGTAGAATAAAGCAGTACACCACCGACTAAAGCCATGCGGGAATGCATGCCCTCCCCCCCCCCCCCGCCACCCCCCCCAACCAGACTTCAAATATATTTTAATGTCGTGAACAAACTTTGCTATATCACGGGTGATGAAGGTTGTGGTCAAGTTACGTCGAAATTGTGTGTGTAGTTTTAGAGGAAACAGCAAATCCCTATTTTTGGGGGGGGGGGGGGGCGGGGGGAGGCAACCACCCTGTTAATCGCCTGAGACCCGGATGTATTTTAATACCATGAACAAATGTTGGTGAACAAACCTGAGTTGTAACATACCAAATATCATTTGTGCCAAGTTTGGTCACAATCCCATCAGCGGTTTCAGAGAAGTTGCAAGTGTTTACGGAATGACGAACGGACGATGCGCCATCGCATAAGCTCCCTGGAACCATGTTACGGATCTCCGACGTCGGCTCTCCCCTCATGAAGAGGGGGTTAATTCCCTTGTCTTTTATCTGGCCGACGCGACCCTGGGGGTTATAACGTTCCTTCCGGTCGGTGGTAAATAGGATTGTTGGTCGAGTTGTAGTCCTATTACCTAAGTACTACCACCGACCGTGAAGCAAGGGAATAACTCCCGCTCGAATCACGGATATCAGGTGGAAACGCCGAGTGGATAGCGATCCGCGATCCGAGCCATTAACAATGGCTAACCCGATTATAGCGGTTCCGAATAGTGCCACGTTTACCCAATGTAGAAAAGACTAGGACGATCGGATTGAGGAGAAACCAGAAAGAACAGGGCAATTTATTACAAATGTACAAAGAAGAAGAGGAAACGAAAGAATGTACAAGAAAGAAAGAGGAAGGAAAAGTACACAGGGCAGTCTTTAACAGTCTTATTCTATTCCCTGGACACGGGCCCGATCGCTCTCAGATTCGGTCTCAGACTTCAGACTCACACGGGGATGCAGATGGTAGGGTGGAAGGTCTGGCGATGGTGTCCAGGCTCCAGTCCGGCTCCGGTCCAGCAGACAAAACCCGGCAAGCAGCTCTCCACGTAGTGTAACGCGAGCGGACAATTATCGTGATGGGGAAAGGTAAACTTGGGCTATCGGCGTACGTAATATGTGCACCAGCGCTTTGACACACGCTACCGGTCTTACTCGCCCCAAGCGCCCCCTCCCCAATGTCCTGCACACTGCGGTTCTTGGCAATGTGTGCCGCACGCTCACCCTTAGTACAGCGGGTTGCCACAGCACATCCTTTGTAATACCATTGCTTGGCTTCAGTCTTCGGTAATTAGCGCTGCTCCGTAAGTTCTTATCACAAGCCAACCTTCCAACAAGTCCTTCCAACCATGATAAGTCTTCTGTGCACAGTCCTGTTCAACGAGCGCCGCTGCATAAGTCCTCTTCAACGAGCGCCGCTGCATAAGTCCTCTGTCATCAGCGCCAGCGAGTCCTCTCCGCACAGTCCTATTCAAGTGCTTTGCGTGCGCGCTTTTATAAGCCAAGCCAGCGAACGCTCTCGAAGCCCCAAAACCACGCCTGTCAGGCGATCCCACTCCAGCCCTGGTTGGCTAGTTATGGCTTACTGGCCCCGCCTTGATGGCTGGTTGACGTGGCCGCACCTTCATCCTGGCGCTCCGCCCCCTTTTTGGGCCTTACCTCGTGGGTTTCTGGGCTGGTTTGAGCGGAAGCCCAGCGAGGTTGCGAACGTTGCTGACAAAGGCGCGTAACAAATTGGGAAGGGCCATGTGGCACAGACTGGAGCGCGCTTAATGGCGTCGCTTGGAAGGGAGGCTGCCAAAATGAACGGAAGGGCCTACTCTTATTTGATTGACGCAACGCAGATGCAAATATTGGAAAATGGCCTTACCTAAACACAGACTATGAAATAACTGACGTCCTATGGTGACCTGTGTTGCTTGTGGCCTACCTATGGGGTGCTACCTTTAACCTTATTGATGTTATATGTGTGGGTTCTCAAAACCGCAACAATATTTTCATTGTACATTTTTTAATAGTGTTATTATTGTGTATGTGAGAGTTCTTAATGCAATTACTTGTTTTGTTCTGCAATTGCATTGGTGTGGTTTTACCAGGGTTTATTCGCAAAATAATAAAAGCTTTCTGCCGTGTTCCCACTCCAGACTCTGAGGTGCACCGTAACCGGGGTTTGGGGATAAAACGTAACACAAGTATGAACAAAACTAGCCCGAACATCTCCGAGATATGGTTGCGGACGCACACACACGGACGGGACGGACGAGACCCAATCTATAAACCCCCGTTTTGGATTAAGTCCAACAGGGCTAATAATGGTTCTGAAAGCTGTAGAAAAATAAACATTGAAGCGGAAATTTAGCTCCGCGGATGCATCGTCTTTTACACCACCTTATTTAACACTTTAGATTCGTTATTCCCTCCGCACCGAACCTTGTGTTTTCCTCTAACCTTGGATAACAGTTTAAATAAATAATTATAACAACGGAGGACACAATTCGTTGGATATTTGAGAGATTCAAGTCTCACGAGAGAGATCGTAATGTTTCCGTTGACGCGGAATTGAGACGTCGTGTAAACAGTGAAGGTGAGAGTCTCGTTGGATGGAGAGGTATGGAACGTTTGGACGTTTTCTCGCCCTTTTGTCCCGACGAAGGGTCAACCCCCGAAACGTCAGTTTCTCCTTGTTTCCCACGTCTGTTATAATCCCCAAATCTTTGTGGTTGTTGTTGATTAATTAATTATTATAATCCCTTAATCTTCGTGGAAACCTTTTCAATCTAATCAAACACAGCAATCCATTCGCGAACGAACATTCTTGTGATGAGGTAACAAGTGAGGGATAAAATCGCGATTCGATAACCGGCGTGATGACGTCATGAAGTTTGACTCGGCGTCATCACGCGAGGAACGAATCTCTGGAAGTCAACAAATCGTAAACTCGTTTTAAATTCCCTCAAAACAGCAGCGAAGGGAGAAATTCTCCGAATATCTAAATCAGAATGTCGAACCTAATACTCCCATTAGGATCTGTTTGGTAAAGTTCAGGTAACATTCACTATTTAAATAAATATTTAGATGTAGCGAATCGGCCCCGGTAAAGCAAGACGGTGCTGCAGTAATAAAAGGCCTGTCATTAAAAATTTATACTTACCTGACGGGAGGGACACATTGATCATTCAGGTGGTGCCCTCAGGGCGAGATCTACCCATTGCACTCTGGGTGGGTTGACCTTTGCGATTTCCCCAAATGTGGGAAACTCGACCGTACAATTTGTGGTTGTGGGGGACTGCGTTCGCGCTAACCCCCGATATTCAAACTAAAAACAGATAAACACATTCATGTTATGTTTTTGTCTTCTTTTTTTATTTTGTGGAGAGAGTTCACCACGTGGCTTTGGAATTCAAGAAGCAAGCACTCCATGCGAAACCCTTGATAAGGAACGGCTGGCTTGGTAAGCGCTCGCTAGCTCTTTGGTAACTGAACCTACCCTGGCTTTCCCCCCTTTCAGTTTCATGTTAAACACCATTAGCGACTGTTTCAAAAGGTAATCAAACGTGTTTGTGGTTTATAATATTTTTACTCTTGGTAGAGAGTGCTCCCATGAAAATGGCACGATAACCTATTTAGATACGTTAACTTGGTGTTAGTTCAAGGAAGAAAAACCCCTTGAGCAGACGGGTGTTATTAATATGAATTACTTGCAAACCCGTAGATTTTTTTTAGCTCACCTGGAACATCGTTCCAGGGAGCTTATGCGATGGCGCATCGTCCATCCGTCATTCCGTAAACACTTGCAACTTCTCTGAAACCACTGATGGGATTGTGACCAAACTTGGCACAAATGATATTTGGTATGTTACAACTCAGGTTTGTTCACCAACATTTGTTCATGGCATTAAAATACATCCGGGTCTCAAGCGATTATTGGGGAGGGGGGAGAGTGTTGAGGGGGAGGGGGGGGTTCCCTTAAATATATATTTGTTCTCTCCTCTAAAAGTACAGGGGGTGGTACACCCCCCCCCCCCCTGCTTTTTCCTGTGAAACTACACACACTATTTCGACGTACCTCGACCACAACCTTCATCACCCGTGATATAGCAAAGTTTGTTCACAACATTAAAACATATTTGAAGTCGGGTTGGGGGGTGGGGGGAGGTGTTAAAGTATTATGATTGATGGATCCGTGACTTAGGACTCAAGACTCATGATTGAGAGGAGGAACAACTGAGATATTTATTTGATTCATCAAACACACAAGCTTGTGGAAAGCAAAATGCTTAAAACTGAGGCCCACAAGGACCAGGATTCCAACATGATGCTCTGAAATAATTCGGTCGAGTTTCACTTTATAAAGGGAATATTGGGGTGTGGTTTTAGCTCTCGAGACAAAGGAAAGACAGAGTAGTCTCCAAGGTCATTTAAGGGTCAAACAACATGTTGACTACTTTCTAGAAACCTGATTTTTGGGGGAGTTCAGCAAGTCGTAAAAATGTCAAACATGAAAGTGATATAACGCAGTCCTTTAAGGGGGACTGGGAAAGATAGGTTGGTCTTCACAGAGGGATTATATCATCAGGGTCTGGATTTACAAAGCATATAACTTTTTATAACAAGTTTCCAAAGAACATGAAAGTATTATGAGTATACAGAAATCAATCAAAAACAGAACATTTTCTTGTTTATACTTGGTAATAGGTCAAACGATAATAAAACACAAGGGGGAGGTAGGGGGGGGGGTCTAAACCCCCACATGATTACGTTGGTATGATTCTACGTGCTGCCCTGTCTTCCAGCAACCATTGAAATTGGTTTAAAATACCGTGATACTGTTTAAAATGCCTTTCGTCGGTGTAGTGTACTGCTTTATTCTACCAGGTGAGCATCCAGGGGTATTGCCCCTTTTGTTATGACACATGAGATGATGCCGTCCGGTCCAGTAGCGGAGTCAGAGTCGAGGGTTGGAAGAACCTTCTCCACTTTCTTAGATGCAAAATACACAGTCGGGGAGCATTTGAATACCACAGGGAAGGATGAGTACCAAGAGAGAGAGGGCTTGGGGACACAAGATTTGGAAGCAAACACATAATTGAGGTATTCAGCCTTCTCACGAGCGGAGTCGGCTGTGGAGCCATTTAAAGAGAGGGAAGGGATGGAAGTGGACCATACACCATAGACAGACTTAACAAGGCACAGCCAGGTTTTAGAGGAGGTAGACGAGTTTGAGAGTAGCATGTTCAGTTAACGATGGTGACGAGTGCGCGAGGCGAGACTATGCGATCTACCGAGTGCCGTTCTAGTTTCAGTAGGTGTCCAGACAGTTAGCTAAAAAAGATGAAGACCGTTAAAAAAGAGACTTCTCAACAGTGATAGAATAAGTAAGCCAAACAGTTCAATCTTCTCAAGAGCCAAACAGTTCAATCTTGGTTTCATCAGACCACAGAATCTTCTTTCTCACAGTCTGAGAATCCTTTTGGTGCTTTTTTGCTAACTCTGAGCGGGCTTTCATGTGTCTTTCACTGAGGAGAGGCTTCCGTCTGGCCACTCTGCCATAAAGCTCAGATCGGTGGAGTGTTGCAGTGATGGTTGTCCTCCTGGAAGTTTCTCCCATCTCCACACAGGATCTCTGGAGCTCAGCCAGAGTGACCATCGGGTTCTTGGTCACCTCTCTTACCAAGGCCCTTCTACCCCGATTGCTCAGTTTGGCCGGACGGCCAGCTCCAGGAAGAGTCCTTTATGGAGGTCACTGTGCTCTTGGGAACCTTCAATGCAGCAGAAATTTTTTTGTAGGCTTCCCCAGATCTGTGTCTCGACACAATCCTGTCTCTGAGCTCTACAGGCAGTTCCTTCGACCTCATGGTTTGGTTTTTGCTCTGATATGCATTGTCAGCTGTGAGACCTTATATAGACAGGTGTGTGCCTTTCCAAATCATGTCCAATCAATTGAATTTACCACAGGTGGACTCCAATCAAGGTGTAGAAACATCTCAAAGATGATCAAGAGAAATGGGAGGCACCTGAGCTAAATTTCAAGTGTCATAGCAAAGGGTCTGAATACTTATGTCAATGTGATATTTCAGTGTTTTCTTTTTAATAAATTTGCAAAACTTTCTAAAATCCTGTTTTCTCTTTGTCATTATGGGGTATTGAGTGTAGATTGATGAGGGAAAAAATGAATTTAAACGATTTCAGCATAAGGCTGCAACATAACAAAATGTGAAAAACGTGAAGGGGTCTGAATACTTTCTGAATGCACTGCATTTCCTGTTGATTTATTGATTTATCAATTAATCAATTAATTATTTTATTAATTACTTAATCTTCAAAAGTTACAGATTGGGATGAAACAGTGGTTAGGTTGTATATGTATGTCAATTGATTGAGAAATGAATTATTTTACGATTATTATTTGTTTATTTTAATTACGCAATTAATCAATCAATTCTTGATTTTCTCGATTTCCGTCATACCTGTCAGGCGACCGACCGCCTGACGTCCTTTATTGTTTTTTTTTTTGTGTGTGAGCACGATAACTTGCGAACGCTTTCAGCTATCTTTGTCAACCTTTACACAGAGGATTCCGAAGGACAAAACTGAGGCTATCAATGTTTTTTGGTCAAAGGTCAAAGGTCAAGGTTCTCTCGTTTGTTTGTCCAGGTGACATCCCAGCCATCCTTTGAGTTCGGCAGCTGAAATTTGCACACAATAGTGAACAGGTGCTTTGGCCAAAACAGCATTTTTTATTTTTTAATTAATCAATTAATTGATGAATTACTTAATTATTACCAATGTACAGGGATCGAACCCCGGTTGATCGCTGAATTAACGCCAGGGGGGTTGACTCAGCCTGTCATCCTTCCGAGGTCGGCTAATTGAGTACCAGTTCACTGGTAATTCCCTGCTCGTCATAAAAAAATTTTTTTTAAAGGCGACAAAAAGGGTTGGCGGCAGGAAGGGCATCCGGCCGTAAAACATTGCTTCAAAAAGGGGACCCAAAAAAAAAACAACAACCACGGTCCCCGAAAAAGGCTAACCCCTGCTTTAAGTGGGGAAAAATGGCCTCTAAAGGTGGTTGTACAGGGTCCGGCTGGGAGGTGTGACGATTTTCAGAAAACTCGTACACAGTTATTTTTAGTCGAATTTCAATTATTTTTTTTTAAAGACTACATATATAATGCCATGTAATACACTGTAACAAAGACATTTAAAAAATGTAATTCATGTTTGAATTGGGTATAACAATGCAAGTGGGGGGTCTAGCGCATGCGTGATGGCTGTTGGTTACTCGTTGTAAGGCGCCATTTCAGTAGCCATGGAGCTGTGGACGATTGAACATCGCGTCTTTGTTGTTGAGACGTTTATTCAAACGGGTAGTTCGGTGGTGCTTACACAGCGCAGATTTCGTACTCACTTCAATGTTGGTCGACGTGGCGCCGTTCCGTCTCGAAACACAATATTGAAGTGGGTAAAAAACTTCAGGACAACTGGATCTGTGAGGCCGGGAGCAGCTCGGGGAGGTGATCGAACCGTTAGGACCCCGGAAAACATCGAAAGGGTTCGACAAGCTGTGGAGGCCAGCCCTCGTCGGTCAGCTGTACGGCACGCTCGCGCTCTACGGATGTCAGACAGATCAGTTCGTCGAATTTTGCACTTGGACCTTCATTATCACGCGTACAAAATCATGGTGGTTCAAGAACTGCAGCAGAATGATTTCTTACGGCGGTTTACGTTCGCAGAAAGAATGCTGGAACTGCTGAGGGATGCTGCTGTGCTGAGAAATGCTGGAACTTTTCTGCGCGTCTGCAAGAATGCTTGGACAAGAACGGCCGCCATTTAGATTATGTCATTTTTCAAACATGAATTACATTTTTTAAATGTCTTTGTTACAGTGTATGACATGGCATTATATATGTAGTCTTTAAAAAAAATAAAAATTGAAATTCGACGAAAAATAACTGTGTACAAGTTTTCTGAAAATCGTCACACCTCCCTGACGGACCCTGTATTAAGTACTTATTTATTTCCTGACTCATCTGGGCAATATCTCAGGCACATTTTGAGCTAAGAAGCTGATATTTGGACATGACATTAACCAAGTCATTTGGCTTTAAAGAATATTTTTGGTTTATTGATTCATCAATTAATCGATTAATTAGTTAATTTTCAAAAATTTACAGATTCGGATGAAACAGTGATGGTGAGCTATACTATTAGTCAGTACGGATGGACGGACAGAAACCCGAAAACAAAATGCCTCCGGCCACCTCCGGGGGCGTAGGCATAAAAACCAGTGCATCCCGAGAATGTACCTGCCGAGACGAGAGGAAGGCAACTGCCTGATGGAACTCAACAAGGTGTACAGAGCGATGAGTGTCGGACGAGCTGAGTATGTGGAATGCTCAACAGACGATTGGCTGAAGAGCGTCGAAATTGCACCAGTGATAATTGGAGCAACAGAAATAAAAAAAGAAGAACCTCATTGGTATTTTGAAATCCATCCTCAGGAATATTTGCACAAACGATCTACAACTGGACGCAGTCCGGTGTTAAGTGACAATCATGAAAAGAGCAATTTGGAACAAAACTCTGAAAAAGTTGAACAGCTTGGTCCATGTACTGTGACAGGACTTTGAGAACAAGAAAACTTCCCAAACTGGTTCTCATGAATCATGATCCCTGACTGAAACGGAGGTGGATACTTTGATACCTGGGAGAACTCCGTTCCACCTTCTGAAACCCGCATATGGAAATAACAAAAAAACAAAAAACCAGACACACACACACACACACACACACACACACACACACACACCCCTGCGCTTGGCATGGCTATCAAAAATTATCTGATCCAGATCTTCACCAAAATTGAATGGATCGGGCCTTGTCACACACCCAACCTGTCCACCAAGTTTATCACACACCCAACCTGTCCACCAAGTTTATCACACACCCAACCTGTCCACCAAGTTTATCACACACCCAACCTGTCCACCAAGTTTATCACACACCCAACCTGTCCACCAAGTTTATCACACACCCAACCTGTCCACCAAGTTTATCACACACCCAACCTGTCCACCAAGTTTATCACACACCCAACCTGTCCACCAAGTTTATCACACACCCAACCTGTCCACCAAGTTTATCACACACCCAACATGTCCACGACGTTTGTCACACACCCAACCTGTCCACCAAGTTGATGACTACCCGAAACTGTCCACCAAGTTTATCACACACCCAACCTATCCACCAAGTTTGTCACACACCCAACCTGTCCACGACGTTTGTCATTATTGTGACTGGATAAAAAGTGGGGGATAAAACCACGATTCAATAACCGGCGTGATGACGTCCCGGTTAGACTGGCGTCATCACGCGAGGAAGGAATCTCTGGAAGGCCTCGAATCGTGAACTCGTTTTAAATTCCCTCAAAACAGCAGCGAAGGGAGAAATTCTCCAAATATCTAAATCAGAATGTCGAACCTAATACTCCCATTAGGATCTGTTTGGTAAAGTTCGTGTAACATTCACTATTTAAATAAATATTTAGATGTAGCGAATCGGCCCCGGTAAAGCAAGACGGTGCTGCAGTAATAAATGGGAACCCCTGTCATTAAAAATTCATACTTACCTGACGGGAGGGATACCTTGATCATTCAGGTGGTGCCCTCAGGGCGAGATCTACCCATTGCACTCCGGGTGGGTTGACCTTTGCGATTTCCCCAAATGTGGGAAACTCGACCGTACAATTTGTGGTAGTGGGGACTGCGTTCGCGCTGTCCCCCGATATTCAAACTAAAAACAGATAAACACATTCATGTTAAACGTTCATTAACTCCGCGACCACAGGTGGATGGAAGTTTTGTTTTCATCCGTCTGTTTGTTTAACTGTGAACAGGATATCTCGAAAAGTTGTGGACGGATTTGGATGAAATTTCGTGATGGGTTGGTGTGTGATAAACTTGGTGGACAGGTTGGGTGTGTGACAAACTTGGTGGACAGTTTCGGGGAGTCATCAACTTGGTGGACAGGTTGGGTGTGTGACAAACGTGGTGGACAGTTTCGGGGAGTCATCAACTTGGTGGACAGGTTGGGTGTGTGACAAACTTGGTGGATAGTTTAGGGGTGTCATTGACTTGGTGGACAGGTTGGGTGTGTGACAAACTTGGTGGATAGTTTAGGTGTGTCATCGACTTGGTGGACAGGTTGGGTGTGTGACAAACTTGGTGGATAGTTTAGGTGTGTCATCGACTTGGTGGACAGGTTGGGTGTGTGACAAACGTGGTGGACAGTTTAGGTGTGTCATCAACTTGGTGGACAGGTTGGGTGTGTGACAAACTTATGCCAAACTTGGTGGACAGTTTAGGGGTGTCATGAACTTGGTCGACAGCTTCAGTGTGTGACAAACTTGGTGGACAGTTTAGGTGTGTCATCGACTTGGTGGACAGGTTGGGTGTGTGGCAAACGTGGTGGACAGTTTAGGGAAGTCATCAACTTGGTGGACAGGTTGGGTGTGTGACAAACTTGGTGGACAGTTTAGGGAACTCATCAACTTGGTGGACAGGTTGGGTGTGTAACAAACTTGGTGGATAGTTTAGGTGTGTCATGAACTTGGTGGACAGGTTGGGTGTGTGACAAACTTGGTGGACAGTTTAGGTGTGTCATCGACTTGGTGGACAGGTTGGGTGTGTGACAAACTTGGTGGACAGTTTAGGGAAGTCATCAACTTGGTGGACAGGTTGGGTGTGTAACAAACTTGGTGGATAGTTTAGGTGTGTCATGAACTTGGTGGACAGGTTGGGTGTGTGACAAACTTGGTGGATAGTTTAGGTGTGTCATGAACTTGGTGGACAGGTTGGGTGTGTAACAAACTTGGTGGATAGTTTAGGTGTGTCATCAACTTGGTGGACAGGTTGGGTGTGTAACAAACTTGGTGGATAGTTTAGGGAAGTCATCAACTTGGTGGACAGGTTGGGTGTGTAACAAACTTGGTGGATAGTTTAGGTGTGTCATGAACTTGGTGGACAGGTTGGGTGTGTGATAAGGACGAATTGATTTGATTTTGGCAAAAATAAATAAATAAAGGGCCAAAGCCTGGTTTTGGCGGAACGGTTGATGTTTCTGGCTTGGGACCGAAGTGTGTTCAGTTCGAATCCCGGTCGTGCCTTTGAATTAACATCAGGTGGGGCTGACTCAACCTGTCGTCTTTTCGAGGTCGGCAAAATGAGTGCCAGCTTCCAGGTAATGGGGGCAATGCATCAGCGGCACAGCAGCGCCCTCAAAAAATGATGCTCCCTGCAGTCCTGTGCTGCATGTGAAAGGTGAAAGTAATTCTTCAGCATTGAGTGGTATGGCTAAAACCGATATATAACATGATGTCCCAAAAAAGTTATGGACGGATTATTACAAAACTCGGTGGATGAGTTGGTTCGGTGACAAGAACAAGCTGATTCGCCCGTCCGCTGTGCAGCAGGAGACGAGGCATTGTAATCAATGTGTGTGTGTGTGTGTGTGTGTGTGTGTGTGTGTGTGTGTGTGTGTGTGTGTGTGTGTGTGTGTGTGGTGTCTCTATCCACTCCGAGTGGTAACTTCTTTTTTTAAACATTTGAACTATTGTCATCAAATTTCCCCATAGCTTTATTACGATAATGCATGTGGCGGTTTCGGAGATACAGAGGTGTAAAGGTTTTCTGAGATGGTGTCCATACCACGTGACCTATGACCATGAGCTATGACGTCATAATTATGAACCAGAGCAATGCGACTGTGTTGACAATATTCCTCCGCATAGTCCCACATGACAATGGGTAGATGCCCTCGTTCGCTGTCCTAAACAGAAACAAGTTTGAATTAAATCCCTTCAGCTGTTTTCAAGTATCACATTTTCACCAGCCATGACAGGTTTCACATCGATTGATGAAGCGGTTTCAGAAAAGTGATTTTAAAAAATATTGCCTTTCAAGCTAATATGGCTGCCAACCACGTGAGATATGACCTTAAAAATGTACACCCTGCATATGTATGGGTTGGGGATCACGTTTGTGAGGTTTCGTGTTGATCAGATAAGGTTCGTTTTTCTATCCAAGATGGCTGCCAAACCATGTGACCGACGATGTCATCATTTAAAAACTATATGCAACAATTATGTCAGACGATATTTGTGAAATTTCGCCTCGATAGGGCAAGCTGTTTCTGAGAAATAATTGTTTAACATTTTCCTTCAATCCAATATGGCTGCCACACCATGTGACCAATGATGTTTTCATGATGATCTTTTAATCGCCATACCAAGTCAATGACACATGTAAAGTTTCGAGTCAATCGATTTGGTGGTTTGGGAGAAGATGTTTTTCAAAGGTTTTAGGTTAAATCCAATATGGCTGCCAAACCATGTGACCTATAATGTCATAAATTTAATATTTCAATACAAATGGGTCATAGATCATGTGCATGCAATTTCAGATTTTTAGGATAAGGAATTCGATTAAATCATTTTTGGCTGGTATACCACTTCACCTATGATGTCATCATTATCATGCTTTTGCTCCCCATTGGAAGTACTTGTGAATGTGCCAAGTTTCAAATTTTTCCATTTAGCAGTTTCCGAGAAATAATTTTTTAATTACTTGCGTTTAATCCAAGATGGCTGCCATACCACGTGACCTATGACGTCATAATTATCATAAAATGCATTCTGCATAGGTGTCACTCCGACCCTGAAAGTTTTGTCCCCTATTAGACATGTAGACACGGGTAACTCCCGGGAGTGTTTGTGATCCCCCCCCCCCCCCCCCAAAAAGGTTTACATTTTTTTGGAGGGGTATATTGAACCCTCGTGTCAAAACTGCCAATGCCAACATGTGACGTTGGTTATCCCTGCACGGAGAGCTGGATCTCCCAGGAATTCTTTTTTTTTCAGCCCCTCTACTCCTATAGATTATCCATCGCAGCAAAGATTGGTATTTCCGCCAGCGAATCGACGGGTCTTATATTCCAGTGAATTTAAAAAAATGCACACACGTACGTTCGCCACCGAATGCTTTTGCTTTTCGCTTCGCGAGCGCAGGGTAACAATGCTTTTCGCTTCGCGAGCGCAGGGTAACAATGCTTTTAATGCAGGGTAATAATGCTTTTAATGCAGGGTAGCAATGCTTTTCGCTTCGCGAGCGCAGGGTAACAATGCTTTTAATGCAGGGTAGCAATGCTTTTCGCTTCGCGAGCGCAGGGTAACAATGCTTTTAATGCAGGGTAACAATGCTTTTAATGCAGGGTAATAATGCTTTTAATGCAGGGTAGCAATGCTTTTCGCTTCGCGAGCGCAGGGTAACAATGCTTTTAATGCAGGGTAATAATGCTTTTAATGCAGGGTAGCAATGCTTTTCGCTTCGCGAGCGCAGGGTAACAATGCTTTTAATGCAGGGTAATAATGCTTTTAATGCAGGGTAACAATGCTTTTCGCTTCGCGAGCGCAGGGTAACAATGCTTTTAATGCAGGGTAATAATGCTTTTAATGCAGGGTAGCAATGCTTTTCGCTTCGCGAGCGCAGGGTAACAATGCTTTTAATGCAGGGTAACAATGCTTTTCGCTTCGCGAGCGCAGGGTAACAACGCTTTTAATGCAGGGTAGCAATGCTTTTCGCTTCGCGAGCGCAGGGTAACAACGCTTTTAATGCAGGGTAGCAATGCTTTTCGCTTCGCGAGCGCAGGGTAACAATGCTTTTAATGCAGGGTAGCAATGCTTTTCGCTTCGCGAGCGCAGGGTAACAATGCTTTTAATGCAGGGTAGCAATGCTTTTCGCTTCGCGAGCACAGGGTAACAATGCTTTTAATGCAGGGTAGCAATGCTTTTCGCTTCGCGAGCGCAGGGTAACAATGCTTTTAATGCAGGGTAGCAATGCTTTTCGCTTCGCGAGCGCAGGGTAACAATGCTTTTAATGCAGGGTAGCAATGCTTTTCGCTTCGCGAGCGCAGGGTAACAATGCTTTAATGTAGGGTAGCAATGCTTTTCGCTTCGCGAGCGCAGGGTAACAATGCTTTTAATGCAGGGTAGCAATGCTTTTCGCTTTGCGAGCGCAGGGTAACAAGGCTTTTAATGCAGGGTAGCAATGCTTTTCGCTTCGCGAGCGCAGGGTAACAATGCTTTTAATGCAGGGTAGCAATGCTTTTCGCTTCGCGAGCGCAGGGTAACAAGGCTTTTAATGCAGGGTAGCAATGCTTTTCGCTTCGCGAGCGCAGGGTAACAATGCTTTTAATGCAGGGTAGCAATGCTTTTCGCTTCGCGAGCGCAGGGTAACAATGCTTTTAATGCAGGGTAGCAATGCTTTTCGCTTCGCGAGCGCAGTGTAACAATGCTTTTAATGCAGGGTAGCAATGCTTTTCGCTTCGCGAGCGCAGGGTAACAATGCTTTTAATGCAGGGTAGCAATGCTTTTCGCTTCGCGAGCGCAGGGTAACAATGCTTTTAATGCAGGGTAGCAATGATTTTAATGCAGGGTAGCAATGATTTTAATGCCGGGTAATAATGCTTTTAATGCAGGGTAGCAATGATTTTAATGCAGGGTAGGAATGATTTTAATGCAGGGTAATAATGCTTTTAATGCAGGGTAGCAATGCTTTTAATGCAGGGTAGCAATGATTTTAATGCAGGGTAGCAATGATTTTAATGCAGGGTAGCAATGATTTTAATGCAGGGTAATAATGCTTTTAATGCAGGGTAATAATGCTTTTAATGCAGGGTAGCAATGATTTTAATGCAGGGTAGCAATGATTTTAATGCAGGGTAGCAATGATTTTAATGCAGGGTAGCAATGATTTTAATGCAGGGTAATAATGCTTTTAATGCAGGGTAGCAATGCTTTTAATGCAGGGTAACAATGCTTTTAATGCAGGGTAGCAATGATTTTAATGCAGGGTAGCAATGATTTTAATGCAGGGTAACAATGATTTTAATGCAGGGTAACAATGCTTTTAATGCAGGGTAGCAATGATTTTAATGCAGGGTAACAATGCTTTTAATGCAGGGTAGCAATGCTTTTAATGCAGGGTAGCAATGATTTTAATGCAGGGTAATAAAGCTTTTAATGCAGGGTAGCAATGATTTTAATGCAGGGTAGCAATGATTTTAATGCAGGGTAGCAATGATTTTAATGCAGGGTAACAATGCTTTTAATGCAGGGTAGCAATGCTTTTAATGCAGGGTAGCAATGATTTTAATGCAGGGTAATAAAGCTTTTAATGCAGGGTAGCAATGATTTTAATGCAGGGTAGCAATGATTTTAATGCAGGGTAATAATGCTTTTAATGCAGGGTAATAATGCTTTTAATGCAGGGTAGCAATGATTTTAATGCAGGGTAATAAAGCTTTTAATGCAGGGTAGCAATGCTTTTAATGCAGGGTAGCAATGATTTTAATGCAGGGTAATAAAGCTTTTAATGCAGGGTAGCAATGATTTTAATGCAGGGTAGCAATGATTTTAATGCAGGGTAATAAAGCTTTTAATGCAGGGTAGCAATGCTTTTAATGCAGGGTAGCAATGATTTTAATGCAGGGTAATAAAGCTTTTAATGCAGGGTAGCAATGATTTTAATGCAGGGTAGCAATGATTTTAATGCAGGGTAATAATGCTTTTAATGCAGGGTAATAATGCTTTTAATGCAGGGTAGCAA
This sequence comes from Myxine glutinosa, assembly GCF_964187855.1. Taxonomy (NCBI): domain Eukaryota; kingdom Metazoa; phylum Chordata; class Myxini; order Myxiniformes; family Myxinidae; genus Myxine; species Myxine glutinosa. The sequence goes on from NC_136261.1 coordinate 177,542,984, forward strand.
TGATTTTAATGCAGGGTAGCAATGATTTTAATGCAGGGTAACAATGCTTTTAATGCAGGGTAATAATGCTTTTAATGCAGGGTAGCAATGATTTTAATGCAGGGTAACAAGGCTTTTAATGCAGGGTAGCAATGCTTTTCGCTTCGCGAGCGCAGGGTAACAATGCTTTTAATGCAGGGTAGCAATGCTTTTCGCTTCGCGAGCGCAGGGTAACAATGCTTTTAATGCAGGGTAGCAATGCTTTTCGCTTCGTGAGCGCAGTGTAACAATGCTTTTAATGCAGGGTAGCAATGCTTTTCGCTTCGCGAGCGCAGGGTAACAATGCTTTAATGCAGGGTAGCAATGCTTTTCGCTTCGCGAGCGCAGGGTAACAATGCTTTTAATGCAGGGTAGCAATGATTTTAATGCAGGGTAGCAATGATTTTAATGCAGGGTAATAATGCTTTTAATGCAGGGTAGCAATGATTTTAATGCAGGGTAGGAATGATTTTAATGCAGGGTAATAATGCTTTTAATGCAGGGTAGCAATGCTTTTAATGCAGGGTAGCAATGATTTTAATGCAGGGTAGCAATGATTTTAATGCAGGGTAGCAATGATTTTAATGCAGGGTAATACTGCTTTTAATGCAGGGTAATAATGCTTTTAATGCAGGGTAGCAATGATTTTAATGCAGGGTAGCAATGATTTTAATGCAGGGTAGCAATGATTTTAATGCAGGGTAGCAATGATTTTAATGCAGGGTAATAATGCTTTTAATGCAGGGTAGCAATGCTTTTAATGCAGGGTAGCAATGATTTTAATGCAGGGTAATAAAGCTTTTAATGCAGGGTAGCAATGATTTTAATGCAGGGTAGCAATGATTTTAATGCAGGGTAATAATGCTTTTAATGCAGGGTAATAATGCTTTTAATGCAGGGTAGCAATGATTTTAATGCAGGGTAGCAATGATTTTAATGCAGGGTAACAATGCTTTTAATGCAGGGTAATAATGCTTTTAATGCATGGTAGCAATGATTTTAATGCAGGGTAGCAATGATTTTAATGCAGGGTAACAATGCTTTTAATGCAGGGTAGCAATGATTTTAATGCAGGGTAACAATGCTTTTAATGCAGGGTAACAATGATTTTAATGCAGGGTAACAATGCTTTTAATGCAGGGTAATAATGCTTTTAATGCAGGGTAGCAATGATTTTAATGCAGGGTAGCAATGATTTTAATGCAGGGTAGCAATGATTTTAATGCAGGGTAACAATGCTTTTAATGCAGGGTAGCAATGATTTTAATGCAGGGTAGCAATGATTTTAATGCAGGGTAGCAATGATTTTAATGCAGGGTAACAATGCTTTTAATGCAGGGTAACAATGATTTTAATGCAGGGTAACAATGCTTTTAATGCAGGGTAATAATGCTTTTAATGCAGGGTCGCAATGATTTTAATGCAGGGTAGCAATGATTTTAATGCAGGGTAACAATGCTTTTAATGCAGGGTAATAATGCTTTTAATGCAGGGTAACAATGCTTTTAATGCAGGGTAATAATGCTTTTAATGCAGGGTAGCAATGATTTTAATGCAGGGTAGCAATGATTTTAATGCAGGGTAACAATGCTTTTAATGCAGGGTAACAATGCTTTTAATGCAGGGTAGCAATGATTTTAATGCAGGGTAGCAATGATTTTAATGCAGGGTAACAATGCTTTTAATGCAGGGTAGCAATGATTTGAATGCAGGGTAGCAATGATTTTAATGCACGGTAATAATGCTTTTAATGCAGGGTAGCAATGATTTTAATGCAGGGTAGCAATGATTTTAATGCAGGGTAACAATGCTTTTAATGCACGGTAATAATGCTTTTAATGCAGGGTAGCAATGATTTTAATGCAGGGTAGCAATGATTTTAATGCAGGGTAACAATGCTTTTAATGCAGGGTAACAATGATTTTAATGCAGGGTAACAATGCTTTTAATGCAGGGTAACAATGCTTTTAATGCAGGGTAACAATGATTTTAATGCAAAGTAACAATGCTTTTAGCGTTGGGACGTTCACGTTTTCTTGCCCAATCAGACGTTCTTGCATGCCAGTCCTTGTACGATGTATACTGATTTAGACGGTGTAGTTAACATCAGTGCCTGCAGGATTTCTAAATAAAATGAAGCCAAACCTTTCAAAGTCGGTACTTGTTATTCATATATACTTTGATATATATATATATGTTTGCATTTATATATATATATGTTTATATATATCCATATATATAAACGCTGTTATATATGAAAGAGCGGAAAACGGCGGAATTGAAAGTAGGATGGTGACTGGTTATCGTGAACAAATCGCTGGCTTGGCGGGAAAATTAACCGCAACCTCGATTCCTCGAATCACCGAAGCTTCGTATTGTTTACCTCAGTCGTGTCGTTATTATACCACAAATGTCGAGTTAACTTCACGCTCTTTTCTCACGATGCGACGCTCGGCGGCGCCCAGTCAGCTGGCAGGTGTCTCGAAGAAGGCACGTTTCGTTCCACCACAGAGGACAGACGTGGATTCGGTCGAGTGCGTGAGTAAGGAGAATATACAAGCAGGCAGCATCATCAAAAGCAACGACACAGGAGAAAGAAAATCAGAAATAATCAATAGTGACGGCAAGAGAACCAACGGAGAAGAAGAAGAGCGTGAGAATGTTTGCAAATGGAAGAGCGGTTTAAATGTACGCTTTAGGAATCCTTGCAATGGAGGAGTTCAGGCTGGTTTTAAAGGGGCTTCGGGTCCGGTGACAGAGGCGAATAATGGTGAACAAGTGCAGGATTGTCCCGTCGAGAGATATTACAGCGCGATGTGGACGAAGGCTTCCCGCAAGAAGCACAAGACGTGGGAGGGCGACGCCGTGTTAGTTGTTCGTGGTCGCAACCTTCTGCTCAAGAACACCGAGGGAAAGGACATCGGGAAAGGTGTGCTCGCGTGACCGACCCACAATGTTTTGGGTTTTTTTGTTGTGATGCATTTGACGAGTTTCGTGGTGAACGAGGTGTGTGCCTCCTCTACCAAATATGGTCATTATATGGGCGTGTTCTCCCAAATATGGTCATTATATGGGCGTGTTCTCCCAAGTATGGTCATTATATGGGCTGTTCTACCAAATATGGTCATTATATGGGCGTGTTCTACCAAATATGGTCATTATATGGGCTGTTCTACCAAATATGATCATTATATGGGCGTGTTCTCCCAAATATGGTCATTATATGGGCGTGTTCTCCCAAGTATGGTCATTATATGGGCTGTTCTACCAAATATGGTCATTATATGGGCGTGTTCTACCAATATGGTCATTATATGGGCTGTTCTACCAAATATGATCATTATATGGGCTGTTCTACCAAATATGGACATTATATGGGCTGTTCTACCAAATATGGTCATTATATGGGCTGTTATACCAAATATGGTCATTATATGGTTGTGTTATACCAAATATGGTCATTATATGGGCGTGTTCTCCCAAATATGGTCATTATATGGGCGTGTTCTCCCAAATATGGTCATTATATGGGCGTGTTTTGGCCACTAATTGTATACAAATGAGTTTAAACTGACATCAACACAAATAACGAATCATAACCGTTCTTACAATGTATAATACCCGGGGTAACTTATGAAAGCTTGATTCTAATTGGTGGAGTAAATCCGATGACAAAAAAACCCATTTCTGGGCTCTTAACCAGTAAATCCAGCACTTTATGGGTTAATCCAAAGACCGCAAGTGGGACTTCACAAACGTATTGCACACAGTAGTTACCTCCTGCACGAAGCTGGGTCGAGCCACTGGTTCACTCTGTATATTATATACACTGCAGACGTCGGTCGATAATCGAGGAACTACTTTATTTCAATTGAGCCTGGTGTTGGCTTAGCAGTTAGGGTGCTGGCTTGGGATACCTAGGATCCTGGGTTCGAATCCCGGTCGATCGCTGAATTAGCGCCAGGGGGATTGACTCAGCCTGTTCATCCTTCTGAGGTCGGCAAATTGAGCACCAGCTCACTGGTAATTCCCTGTGTCGCAAGAGGCGACCAACAGGGTTGGCGGCAGGAAGGACATCCGGCCATAAAACATTGTTTCAAAAAGGGGACCACAGTGCCTGAAAAAGGCCAACTCCTGCTTTGTGGGGAAAAATGACCTCAATGCTATATTTAGAACACTAGAGTGTATACCATGAGCCTGCATGTTTTTTTGTTTTTTTTGGATACAAGATCGAGGCTCGTGAAAGAGCTAA